>NC_091064.1:42369303-42969303 GCF_000393655.2 Nicotiana sylvestris
AACTTTGGCCTCAAGCCTAGCGAGGGCGCTTCAACCATGGCACCTACAATCACTTGGTGACTTGGGGTGCCATTATTTTTGTTTTTTGTCATTTTTAAGGTTTTTTACATGAAAACTAGTACCTACATGAATTTCTACCCCAGCGACTTTGATCTTAATATAGATCCGCCTGATTATAATCGCTGATTTTTTTAACGATAGATATTGATTCATAATATGTTTGAATTGATATTGACATAATAATCTAGATTGTACTGATTTTTTTTATAATAAATAATAATTGATTTTAAAAAAATATTATTGTTGCAACAGGTTAAAATATTTAGGGAAAAAAACAGTTGTGCAATATTTAAGAAGTATTTATAGAATCCCAGCAACACTAATCAATTAACGAACATCCCAACAAATTATACATAATTATCAATTGTATGCAAAGTAATATATTATGCTCCAATCTTTCTCAATTTCTCTTCCTCTTCTTCCTCCTTCAAATTCAAACCCCTTCACTCAAAACTGAATAGACCAATTGCACCATTAGAATTGAATACACTATTAGAGCCGGAGATTATTGTGAGCACCTAATTTTTGACCACTCTTAAATTTTTCTAATCTCCCTCACGTCATTTAGCACATACCTTACCACCAACACAATTATTCCCTCACATACTTTACACTAATCATACACTCATTTTCCACCTACAAAATTATTCCCTACCCCATTCTCCTTTATTCCTCACCCCACTTTCCCTTGTCCCCCTCACATGTCCCCCACTCCCCCTTCCCTCATTCTCTCTGCTTAAAACACACACACAGACGGAAAAGAAAAAAAGGGAGGAGGGCACAAAAAAAAAACGGAACTCACTCCCTTTTTCCTCTAGGAGCAAGCCTTAAAAACTAACAATCAAATTTCACCGAAAAATCAGCAAAAATCAGTGCAAATCCTAGCCAAAAAATCAGTTCAAAAGCCGCCATAAATCACCATAAATCATCCTCAAAAGCTTCAGCAAAATAGTCTCCAATCAACATCACAAATCACTCAATTTTTTGGTTTCTTTATTGCGGAGTTTCAAGGTTCCGGCTACAGTCCGAATTTTATTTTTGTTGTATAATCATGCATCAATAGCAGTGCCATTACTTGAAGAACCCTTTCATCTATAAAAGGTCCAATCTTTTTATCTTGTTTGCTTTGTCTATTTATTGTTCCATTTAGATGATATGTGCTAATATGCCTATTTGCTTGGATCTGTTATTCTTTTTTTTTTTTGAGCACATGATTTTTCTTAGTTGTTAGTTCTTGTCGTTAAGTTTATTAGCGTGTGATGTTGAGTGAGAATCTAAAAGGAAAATTTCAAAAAAAAAAAAAAAATAGAACTTAAAAATAATGAGGAAAACGTAATGGTAACAATAATGTATTTGGATCCTAAGGTTTGGTTTTTGTAAAAGTTATTTTCTTTATCAAAATAAACTAATCAATTTTAGTAATTTCCTAGCGTTAGTTTTATCATTTGGTCGAATTAGTTTCTAATATTGTTTTAACTGACTTATGATAATTTTATTAATCCTTCAAATAATCCTCTCTTGACTTGTGGTAAATACTAAATAAAATACTTTCATAACTCTTGAGCATCACAATAATCCTAACTTAGGAAATAGTAATTTAAAATGCTTAGGCAATTTTAGGCGCGTCTTCAAAAGTTGACCATGAGCTCTTACGATCCTTGGTTAATATCAATTAATAAAAATGGTCATGTGTGCATTCCCGCTCCTTGACTCTCTAACTAACAAATTGCGTTTAGCCATGTGTTCATACCCGTGCCTTGGTTTAAACGCACATGATAAAAGGACCTTGTGTGCTTACACGTTTCTAGGCCGAAATCAATAAAATTTGATTAATTATTAAGCGGTACTAGACAATAGTAATTTAAGGCAAATAAATCACAGTTTATCTAGAATTAATTCAAGTTAAGTTTAAGTCAATAAAGCGACCGTGCTAGAACCACAGGACTCGGGAAATGCCTTACACCTTCTCCCTGATCAAAAGAATTCCTTATCCGAACATTGATTTCGCAGACCAACATGAAAAGAGTCAAATTTTTCTTTGAATATGGATTCAAATAAAAAGGTGATTTGGAACACCGGTAAAAATCAATTTCAAGTGGCGACTCTGTAAAATAAAATAAATCCCTATTTCAAATTTGTCACTTTAAATGGAAAAAACTCGTTAACCCATAATCCTTAATAACACATTTATCTTTTGGAGGATAGAAAAGGGGTGTGACAATTATAAAATTAGCAGCGAGTTAAATGACCAAAGGCATACTAAGGCTGAAATAAATTTCTCTCTGCCTTCTCTCTACTTTAAGAGAGAGAAGCCTGTACTTCACTCCAACAAACAACAATCACATAAAAGTTTTCGAACGATGGGCTCAAGTGATAATGACCATATGTTTCATCAAGAAGAAGATTTACTTAAAAGGAGCAAAAACAATTATCGAGAGCCAACCGAAAATAAAGTAAGCTTTCGAGACAAAATTCTAATCCTAAATGAGGTAGTTTGATTCGGACGAAGTTTAAGAAAAAAAAGAAGACTTTTGAAATTTGTGGTCTTAAAAGCTTAAGGGGTAAAAAGTTTGTGGGGCCATGATATTTGCATGGCTATAAAAGCTTCTCATTAAGTGAAAATGAGTAAAATGAAAGAATTTAAAGTTGAATTATTTCCAAATTTAAAAATGTGTCATTTATTTTGGAACAGACTAAAAAGGAAAGTACCTCATTTAATATGGAACAGAGGGATTCACCTAGAGGGATTCAACATTTTTTCCGTAATACAGGGTGCCTACCCCTGGTTACATTCTTTTTCTGTCATATAGTGTACCAAACCCTAGTTACATTTCCTTACCAAGTATAGGGTACACCAATCCCTAGTTGTATTCTCCAACATAGGGTCTTCATTCCCTAGCTGATTTTATTTCAGATATAGGGTCACCACTCCCTAGTCTCCTTACTAGTATAAGGTACACCAATCCATGGCTGTGTTTTCCAACGTAGGGTACACCAATCCCTAGTTGATCTGATCTTAAGTGCAGGGTGTACCAGTCCTTGGTATCTTTGATATTAAGGGGTACACCATTCTCTAGCCATGTTTTTCCAACATAAGGTACACCAATCCTTAGTTGAGACACCATTTAGATAATTAGGATACACCATTCCCGAAGAATTATGTTTTCCTAGGGTACACCAATCCCGACTCTTTATTGCTTTTAATAAAGTAGTTTATAATTTTATTAGAATAACTCACGAAATTTTTCTAGTGAAAACTGAGGCAGAAAAATTTCGTTCGTTTGTTTGTTTTGGTGTCTGAGCAGGTCTTACCTCAAGGTACAAGGTTCAAGATGACCAAGAGAAGTATCAAAATGGAGAAACAGATGAAATAATGTGGATTGTTCAAGATATGACTGAAGTCACGAGCATTACATTTTTCCGTTTTGATCAGAAGAAGTCGTAGAAGAATGAACTAGCACCTATAGCTAGCAAGCATCATGGTTCAGATCAGAGTCTGCGTGGAGAACCAGTCAGGACTCGAGGACAAGTTTCAGAAGACTCATAGATAGGAATCTTGTAACTCATAGCTGATAGGCTTGTTTAGTTTCTTTTTGATTTTTGATGTAATAATAGACTTACGGACCGAAGCATCGACAGAACCTCACTTGACTTATCAACTTATCATTCCACAATTCTCCTTGAACTGCACGCGACCTGATTTCCCTATAACCCGCGATATGTAGGCTGTCCAAAACCAAGACTCGGTTGCACCCTTTCTCTTTTATCTTATCCTTATTTCTTCCCTTTAGAATAAATATATGTTCAAAAATTAGTCATATCGCTCATCTTGTCTTTGCATGAAAACTCTTCATTTTTCCAAGCAAAGAGGGGCATGCTGTGAGCACCTAATTTTTGACCACACTTACATTTTTCTAAACTCCCTCACGTCGTTTAGCACATACCTTACCACCAACACAATTATTCCCTCACATACTTTACACTAACCATACACTCATTTTTCACTTACAAAATTATTGCCTACCCCATTCTCCTTTATTCCTCAACCCACTTTCCCTTGGCCCCCTCACATGTTTCCCACTTCCCCTTCCCTCATTCTCTCTGCTTAAAACACACACATAGACGGAAAAGTTAAAAAGGGAGTAGGGCACAAAAAAAAACGGAACTCACTCACTTTTTCCTCTAGGAGCAAGCCTTAAAAACAAGCAATCAAATTCCACCGAAAAATCAGCAAAAATTAGCCTCAAAACAGTGCAATTCCTAGCCAAAAAAATCAGTTCAAAAGCAGCCATAAACCACCATAAATCATCCTCAAAAGCTTCAGCAAAATAGTCTCCAATCAACATCACAAATCACTCAATTTTTGGTTTCTTTATTGCGGAGTTTCAAGGTTCCGGCTACAGTCCGAATTCTTTTTTTGTTGTATAATCATGCATCAATAGCAGTGCTATTACTTGAAGAACCCTTTCATCTATAAAAGGTCCAATCTTTTTATCTTGTTTGTTTTGTCTGTTTATTGTTCCATTTAGATGATATGTGCTAATATGCCTATTTGCTTGGATCTGTTATTCTTTTTTTTTTTGAGTACATAATTTTTCTTAGTTGTTAATTCTTATCGTTAAGTTTATTAGCCTGTGTTGTTGAGTGAGAATCTAAAACGAAAATTTCAAAAAAAATAGAACTTAAAAATGATGAGGAAAACGTGATGGTAACAATAATGTATTTGGATCGTAAGGTTTGATTTTTATAAAATTTGTTTTCTTTATCAAAATAAACTAATCAATTTTAGTAATTTCCTAGCGTTAGTTTTATCATTTGGTCGAATTAGTTTCTAACATTGTTTTAACTGACTTATGATAATTTTATTAATCCTTCAATAATCTTCTCTTGACTTGTGGTAAATACTAAGTAAAATACTTTCATAACTCTTGAGCATCACAATAATCCTAACTTAGGAAATAAGTAATTTAAAATGCTTAGGCAATTTTAGGCGCATCTTCAAAAGTTGACCGTGTGCTCTTGCACGATCCTTGGTTAATATCAATTAATAAAAATGGCCATGTGTGCATTCTCGCCCCTTGACTCTCTAACTAACAAATTGCGTTTAGCCATGTGTTCATACCCGTGCCTTGGTTTAAACGCACATGATAAAAGGACCTTGTGTGCTTACACGCTCCTAGGCCGAAATCAATAAATTTGATTAATTATTAAGCGGTACTAGACAATAGTAATTTAAGGTAAATAAATCACAGTTTATCTAGAATTAATTCAAGCTAAGTTTAAGTCAATAAAGCGACTGTGCTAGAACCACGGGACTCGGGAAATGCCTTACACCTTCTCCCCGGTCAAAAGAATTCCTTACCCGAACATTGATTTCGCAGACCAACATGAAAAGTGTCAAATCTTTGTTTGAATAGGGATTCAAATAAAAGGTGACTTGGAGCACCGACAAAAATTAATTTTAAGTGGTGACTCTGTAAATAAAATAAATCCATATTTTATATTTGTCACTTCAAATGGAAAAAAACTCTTTAACCCACAATCCTTAATAACACATTATCTTTTGGAGGTTAGAAAAGAGGTGTGACAGCTCTGGCGACTCCTGCTCGGGAACTACTTAATAAGAATTCGAGCTTGTACATTAACTTTATTTGGCTTTATTAATTTTTGTATATATTGTGATTTATTTGGTTCTATTGTGCTACTTGTCGGCTTTTTACTGCTTTGATATTGTCTTAACTGTATATATAAATTGTCTTCTCGCGCACCCCATATGAGTCTTCTGGTAAGTGATAGTGTTGTGTGTGCTGACCAACTCCACAAAATTTTTTGTCTGAGATAAAGCCAGTGTGAAGACCTGCTCTTGGTGAAAGATTTAGTCACACATATTTAGGCGGGTAGAACCACTAGTAAAGCCGGAACCGTTCTACGGCCGGCACACTGACGCTCCTCGGCTCGAGTTGTCCGCTCGAGTAAGCCAGTCTAGATACTTTCTCTTGTAGGATTTAAAAAACCTAGAAGAACAAGCCACATGCCTGATTATCCCTAGTAGGATCGTTTTTGTTTTGCATCATTCGACTTAGCAAAGCTCGGCACAGGGGTTGGGTCCGTATAAGACAGATATCCTCTTTGAGACCAGCATGTCCACTTATGTGCTACTTGCTACATAATTTGGAAGTCTTGTTTGCATTGTTGACCGGCTTTAGAAAATTAGTTTAGCATAATTTAAAAAAAAACATTCTCCTAGTTTGGTACAAATAACCCCTTTTTACTGAAATCTTGCAGCGGTCTGGCATAAAGATTAATTTTTCTAAAAAATCAAAAAGAATAAAATAGTTAGTTGACCGAACTACGCGGGTCTGATTCTCACCGGATGTGAGATACGTACGCAAACCTCATCGGTTCCGGCCCCCGATTTCCAGAAAAAAGAAAAGAAAAATCCAAACATATTCTCCTTTTCATTAATTCCTTCTTAGAAATCTTTCCTTAGAAAATGAAAAAAAAATCCAAAAAATATAATTTCTTTAATTTAATAATAAAAAAACTTCTTTCAAAAATTCCAAAAAAGGATTGAATTCCAAAATATTTTTTTTTCTTTCACAATTGAAAGGAAAATTTTTCAAAATTCAAAAATGTTTTATTTCTTCTTTAGAAGTCTTTCTTTCAAAAATAAAAAGAAATCAAATTTTTTTTTTAAAGAAAATATTTTTTTAGAAGTCTTTTTTTCAAGAATTCAATAAACAATTTAATCCTAAAAAAATATTCTTTCTTTTGAAGCCTTTCTTTCTACAAAAAAAAAATCCAAAATATTTTCCTTGTTAGGAGCTTTCTTTGGAAATTTGTATATGAGTAAAAAAAATGAGAGTTAATTTGTTTACTTTATTTCTGATTTTTTTGAACTACGCAAGATCTGATTCATGTGGCGTCATGATACGTAGGCAATCCCTATCGGATTCGATCAAAGCCATAGAATTAATTGAGTGAAAAATAAACTGAAAAAATGAAAGAAAATTGAAAAAAAAAGTGAAAAAAGAAAAGAAAAAAGAGAATTACATAAAATAAAAGAGTGAAAAAAAGAGAGTGCCAAAATAGAAGAGTGACATAAACAAAACAAAAATCAAGAGTGATTAGAGAGAAGCAAAAATGAAGAAAAGAGGTGCAGATTGAAAAAAAAGGATAATTAAGGTCGGGATGAAACATGAAACTCGTTCAAACACATAGTAGAAACGTTTAATACTGCTTAGGTGTATTGCATCCCAATATGCGATTTTCTATCTGTTAAGCATCTCAAAACTAACAAGGTTGTTGGGTGTGCAAATTAGAGCAAGGTTTTGGTGGTTAGTTTTGTTGGTAGTCTAGCCTCCCCTCCTTCACAAGATCCAAAGGCATAGTTGGCGTCCGCAAGAAATCTACCAATCATCGATCCTGAGGATAGCCCGACATCGACTATTCTGTATCTAGAATCAACAGCTGCTGAAGAGAATAAGATGTTGCGTCTCCGCATATTGAAAATGTGGGACGCCTAGTCTAATGGTAGGAAACCGCCAAGTGCAATTCCTGGGTTCCCTGAGTTGATCCCCAGGTCAAGTGAGGTTACCAACGCCCTTGTGCCTAACCCGCTCATCCCATGCGGGCACCCTCCAATGCCGTTCAATGATCCTGGCATGCCTTCCGTGGTTCTCCCCCAGGCACCAGTTTCCTGGGCACCTCCAATATTGTTATCTACAGCACCAGTCTGCACCGTAGCACAACCAACTTTGCCACGACCATATATTGATACTTCAATGTTCACCTTTCAGGTCCACGGCTTCAATCAGAAATAACATATGTGACCCCATACTCTTTCACTCAACCTCCGCAATATGATCTCTCGATGGAGCAAGAAAAGGTTGTTAAAAATCCCGAGCAAGAGAAAATGGCTCGGAAGATGAAGAGCCTGGAACAAAGCCTGAAAAACATGCAAGGTCTGAACGGTCAAAAGAGTGTCTCATACTCTGACCTCTATATGTTTCCCCATGTCCACTTGCTATCTGGCTTCAAGATGCCAAAACATTTAAAGTACGACAGGCACAGTAACCCGGTCGCTCACTTGAAACGATATTGTAACCAGTTGAGAGGTGCTGGTGGAAAAGAGGAGCTGCTAATGGCCTATTTTGGGGAACCTTACCAGAATCACTTTTGAATGGTATATGGATCAGGAAATTACTCATTGGCATGTGTGGGACAATATGACCCGATATTTTGTCCGTCAGTTCCAGTATAATGTGGACATCGCTCCCGACAGAAACTCTTTGTCCAATTTGAAAAAGAAAACCGCGGAATGCTTTTGCGGATATGCTATAAAATGGCATAAGAAAGCTGCCAGGGTAAAGCCTCCAATGGATGAAATTGAAATAATCACGATCTTTCTACAGTCCAAGAGGTGGACTACTTCCAGAACATGATGTCCGCTATGGGTAAGCCGTTCGTTGAGACTATCAAAATTGGGGAGATGGTAGAAAGTTGGCTAACAACGGGTCGAATCTTGAGTCATGCTGCTTTTAAAGCTACATCACCAGATGTTCAGAATGGTTCAGAGGGTTTGATGAACAAAAATGGGGTTGAAGAGGGAACCATAATGGTTTCAAGCTCGAGGGGGCCTGCAGGTCATTCAGCCAATCATATGTGCCTCCTATGGTCCCACCATACTATTATCCCTTTCAAGATGCTACTTATGTTGTGGCATCGCCTCTCTATGCGGTAATGAACGCACAACCCTATCCGCGGCCACAACATTATCCGCAAAACCGAGTTCCACTTCCCAGAAATGCCCATCATTACCAAGCTCCATATAATCCTCAACCAAATGATCCCCAATACAATCCTCGCCCAAGAGAGCCTTTCAGAAAGAATCAGTTCACCCCTATTGGTGAATCGTATTTAAGCTTGTTCCAAAAGCTAATCAGGCTAGATTTATTGCTGCCAGTGGCCCCGAACTGGCTGAACCCCGAGTCCCCCTTGTATCGAGCTGATGCTATATGTGAATACCACTCTGGAGTAGTGGGACACAGTACAGAGGACTGTTGGACCCTCAAAAGGGCAGTTGAAGATTTGATTGAAGCTAAAAGAATTGTTTTTCAGGATGAAGAAGCTCTTGATGTGATGAACAATCTATTGCCTGCACACAACAGTGGGCCAATAGTCAGAATGATTTATGAAGATGAGGAATTTGATCCAGCACTGAAGGCCGTTGCAGCCATTGCCGAGACAGAAGAAAAGCCAAAAACGGCCGCCAAGCCAGAAAGTTCCCCATCAGACGGGAGTCTCGGTAGCCAGTCTTGTTGTCCTTTCCGCGTCCGGATTATCTCAGGGTGTGATCCGGATGTTTTACTTTATTCTCTTACTTTCCGATGTAAACCCTTCTATCTTCAAAAATTGAAAAAAAATTAAAAATAAATAAATAAATGAAATTAATATTTCATTGTCGAGGAATATCTCTTTTCTTAGTCCCGTCACTTTTCTTTTTTTTTTCTTTTCAGTTCTGATAAATGCAGATTCCAATAACATGACATGCTTGCAGACTTCATGCCCAGATCCTGAAAAGCTGTCAGACCTCGAAGTAATGAATTAAGAATTAGATCGCAATGAGGATAAGTTTAAGGAAATAAAACAAAGATTTGGAACAACTGAAGGAAAATTGGTTCCAGATTGAAAAAGTCCATACATCACAACAAGAGTACTGCCAAAAGAGTGCGTTGTACTTGGGGTACATCGAAGGAAATGTCCTTGAAACAAATGCCAATGCAAATGCAGTAAAAAAGGTACTATGTTGGATCCTCTATATAGCATTAATGTTCTCCGGTTGGGATAAAGAAGGCTTTCATTCTCACTATCCAAACACTTAACCCTTTGTAAACCCATTTGAGCCGATTACTCTTCTTTGATTACCCTCTTTAGAACTTGAAAGTGTTATTGAAAATATTTTTGGAAAAATGAAATTAAAAAAGAAGAAGAAAAGAAATGAAAAATTAAAAAAAGAGGAAAAAGAAAGAGAAAACAAAACAGAAAAACAAAATAAAAAAAATCACAAACAAATTTTCTGAACTACGTTCGACTTGATTCCGAAAGGATACGTAGGCAGCCTCTCTTTGGGGTTCACTCACACCAAAATAAAAATTCAAATTCCCCTAAAAATGAAACTGGGACAGATGTTATAATGGTTTGGCGATGGTTCGCCTGAAAGGTTCTAAAGTTGTAATTCAGTCCAAATTCTTTTTACCCTAAATCCTGTTCAAATCTTTCTGATCAATCGGTAAAGATGTCCAAAATTGGAGGATACAGCTACTTGGATCCGATACAATCAAATGAGAGAAATAAAATGAGAGGGTCTTATTGGTGAAAACCCACCCGAGCACCGTGAGGCGACAGTAAGCAAAGAAATAAAACGAGAGAGTGTTATTGGTGAAAACCCACACGGGCACCGTGAGGCGACAGTAAGCAAAAAAATAAAAATGAGAGATTCTTGTTAGTGAAAACTCGCAAAGAGCACTATAAGGCGATGGTGAGTAGAGAAATGAGAGAGGTCAGCTCGTGAAAATCCGCAAAGGGCATCTCTGATCGAAAACAAGATTCTCATAGTCATCGGCATCGATAGAGTCCTGACTAGGTTTCTTGATTTTGAGGCAAAAGTTGTGATGAATCTCTGAGAGTCGAACGGTTTACACAGATCAGGCATCCAGTCCAAAAGGCATGTCATGTTCATTGAAGTCCGCATGTACTCCAGATTAGTCCTCCTTTCCTTTCCTCGAAAGGGACACTTCTTGTTTTAAACTCATTCTCCATTCCATTGTTAGTTTTCTTTGAATCCCTTTTGGTTTAACTCTGTTCCGAAATTAAGACAAAGAAAAGATGGTAAGACTGATTTACAGGGTTCTCATTTGATATAAGCTAATATGCAAAAAGGCACCCAACCTTGTAAAGGGGCATAAGTCGACCTCGACTGGCCATGGCGGCCGATGCTTCGAAATCAAAACTCTAGGAAGGAGAAAATCAAATTGAAGTGCCTATAAAGGTAAATGAAGTTGAAAAGGTTGAGTCCCACGTGGCCAACCATCTCGGCAAAAGTTTTGAAAGCCAAGGTCTCCAGAAAATAATACAGAGCAGTCAAGCATCTCGGTGCCACGCTGACAGAATCGGTTCTTCGACAGCAATGACCGTGAATGAAACTACCCAGGGCATCAAGGACACAAACCAACCACCACTTTGAAAGTTCACAAATTTTTCTTTGTTTGAAGTAGGAACAAAGCATGCAGAATGGTGATTCTAAAAGAATGAATGTCACCAAACGTAAGCTCCTTAAAATGTCCATTTTTCTTTTACTTTCGGCATACATCACTATTGTCCATACCTCCTATTTTTACGCAGCTTAACTCAGGTAGAACCTTTTCGCCTAGGGGGATCCAGCTCATAGTTTCGGGCAGAAGTACACTTCGCCCAGGTTGTTTTTACGCAGCTTAACCCAGGTAGAACCTTTTCACCTAGGGGATCCAGCTCACAGTTTCGGGTAGAAGCACTTTTCGCTCAGGTTGTTTTACACAGCTTAACCCAGGTAGAACCATTTCTCCAAGGGGGATCCAGCTCATATTTCCGGGTAGAAGTACTCTTCGCCCAGGCTTAGTTTTCGTAGCTTAACCTAGGTAGAACCTTTTCGCCTAAAGGATCAAGCTCTTATTTCCACGTAGAAGTACTCTTCACCCAGGATTAGTTTTCGTAGCTTAACCCGGGTAGAACTCTTTCGCCTAGGGGGATCCAACTCCTATTTCTGGGTAGAAGTACTTTTCGCCCAGGCTTAGTTTCCAAAGCTTAATCCAAGTAGAGCCTTTTCGCCTAAGGGATCTAGATCCTATTTTCGGATAGAAGTACTCTTCGCCCAGGCTTGCTTTTCGTAGTTTATTGCAGGTGTCACACCTCCTTTTTCACCTACACCCGCAAGGGCGCAAAGGAGTTTTTCCAATTAAAGGACAATCGGAACGAAATTGGATTATTAATTATTCAGAGTCTCCACTTGAGAGATTAATGGTGTCCCAAGTCACCGATTGAATCCTGAACCGAGGAAATTTATGACTCCGTTAACAGTCCGCGAACCAGAAATCCGAGTAAGGAATTCTGTTAACCCGGGAGAAGGTGTTAGGCATTCCCGGGTTCCGTGGTTCTAGCACGGTCACTTAACTGTTGTATTTGATTTTATCTGATTTTAATACATGCTAGCTTATGTGCCTTTTATTAATTTTATACCGCTTTTATTATAGTTATTTTTTAAGAATTGCGACGTCATGAAAACGCGTTTCGAATCACGTCGCAATCAATGCACCCATAGTTATCAACACATTTCGACTTCGTCGAGATTTGGATTTGAGTCGCATCAATGCGCACCCGATTTTTAAGAAGGTTATTTAATTAAATCGTGCCTAAAGATACTAACGTAGTGTTACTTTGGGGAAAAACCATGAAGTTCGCTAAACGGCCATCCCAAATTCTAATTATCTCGATAATTATTTACTAAGGGGCTCACATTTATTTATTTTTGTGCGGTGAGGCCCGTCTCAATTTGTGAACCTCTTTTCTATCGTTATTTATTTTATAAGAATTACGATGTCGCGAAAATGCGTTTCGAACCCCGTCGCAATCAATGCACCCGTGATTGTCAACACATTTCGACTTCATCAAGATTTGTATTTGGGTCACATAAATGCACACCCGAAAATTTCTTATCCACCAGCTTCTGTCACTTAATTCAACAAAGCATCCACCCTTCAATTTTCGTAATTGATCATCACATGTACACAACGAGTTAATTTATCAACAAGAAATAAAAACATTGATTTATTGTCATACATAGAAATGATAACGATTGCTCACCAACTTAGTTAACAGGAAACTCCAATTTTTCATTTTGTTGGTATTGAAAAAAAAAAAAAAACTCCTCAAAAGTCTTAATCAAATGCAATTCGGATACACTTTTCCTTGTTTCTTCCAACAACCTTTTCCTCCTCATCTTAATAGTTCCGTCACCCATTTCAACCGAACACACATATTCATCTGCCCTTTCCGCCATTTCATCAATCACACAGCGATTACCCATTTTAACGGTCTCAATGTTTTTAAACCAAAACAATTTGTAAAGCGAGTAGTAATACATAAATTCTCAGTTTCTAATTTTCAAACTAACTGAGCTTCCAAATAAAGATGAAGCTTATGAAACAAAAAGGCAAACAAACTGGGAGAAACGTTTCGTGGTTTTTCTGAAAATCTAACGATGCAGTGCTTTTAAACAAGGACAAATCAATATACCACACATATAGTAATCAAAACTCACATTTAATTCGAATGCAGTCATGATCTAGTGCAAACCAGATATAAAATAAAGATCTAAAGCTCAAGAGAAAGGGAAATGGACCTTTAAATAGATAACACTGACTGTTTCAAAATTCACGATGCATGGGTCGGAACCTTGACCGTAAACCTCAACTCGAACAATGACCTCAACGGAACCTCAAAACGATAACGAGAAACTCGGCACTCAAGCTCGGAGCTAACGTTCACTCGATTTTTGGACTGAAAATCGCTGCCTCCCTCCTGCTCTCGTTCTCTCCGTTTCTCATTTCTGTATGTGTGTATGGTTATGTGCGTCGAGGGGGGGGAGGGACTGCTATGGTGGTAGTTTCAGTTCGTTTTCCGGCGATCTGAGGGAGGAGGGGTTCGAAGAAGAATACGTGAGAGGGGTTGCATGAAGAAGACGACGTCTGGGGGGTGGGGTCGTTCCTTGCGCAGCTTCGCTGCTTTCCCCCAGCTCCTTCTTCGTTTTTTTAGCTCCAATGGAGAAGATAAACTCGTGGGGAAGGGGAGGTCTGTTATTTCGTTCGACGATGAGCCATGGATGGCTGCTTCAAGCCAACAATGAATGAGAGGGTATGATGTGGTTTTGCACTGCTACAGCGCTGCAGAACGCTGGTTGTTACTGAGGAAGAAAGGCACCACAGTGGGGTGAGTCCGGGAAGACGACGATCAGGGGGGTGGTAGGGTGCGAAGAAGATGATCCGGGTGGGGTTGTTCTTTAGAGGTAAGGTCGTTTTTCGCGCAGCTTTGCTGCTTTCAACTTCCTCCCCCTTCCGTTTTTCTTATTCTTTTCTTCTTTTTTTATAGTGTAGAGTTTAGGGTTTTTTGGGTAGGGTTTTTAGGTTAAGGGGTATGAGCCTAGGAATTATGGGCTTGACAATTGTGGGCTAGGTCCAAAATTAGGCCTAAAGATGGGTTGCTCGAGCCCCAGCTCTATTCTTTTGCCGCGAATGAGATTAAAAATACGCGTCCATTTATTAGTTAGTCCTACTATTAAAATAGTTTATTAAAACTAACTAACCATTAAAACAAATCTATTTTTTTGTATTTTCAAACATTATATTAAAAATAAGAAATACGATACTATTTTTATATTTTTCTTTTGGATTAAAAATGACTACAAATATTAATGAACTTATTATTATATTATTATATTTTTTTTTGTTGTAATTTTGTTTTCTTGTACTAAAATAAAGTGAAAGAGTCAAAATTACTTAAAATATCTATATTATGCCTAAATTAAATATTTTACTCTAATATATGAAAGATCTTGGGGAAGGTCAAAAATCACATGTCTACAGCAGGTAGAACTTTTTCACCTAGAGGGATTCAACATTTTTTCCGTAATACAGGGTGCCTACCCCTGGTTACATTCCTTTTCTGTCATATAGTGTACCAAACCCTAGTTACATTTCCTTACCAAGTATAGGGTACACCAATCCCTAGTTGTATTCTCCAACATAGGGTCTCCATTCCCTAGCTGATTTTATTTCAGATATAGGGCCACCCCTCCCTAGTCTCCTTACTAGTATAGGGTACACCAATCCATGGCTGTGTTTTCCAACATAGGGTACACCAATCCCTAGTTGATCTGATCTTAAGTGCAGGGTGTACCAGTCCTTGGTATCTTTGATAATACGGGGTACACCATTCTCTAGCCATATTTTTCCAACATAAGGTACACCAATCCTTAGTTGAGACACCATTTAGACAATTAGGATACACCATTCCCGAAGAATTATGTTTTCCTAGGGTACACCAATCTCGACTCTTTATTGCTTTTAATAAAGTAGTTTATCATTTTATTAGAATAACTCACGAAATTTTTCTAGTGAAAACTGAGGCAGAAAAATTTCGTTCGTTTGTTTATTTTGGTGTCTGAGTAGGTCTTACCTCAAGGTACAGGGTTCAAGATGACCAAGAGAAGTATCAAAATGGAGAAACAGATGAAATAATATGGATTGTTCAAGACATGACTGAAGTCACGAGCATTACATTTTTCCGTTTTGATCAGAAGAAGTCGTAGAAGAATGAACTAGCACCTATAGCTAGCAAGCATCAAGGTTCAGATCAGAGTCTGCGTGGAGAACCAGTCAGGACTCGATGACAAGTTTTAGAAGACTCATAGATAGAAATCTTGTAACTCATAGCTGATAGGCTTGTTTAGTTTCTTTTTGATTTTTGATGTAATAATAGACTTACGGACCGGAGCATCGACGGAACCTCACTTGACTTCTCAACTTATCATTCCACAATTCTCCTTGAACTGCACGCGACCTGATTTCCCTATAACCCGGGATATGTAGACTGTCCAAAACCAAGACTCGGTTGCACCCTTTCTCTTTTCTCTTATCCTTATTTTTTCCATTTTGAATAAAGATATGTTCAAAAATTAGTCATATCGCTCATCTTGTCTTTGCATGAAAACTCTTCATGTTTCCAAGCAAAGAGGGGCATGCTGTGAACACCTAATTTTTGACCACTCTTAGATTTTTGTAAACTCCCTCACGTCATTTAGCACATACCTTACCACCAACACAATTATTCCCTCACATACTTTACACTAACCATACACTCATTTTCCACCTACAAAATTATTCCCTACCCATTCTCCTTTATTCCTCACCCCACTTTACCTTGTCCCTCTCACATATTCCCCACTCCCCCTTCCCTCATTCTCTCTGCTTAAAACACACACACAGACAGAATAGAAAAAAAAGGAGGAGGGCACAAAAAAAAAGGAACTCATTCCCTTTTTCCTCTAGGAGCAAGCCTTAAAAACTAGCAATCAAATTCCACCGAAAAATCAGCAAAAATCAGCCTCAAAACAGTGCAAATCCTAGCCAAAAAATCAGTTCAAAAGCAGCCATAAACCACCCTAAATCATCCTCAAAAGCTTCAGCAAAATAGTCTCCAATCAACATCACAAATCACTCAATTTTTGGTTTCTTTATTGCGGAGTTTCAAGGTTCCGACTACAGTCCGAATTTTATTTTTGTTGTATAATCATGCATCAATAGCAGTGCCATTACTTGAAGAACCCTTTCATCTATAAAAGGTCCAATCTTTTTATCTTGTTTGCTTTGTCTGTTTATTGTTCCATTTAGATGATATGTGCTAATATGCCTATTTGCTTGGATCTGTTATTCTTTTTTTTTGAGCACATGATTTTTCTTAGTTGTTAATTCTTATCGTTAAGTTTATTAGCCTGTGTTGTTGAGTGAGAATCTAAAAGGAAAATTTCAAAAAAAAAAAAAATAGAACTTAAAAATGATGAGGAAAACGTGATGGTAACAATAATGTATTTGGATCCTAAGGTTTGGTTTTTGCAAAATTTGTTTTCTTTATCAAAATAAACTAATCAATTTTAGTAATTTCCTAGCGTTAGTTTTATAATTTGGTCGAATTAGTTTCTAACATTGTTTTAACTGATTTATGCTAATTTTATTAATCCTTTAATAATCCTCTCTTGACTTGTGGTAAATACTAAATAAAATACTTTCATAACTCTTGAGCATCACAATAATCCTAACTTAGGAAATAGTAATTTAAAATGCTTAGGCAATTTTAGGCGCGTCTTCAAAAGTTGACCATGTGCTCTTGCACGATCCTTGGTTAATATCAATTAATAAAAATGGTCATGTGTGCATTCCCGCTCCTTGACTCTCTAACTAACAAATTGCGTTTAGCCATGTGTTCATGCCCGTGCCTTGGTTTAAACGCACATGATAAAAGGACCTTGTGTGCTTACACGCTCCTAGGCCGAAATCAATAAAATTTGGTTAATTATTAAGCGGTACTAGACAATAGTAATTTAAGGCAAATAAATCACAGTTTATCTAGAATTAATTCAAGCTAAGTTTAAGTCAATAAAGCGACCGTGCTAGAACCACGGGACTCGGGGAATGCCTTACACCTTCTCCCTGGTCAAAAGAATTTCTTACCCGAACATTGATTTCACAAACCAACATGAAAAGAGTCAAATCTTTCTTTGAATATGGATTCAAATAAAAAGGTGACTTGGAACACCGGCAAAAATCAATTCCAAGTGGCGACTCTGTAAATAAAATAAATCCCTATTTTAAATTTGTCACTTCAAATGGAAAAAACTCGTTAACCCACAATCCTTAATAACACATTATCTTTTGGATGATAGAAAAAGGGTGTGACAATTATAAAATTAGCAGCGAGTTAAATGACCAAAGGCATACTAAGGCTGAAATAAATTTCTCTCTGCCTTCTCTCTACTTCTAGAGAGAGAAGCCTGTACTTCAATCCAACAAACAACAATCACATAAAACTTTTCAAACGATGGACTCAAGTGATGATGATCATATGTTTCATCAAGAAGAAGATTTACTTAAAAGGAGCACAAACAATTATCGAGAGCCAACCGAAAATAAAGTAAGCTTTCGAGACAAAATTCTAATCCTAAATGAGGTAGTTTGATTCGGACGAAGTTTAAAAAAAAAAAAAAAGACTTTTGAAACTTGTAGTCTTAAAAACTTAAGGGGTAAAAAGTTTGTGGGGCCATGATATTTGTGTGACTATAAAAGCTTCTCATTAAGGGAAAATGGGTAAAATGAAAGAGTTTAAAGTTGAATTATTTCCAAATTTAAAAATGTGTCATTTATTTTGGAACAGACTAAAAAGGAAAGTACCTCATTTAATATGGAACGGAGGGAGTAGTAGATAACTGTTTTATGCTAATAGACAGCATCCATACGACTTCACTCACTTCAATTTAAAAGACGAACATGAAAACCCTACACAACATCCCTATTTTATCCCAATCTTCTCAACCGAAAAAACAAGACTATACGCACCTTGGCAACAAGCAGTCATAATTAAATTAGTTGATAAAAGAATAGGATTTATGTTTCTTAGAAATCAACTCAAAGCACTATGGAACCTAAATGAGGATCTAAATTTGATAGATCTTGGAGAAAACTATTACCTAATCAAATTCACCAACACTAAAAATTATGTCAAAGTCATGCACCAAGGTCCATGGTTTGTAGGATCACAATTCCTTTCAGTTAGGAAATGGGAACCAAAATTTAGCCCCACTGAATACCCAATGCCTTTCTACACAATTTGGATCTGGCTACCAGAACAACCGATAGAATATTATAATTCTACAAATTTACGTAAAATTGATAGTCAAATTGGATCAATCCTAAAAATAGATAGCTGTACTAGGAACACTAGCAGGGGAAAATATGCTGTCTTATGCATATTAGTTCAATTGAAAAAACCAGTGCCTAAGGATATACTTATTGGCAAACATCTCCAAAAAAAACAACATTACGAGAGCACAACACCACTATGCCAGAGCTGTGGATGCTTGAGACATACACTCTGCTACTGCACAAAACCAGGAAACATGGACTCAGGTACGTCTACTGCTTCTACCAAAAATGAAAAAGAAAAAAAGGAATAAAAAAAAGAAAATGAAAAAAGAGGAAAAAAATGAAAAAGAAAAAAAAGACAATGGAAAAAACATTGACTCTACTGAAGGACCTTGGACAACCGTAATCTTTCCAAAACATAACAAAAAACAAAATTCCACCTTCACTTTTAAACAGAATAATTCTTCTCCCCATACCAATAATAGCTTTTCAAACTTAGCTAACACTTGTGAAGCTGATACAACACTATCGAATAAGCCTAACTTAGTTACCCTAACTACTGCTAAACCCACGTACAAAGCCAAAGACAGCCAAAAACCATCCCCTCCTGCCAACGTGGAAGTACCCTTTCACAAAAGACCTCAACCAATAATAGTACTACAAAATCTCCACAACAGAATACTAATATACCACAATCAGAAAGTACTACCCTATTACCTAATAAAACTACTAACTCAACTAACCCTATAATTCTTTCTCCAAGCAATATATTTCAATCGTGTATGTCAACATCTACACTACCCCAAAACAGTACACTCAAACTAAACTCCTATTCGGATCTTATAACCAAACGACCAAACCTCCAGTTCTTAACCAAACGTCTTCACCCCCATTAGTTACTCCAACTATGCAGGTAATTACAGGCAATTCCCCAACTACGCAGATTCATAGAGATAACACGGATATACCCCCCCCCCCCCAAAGGGAACAGTTAAAGCACTTATTAGTGCATTAAAGGACAAAAACAAAAGATACTATAACATTACCAAATCTTCATGATACAACAAACAGTACCCCTACACCTACAATCTATCCCTCCTTCAATGCAAACCCATGTGAAAAACCTAGTGAACTTCTAAGGAAAAGACATCTGAAAACAAAAAGCAAATCAACCTCTACCCCAAGTCACTTACTACACTCAAACCCTATAAGATCACTTCCACTAAACCTTTCCTTCAGTTCCTCCAGCAGTGAGTTCTACACAAATCCAAACTTCTACCACAAATGACTCGCAACAGAAGGTCCTCCATGAACCAACCCCCACGCCTAAGGAACCAGCAACCGCAACCTTAAACACCCAATCCAACTGCCATGGCCCCATGCATACTACCTCCACCTCCATGCATGTTCCAACTGGCTCCCATGACTCTAGGGAACAACACCATCACACCATACCAAACTCCACTACACTCCCTCAACTACTACCCATTGCAGGGAAACCAAATAACGAAACCTCCAGTGCTGCCTCCCATGAACAACTGGAATGGTCAAAACCTAAACCACCTAAATTCGAATATTCCTCCGCAGTTCATCCACACACAATGAATGCTTCGGAGATGCTTCAAGCATACCAGTCACTAGTCTACAATCACACAGTCCAGAAGGAGGATCTACTAATACTAGCCAATATGCTGATGCAATCATCCAACAACACACAACCACAGAACTTCAACTTGCACTCATACCTACTAAGCAGCTTTGCCAACTTGTCGCTCAATCAAGTCCTACAAGAACTCCATACACCAATCACACTAGCACAAATGAAGAACTTCTCAATGGAGCAAATAGTACCGGAGATGAAAACAACAAGTCAATCGTTCCATTCAACAAATTCAAATTCCCCTCCCCGCAGGTCCCAGATGTTTAACCAAAAATCTGAGTCTTTGGTCAAAGCTAAAAAGAAATTCGGGTTACTGATAATCAGGAGACGAAAATAAAATGTTTTTGAGAATGATGGTAAAACAATAAATAGTTTTGTATTTCAGTAAGATCTCAATAGTATTTCGTATCCCTATAGATGTTGAGTCCTTCTCCTTTTATAGTTGATTCTAGGAGAAGATGTAATGCCTTTGTCTTAATGAGGCAATTATGAGCAATAAATGACATTAAAAGAAACGTTACACAATCATTTCTATTTAATTCAAATATTCTAACGTATTTGATATTTAATGCTGTATTTAGACTCTTTTACGTCATCAGATTCGTATCTTCAACTTCTTCCGATCTTTGGTCTTTAAATGACTCGAATAGGTACGAGACTCGTACCTATTTTAGTAACGGTCCACACCTACGTTGCTTTCTTTTTCCCTTATCTGTTGTCGCCCGTGCCTCTTGTCTATTTATTGTGTTTTGACCATTTGACCAGTCCACGTGTCATGCCATGTCACCTACAATGTAAATTCAGTTTTTTTCCAATACAGATAGTCCCCCCACTTTCTATTTATTTATCAATTAAATAATTGGGAAGTGGATCTTCATAAAAAGGGAATTTTTGCCGTAATTAATATTATGACAATACTGACGCTTCAATTGTCCCTTCTATTTAATGCTTTACATACGTGTCGCTTTCTGATCGGTTCTTCAATTCTACACCCTTTTTTCGAGACTTCTTCATTCATATTATTCACGAAATGATAGTTGCCTTTATTATAGGCTTTCCATCATTGCACTTCTAAGTTTGACGGTTGTCATTATAAGCATTTTTAACCCTCTTTCGTTTACCTTCTTCTTCATAGATCTTCAACAAGCAATTTCTTACTTACTTGTATTTTCTCTCCCCTTTAGTACATCCTTCTTCAACAATGTCATCCCCAAACCCTAACCCCAGAAAAGTTTCAATTCTCGATCACTTCCCCAATGCCCCCGTAAGACATAGAAGAGGCAGAGGAGGTAGGCTTCGGAGCTTGGGCCTAGGGTCCGCTCGTGGTGGTTTATCTGGTCCTGCTTCTTCTTCTTCTAGTATCGGGAGTTCTATTCCGAAGACCCCTTCTTCTAAAGGTAAAGAAATCCTTGATTCTTCTCAAGAACCTTTAGTCGATGAAATTGTTCCCAGTGATTTGCCTTTTGGGAGTGATAGAACGTCTCTTCAAAAGCAAATTGTAAATTTAGAAAACGCTGACACTTATCCTTCATTAGTGACCGAGTTTACAATTCCTACCATCAGAAGGGATTGTAACTGGAGCAATAGTCTTCGAATGTCAATTCCTTTCCCAAATCAAAGAATTTCTTCCTTTAGAAGTGGTTACTCTTTTGTTTATACTTACCCCTTTACTTTGGGTTTTAATCCTCCTGTTGACCCAGTCATTATTGACTTTTGCCGTTTCTTTAAAATCTGTTTGGCCCAAGTCGGTCCCCTAGTGTGGAGAGCAGTGGCTTGTCTGAGATACTTATCTGCCAAAGCCAATGTCAACTTCACCTTTTCTCACCTTATTCATTTATACCATCCCAATTTAATGCGCCATGGGGTTTTTACCTTAACTGCAAGAAGCAAAAAGGTTTTGGTAAGCCCTGAAGATGACAGAGATCGTGGATGGTATACCCGTTACGTTGCTGTACGTACGGTGGACTTGCTTGGTGAAACAAATATTCCCTTCCCTGAGAAGTGGAATTTTGCACGTAAGTTTCCTTTTATTTACCGCACCTATTTTTGAGAATTCTGATTCTTTTTCTCACTTCGTCTCTTTTTGGTTTTTTGTAGCAACCATGGGAGATGTGGAACTTATTCCTGACTTCCGTGGTTGGGTAGATTCAATTTTGAAGATTGCTCCTAAGGATCAAAGAACTTGGAAATCAATTTCTTCTTTACATGGCTGGAAGGTGAAAACACATGGTATGTCCCTTTTTACACGTTTTTTTCTTTTTACATGTTAAACACCTTTTTCTCAATGTTGATTATGTATCCTTCTTTTAATCAGGATTTGGTGTTAGAGGAATGGCAGCTGATGTAGCTATGGCCATTCGCATGTCTGCTAATGCTGCACTTGATTTGAACAAGGCTCGAGCTTCGCTTCCCAAAAGGAAAGCTATAGGAGAAGGTTCTGAGAATGAGGAAGAGGAAGATACCTCTTTAATCGCCCGTCCAAGAGTTAGGAGACGAGTCATTAATAGTGATGAAATTGAAGATACCCCTGCTCAAACCTCATCCACCGAGCCTGTTTTGATTCATTCTGACGAGGACACCGTGCCAAGAGATACTAATGAATCAACTCAGCGTCTTTTTGATAGTGGTTTTGAGAGTGGCGAGCTCAGCCCTATTTTTGATGAAACTCCTCTCTCCTCATTCGTTCCTATTTCCTCCATTCTTTTGCCAACCGACAGTATTTCTTTACCAGCTTTGAGGGCTTCCGTTCCTTTGCCAGTTTTAACTGCACCTGCTTCCGTTCCTGTGTTGGTTTCTACATCTTCTCCTTCCATCCCTACTTTGACTCCTGCTGTTGTGTTTACCTTTTCTACTACTGCTCCTTCCATTGCTCCTCCTCCCTTTGTTCAGCATACAGAGGCGGGTTCTAGCAGTGGAACCATGGCTATAAGAAGTGTTACTCTTGAAGTTCCTGTCAACCATAGCCTTTTGAGAAAGACTGGTAGAGCTGATATTTGGCTCGAGCCTCTAATCGGAGATATTGAGAAGAAGAAGATGGAGTGCCACAGCTGCCTGACTCTGATTAATGACATAGTTCATTCTACTTTGAAGGTATTTTTCCTTTACCAACAAGTTTTTTGTTTTTAATCTACAATCCTCATTTCTATGAGTTGTCTCTGTAGGCGAACCTCATTGGTACAGAATTGATGGGAAGAATTTCCCTTCTGGAAAGAAAAACCCGTGAGTCTGAAAAATCTATCCATGAGGCCGAGGAAATAGCCAGGGGAGCCCAGCTTGAAGCAGCTAATTGGAAAGAACAGTTTGAGAATGCTCAGGGGACCATAGAGGAGTTGCAAGAAAGTAGAAATCTCCTGGAGCAGCAAAAGCGTGGTTTGACTTCTGAACTAGTAACTGCCAAGGCTTCTTCAAGCCAATTTAAAAGAGATAAAGAGCTTTTGGAGTGCTCATTGTCAGAACAATTATCAAAGGCTAGTGAAGAAGTCAGGGAGCTTAAGGCACTTTTAGCCAAGAAAGAAGAGTATGTAGGAGAATTAGTGCAAAGCTTGACTCAAGCTCAAACTGACTTACAGACCTCCTCTGACGAGATTCGAGCTTTGAAAAGTTCTCATGCCTCCCTTGAAGCTTCCCTTGATTCCCATTTAGCTGAACACCAAATATTGAAGAACGATCTTGCTATGTGGGAAAGGGAGTATGGACTTCTGGAGGAGAACTTCAACATAGAGGTAAGTTGGGCTTTCCTAAAATCTCGTCGTGATGCTTTGATGGAAGCTGCTCAGGAAAGCTTTGATTTGCAATCTGAATTAGCCAAAGTCTTAGACACTATCGAGAAAAGTCAACAACCTATTGATACTCCTTCTCCTGCACTTGACGCTCCTGGAACGGAAGAGCTTTTAAATGAAGAAGTGGCTACTGCGGCAATTGGAGTTGCATTCCTGCTCCCGAGGGTGAAACTTCTATGACACAGTCCATGGAAGCTGAAGCTCCCGTGACTCTTGCTTACCTCGGTGATTTTAACATTCCAAGCCCAATTGAAATTGCTCCTATTACTGCTCCCTCAGAAGTTGTTACCGTGCCTATGATTGCCCCTGAAAATGAAATAGCAACTTCTGATGTTCCAACTCCTTCAGTGACTAGTTGAATGTATTTCAAACTTTACTGCTGTTTTTGTTTTTGTTTTTATTAATTGGTGGTGTTATCCCTTGGCAACTTTAAAGGATCTTTTGACGAAGTCCCCAGTTATCATAATGGGGCATTTGTAAAAAACAAATATTTTGCTGACTAAGTTTGTACTTAGTCTTTTATATTAAGAAGTTTTATCGGTACTTCTGTATATTTTATTCTTGCCTATTTATCTAGGACTTATAGAATAGCTTAGCATTTTTATCCTTTTAAAATGCTTTATGATTCTTCTCATGGATTATCAACATGAGGCTTATAAAAGAGGGCCCTTTCATTTTATCGACACTTAATGAAGAAGACGTCTCAACTTCATAATGGTGTTATAATACGATGAAAGAAATAGGAATACACATGTTTTGTATGAAACAACTTTGGCAAGTTTTTATTCATGAACTTTAACAAGTGTTTGACTATTACATGTATTACAATACATCTACAACTTTCTCGTAACTGTTTTTCTTGTAACAGATTTGTACATAACATAGAATAAACAAGGTTTTTCTTCATAACCTGTTTCAGTACATAGTCATGACCCTATCTTTATATATTAAGAAGGGTTTGAGAGGTGACTTTGTTTATGAGTTTGAGAGATGACTCTGTTGTTCTCATGAATGCTGAAGACTTCGTAACTTTTTCTCAACACTTGTCTCTTTGTGGCCGACTTTTGTTCGATATTCGTATCTGTTTGTCTACACATATTTGTGTATAATATGTAGTCCCCCAAGTGTTTGAGCGGTGAAGTATGAAGCCTCGAGCACTTGTTTATTTCTTTTACTTTGGCCCTTTTCCTGAAACAGAAAAATATACGGGACTCGGAGGTGCGATTATAGATGAAGACTGCCTAACTCATGTGTATTTCCATCAGATTAATTGTAACCCTGGGCTGGGAAATTAAGAATACTCCATTTTGCCTTGCAGGTTGTGACTCATCATTTGGCACGAGTTAGGGTTTTTGCCTAGTATCTAAAATCGTTAGTAAAACATTAATAATTCAAGAGAGAAATTTTAACATGGTGATACCTGACCGTGAGTACTTTCTCAGAAGTAATATCTCTTTAAATGGACGGCATTCCAATGTAAGGGTAAAACTTTGATGTCCATTGTTTCCAACTTGTATGCTCCTTTTCCCGCAATGTCACGAACTTTGTATGGTCCTTCCCACGTTGGACTTAGCTTTCCTGAATTAGCAGCCTTTGCAGATTGGAACACCTTTTTAAGCACGAAGTCCCCAATTTTGAAAAATCTGAGGCGTGCTTTCCTATTGTAATATCGTTCAATTACTTGCTTTTGTGCTGCCATTCTTATCAATGCAGCTTCTCTTCTTCCTTCAAGCAAATCAAGGTTGACCCGCATCTCTTCATCATTAGATTCCTCCTTTTCCCGATCGTACCGTGTGCTTGGTTCACCTATTTCAACTAGAATTAAGGCTTCCGCACCATAAACCATTGAAAATGGTGTTTCTCCGGTGCTTGTTTTTGTCGTTGTACGATAAGCCCATAATACTCCAGGTAATACCTCAGGCCAATTACCTTTTGAATCCTGTAACCTCTTCTTCAAGTTGTTGATAATGACTTTGTTAGTGGATTCCGCTTGTCCATTACCCACTGGATGGTATGGCGTAGACGTTATCCTTTTAATCTGCCAATTTCGAAGAAATTCTGTGATTTGAGCTCCTATGAATTGTGGTCCATTGTCACACATGATCTCCTTTGGTGCTCCAAAGCGGCATATTATATTTCGCCATATGAAGTCTTTAACTTCCTTCTCTCGTACCTGTTTAAATGCTCCTGCTTCTACCCATTTAGTGAAATAATCTGTGAGTACAAGTAGAAACTTTACCTGACCTTTTGCTTGTGGAAGTGGACCTACGATATCCATTCCCCATTTCATAAAGGGCCACGGGGCTATAACACGGTGTAGTAACTCAGCTGGTCTGTGCATATTATTGCCGTATCTTTGACATTTATCACATTTGGACAAGAAACTGTTTGCCTCTTCTTCCATCTTAGGCCAATAATATCCTGCACGAATTAATGTTCTTACCAGTGACCTCCCCCTGCGTGATTTCCACAATGTCCTTCGTGCACTTCTCTCATCACATATTCTGTTTGAGAGGGTCCGAGACACCTTGCTAGTGGTCCACCGAACATTTTTCAATAAAGATTTCCTTGATATAAACAATATCGAGCAGCTTTTTTGCGAAGCGCGTGAGCCTTTCCTTTGTCATTAGGCACGGTACCGTGCTATAAAAAGGCAACAATTTCGTTTCTCCAATCCCATGTTAAATGATTAAAATTTACCTCGTTTTTATCAGGTTCGAGAAAAGAATGAAATAAATGTATGACTGAAGCATTTGTATCATTTGCTACGTCTGCTGCAGATGCAAGATTAGCTAAAGCATCTGCCTCTACATTCTCATCTCTTGGGATCTGCACTACTTTCCAAGTTTGGAATTGCTTTATTAACTCTCGTACCTTTGCGAGGTATTCTTGCATTCGCGTCTCCCTAGTTGTATAAGTCCCCAGCATTTGATTGACCACGAGTTGAGAATCACTCTTGATTATAATCTGTGTTATGCCGAGTTCTCGTGCCAATTCTAGACCTGCAATTACAGCCTCATACTCTGCTTCATTGTTAGTTATAGAGTGACATTTTATAGCCTGTCTAATAGTCTCACCCGTAGGTGGTACGAGGACTATCCCTAGGCCTGCCCCTTTTACATTAGATGAACCATCAGTGAATAAAACCCAAGTCCCCGGGTTTGCACCTTTAAAAACTTGTAATTCTTTTTCTGCTTCTAAATGCCTCCCCTGACTAAAATCAGCCACGAAATCAGCTAGTACTTGAGATTTTATAGCGGTCTTGGGTTGATAAATGATTTCGTATTCACTTAGTTCTATAGCCATTTTGCTAATCTTCCTGAAAGTTCATGTTTATGCAAAATATTTCGAAGCGGAAAAGCAGTAACTACAATAATGGGATGACATTGAAAATAAGGTCTTAATTTTCTAGATGCCATGATCAAAGCTAATGCTAACTTTTCTAGCTGTGGGTATCGTGTCTCAGCATCTAATAAGGACTTACTTACATAATAAATAGGAGATTGTTTACCTTGGTCCTCTCGAACTAAAATAGCATTTACCGCAACTTCAGATATAGCCAGATAGATGAGAAGCTTTTCCCCCACCTTTGGTTTTGCCAATAACGGTGGTTTTGACAAATAAGCTTTCAAATTTCTAAGGGCTTGTTGACAATCTTCATTCCATTCAAAATGATCTTGCTTTTTGAGTGCAGAGAAAAACTTAAAACACTTTTCTGAGGATTTGGAAATAAATCTCCCCAAAGCTGCAATTCTTCCCGTTAATCTTTGAACTTCCTTTTTATTAGTAAGGATATCAGGGATTTCTTCTATTGCTTTGATCTGAGAAGGATTTACCTCAATACCACGGTTAGAAACAAGAAAACCCAAAAACTTACCTGATGCAACTCCAAATGCACATTTTTCTGGGTTGAGTTTCATATTAAATTTTCGCAAAATATCAAATGTAACAGATAGATGAGAAATATGATCATGAGACTGCTGGGTTTTGACGAGCATATCGTCTATATATACCTCCATTGTCTTCCCTAAATGTTCTTGGAACATTTTGGTGACCAACCTTTGATAGGTTGCCCCAGCATTTTTGAGGCCAAAGGGCATTACTTTATAACAGTAAGTCCCCTTGTTTGTGATGAAAGAAGTTTTTTCTTCATCACTAGGATCCATTTTAATTTGATTATATCCCGAATATGCATCTAAAAAGCTTAAAAGTTCATGACCTGCGGTTGCATCAATTAGTTGGTCTATATGCGGTAAAGGAAAAGAATCTTTTGGACAGGCTTTGTTTAGATCGGTATAATCCACACAAACGCGCCACTTACCATTTTTCTTGGGTACGACCACCGTGTTAGCTAACCAATTAGGATACTTTACCTCGTGGATCTACCCGATTTTTAATAATTTTTGGACCTCATCCTGAATCACCTGGTTCTTGAAAGCACCTTGCTTTCTTTTCTTTTGCTTTATTGGTGTGAAAGAGGGGTCCTCATTGAGTTTGTGAGTCATCACATCCGGTGGTATCCCTGTCATATCAGCGTGGGACCAAGCAAAGCAGTCTACGTTAGCTTTTAAAAATTCAATTATCATACCTCGCATGTCTGAGCTTAAATTGGCTCCGACATAAACCTTCCGTTCAGGCCATTGCTCAAATAATATCACTGCCTCGAGCTCTTCAATTGTTGTTTTGATGCTTTCATTTTCTTCAGGTTCCTGAATTGTATCAGGCCTCGAGTCCAAATCTGTCTTTTCTTGTTTAGCTGAAGTTTGATCTTTTACACCTTCAACTGCTTCCTGTAATTGCTATTTTTCTTTATTTACGGTGCTCGTTCCTGTTACAGCGTTGATACTTCTAGCTGTCTGCTGATCCTCACGAATTTGGCAAATTCCCCATGGTGATGGGAATTTAATAACTTGATGTAGAGTTGATGGGACAACATCCATATCATGTATCCATGGTCTCCCCGTGATCATATTGTAGGCCATTTCCATATCAACTACCTGAAATTTAGTTTCTTTAACAACACCTGTAGCAAAAGTTGTTAGAATTACCTCTCCTTTTGTTACCACACTTGAATTGTCGAAGCCTGACAAGGTGTGCGCCTTGGGTATCACTTTGTCTTCAGCTTGCATTTCACGTAATACCCTTAGTAGTATAATATTTATGGAACTCCCTGGATCAATCAAAACTCGTCTTACATTAGTATCATGTACAAGTAAAGATATTACCAGAGCGTCATTATGTAGAGTTATCGCTCTTTCGGTATCTGCATCATCGAACGAAATACTTTCATTTTCTAAAACCTGCCGCACCCATTTCCCGTGTGTAATTGTTACCTTAGAAACCTTGTTGGAGGCTGTGTAGGTTATGCCGTGAATATCTTCTCCCCCACTTATCACATTCATTGTTCTCTTGGGTGAAGGAGGCTTTGGTGGTTCTTGCCTATTTTTTATATAGGCTTGTTTTCCTTTTTCACTAAATAACTCAGTGAGGTACCCTTGCTTCAATAGATGATCCACTTCACTCTGCAAGAATCTACATTCTGAAGTTTTGTGCCCGTGATCATTATGGAATTCGCACCAATGATCTGGATTGCGTCTATTTGGATTTGACCGCATCTCTTTTGGCCACCGTACCTTATCTCCCATGCTTCTCAAAATAGCCACGAGCTCGGAGGTAGAGATATTAAAATTATATCCGCCGAATCGTGCCTTTAAACTTCTGTCATCATCTCGTGACTCTTGTCTGTTCCGATCATTCCTGAATTTTGAAGAAGAACCAGAGTCTCTGTTCCTCGATTTTTGATCATATTTCTAGCTATCTTGTTTTGACCGTGGGTCTTTTCCTGCAGGTCCCATATATGGATCGTACCTGTTTTTACCTGATCTTTTTTCGGTTTCTGATCTTCTGGAACCACCCCTTTCTTCATGATGAAACTTAGGTACGGTATCTTCTTCAATTCGCAGCTTCGTACCTATACCGGTTGTAAACATCATTCCACGTGGTTGCAGGAAATTCTCGAAGGCTTTCTTTGAGTCGTCTCGTGGCTTCAGAACTTTTGTCATTTAAATTACTCGCAAAGGCTATTGCAGCCCAGTTGTCAGGCACACGGGGTAGAGTCATTCTTTCACGCTGGAATCTATCAACAAAATCTCTAAGCAACTCCGAATCCCCTTGTTTGATTTTGAAAATATCTTCCATTCTTTTCTCAACCTTTTGTGCTCCCGAATGTGCTTTAATAAAAGAATCTGCAAGCTCAGCAAAAGAATTTATAGAATTTTCAGATAAAAGAGAATACCAGGTTAATGCACCCTTGGTGAGTGTTTCTCCAAATTTCTTGACCAGTACTGATTCAATTTCTTGTTTGGTCAAGTCGTTGCCTTTCACGCCTGTTGTAAATGCAGTCGCGTGGTCACATGGGTCTGTAGTACCATCATATTTCGGGATGTCAGGCATTTTGAACTTTTTCAGAATTGGAAGGGGAGCAGCACTTGGCTTCCAAGGTTGTTGTGAGTATTTGTCCATGTCTACTCCTTTTATTACAGGAGAAACTCCAGGGATTTGCTCAATACGCTCACTTTGTTCCTTAATCTGTTTCTGCAAGGTTAGTACTAAATTTTGCAAATAGGAATTATTTGAATTACCTGGTCCCTCTTCCTGTGGTTCACTGGTGGTTCCTCCATTTCCAGAATTAACAAGACCAGAACGGGGATTCTCCAATGTATTATTATTAGGAGTTGGTGTGGGTGGTGCAACATGGAATCGACTAACTAGAGCCTGAAGAGCTTTGCCGACCTGTACATCAATTAGCTTTTGTAAAGCTTCATTTGTACCTCCTTCAAAGTGTTCAGATTGTTCTTGTTGACGGGATTCAGTAACAGGAGTGCCTACACGAGATTGACGTGGTGAATCTGGAGGGGAGGGAACCACGTCACCTTGATTTTGATGGATTTGATTTTCATGGTTTCCCAATGTGTTATTACTATTATTGTCGGTGTTGTTGTTTGACATGGTGATAACAATGGACAAGATATAGCTTAAAAAAAAGATTATCAGATTCCCAGTAACGGAACCAATTTGTTTAATCAAAAATCTGAGTCTTTGGTCAAAGCTAAAAAGAAATTCAGGTTACTGATAATCAGGAGACGAAAATAAAATATTTTTGAGAATGATGGTAAAACAGTAAATAGTTTTGTATTTCAGTAAGATCTCAATAGTATTTCGTATCCCTACAGATGTTGAGTCCTTCTCCTTTTATAGTTGATTCTAGGAGAAGATGTAATGCCTTTGTCTTAATGAGGCAATTATGAGCAATAAATGACATTAAAAGAAACGTTACACAATCATTTCTATTTAATTCAAATATTCTAACGTATTTGATATTTAATGCTGTATTTAGACTCTTTTACGTCATCAGATTCGTATCATCAACTTCTTTCGATCTTCGGTCTTTAAATGACTCGAATAGGTATGAGACTCGTACCTATTTTAGTAACGGTCCACACCTATGTTGCTTTCTTTTTCCCTTATCTGTTGTCGCTCATGCCTCTTGGCTATTTATTGTGTTTTGACCATTTGACCAGCCCACGTGTCATGCCACGTCACCTACAATGTAAATTCAATTTTTTTCCAATACACCGGAACTGATGGAAAACCCTCAAAACATATTAGGTGATGGACCCAATCTTCCTGATGGAGCAATGCTTAACACTAACATTTGTTGAAAATGCAGAAGAAAGAATTTTGATTCAAACACCTCCAAACATTCGCAAGGTATCACTCAATATAAGGTCTTGTGCATGGTCACCAAATCCAACAATATGTGGTGAACCTATGTCCAGCTACTGCAACGATCTTGGACATGACACTAGGTCAAGGAGGGAAATTAAATAATCCTCTTCCAATGAAGATTCTTCTATGGAAATGTAGAGGTGTAAACAATCTCACCTTCTGGCGTAATTTGCACGCGACCCTACAAGCAAACATGCATCTTTTTTGGCTCTTACTGAAACACGAATGACTGATCATAATATTTTGTTGCAATAACTGTCATTCACTAATTTGATCCAAGTGCCAGCTTCGGGTTTCTCCGAAGGAATAACCTTACTGTGGAACAACCATAAGGTCGTAATAGAGCCAATGGTACTCACAGAACAAGAAATACATGCCACTATTTGGGTAAGTACAACCTCGCCTACATGGATTATTTCTATTATATATGCAAAGAATAACATAAGATTCAAGAATATTTTGTTTACTAACTTAAAAAAATGGCTATTATTAATCTTCCTTAGTTAATTTGTGGTGACTCCAATAAAGTAACAAACGCATCCGAATAGGGGGTAATCCAATAAAAAATAAAAGAGTGTCTGGTTTTATTGACTGCATAGATGCTATGAATATGATAGACCTAGGTTTTATAGGGCCTTGTTTCACATGGACTAACAAACCTAACTGCCAAAATAATAATTCTCTTATTTTAGAAAGATTAGATTGATTTATGAGTAACCCTGAATGACTCGATATATACTTTGACTCCAAAGTAATCCACCTACCTCGTACATATTCGACGGATTATTGCCTCTGCTTCTTAACCTTACTCGACAGTCTAACAAACCTAAAGGTATCTTTAAATTTGAAACTATGTGGCTACATCATCCATATTTTAAATATTTAGTGTCATCATGCTGGCACTCAAATCTAGACTACAACAATGTAGTAACTACTTTCAAAAAAATCGCTCAACAATGGAACTCAACTTGCTTCAGAAATATTTTCACTAAAAAAAGAAAGCTGGTAGCTAGAATTGAGAGTCTCCAGAAGATAGATCGAAACCCCAAACACATGTTCCATCACAACCTAGAAACAAAGTTTATTTATGACTACAATAATGTTCTTCGTCAAGAGGAAGATTTTTGGAAGCTAAAATCTAGAGTTCAATGGCTAAATGAAGGCGATGACAATACAAAATTTTTTCACACAACTACAGTCCATAGACGACACAAAAATAGGATTCTTGGCCTAATTGATATTATTGGCAACTGGAGTTTGGACCAAGAGGTCATTACTTCCACTATCATAAATCACTTTAAGGATGCATACTCTACTGAACTAGCCTTTAGTGTTAAAGAATTAATTCCCAGAGATCTTAATTTCCTAACACATGAAGATCAATTAATCCTAATAAGACCCCTTTCAACATCTAAAATTCAACGCGCTATTAAGTCCTTTAAACCTCTGAAAGCACCAGGACCAAATGACCTCCATCCATTATTTTTTCAGCAATTTTGGGATGATACTAGCTACGCTGTAACCAAAACTTGCATGAATGCATTCTCCTGTTCCCACATTTCCCCCCTCCCCCCGAAATTAACTCTACTTATATCACCCTTATCCCTAAAGTTAACAAACCTGAAATGATCACCCAATATAGACCTATCAGTCTCTACAATACAGTTTATAAAATAATCACAAAAATTATAGTTACATGTATCAGACCACAACTAGAAAATTATTAGCCCAAACCAATGTAGCTTCATTCCTAGGCGCAGGGCTACTGATAACAGCATTATTATCCAAGAAGCCATTCACACATTCAATAAACCTAAGGGTAGAGCAGACCATATGATGTTGAAAATTGATCTTAAAAAAACTTTCGACCGTCTTGAATGGTCCTTTATTAGATATTCTTTAGCTAGTCTAAATTTTCCTCCTAAACTAATTTCCCTTATAATGTCTTGCGTCACAACCTCATCCGTATCCATCTTAATAAATGGAAAACCATCGAAATACTTCCACCCAAGTCGCGGAATTAGTCAAGGTTACCCTTTATCACCTTACCTATTCATCATCTGCATGGAATCCTTGACACGTTTGATAAATCAAGATATTAACAAAAAATTTTGGGACCCCATAAAAATTGGTAGAGTGTCAACAGAGATATCGCATCTACTTTTTGCCGATGATTTAGTACTTTTTGTGAGAGTTGACACTAAAAATTTCTACTATTATCAATATTTTCAACAAGCTTTCATCTGTTTCGGGTCACAAAATTAATTTTGCCAAATCAAGAGTCTATTTCTTGAAAAATGTGCCCCTAAACACCCAACAAATTATAGTAAACTCACTCAACATAACCCCGTCATCAAAGTTTGGTAACTACTTAGGCATACCCATAACTAATCACCATCCTAAAAGTACTAACTATCAATACATTATTATTCGTATGAATAACCGTCTACAAGGATGGAAGGCAAAAATACTATCCCTTGCAGGGCGTACTACACTCATCACAACTGTTCTAGTAACAATTCCTAGTTACGCAATGCAAATAAATTTATTACCAAAAAATTATATTGAAAAAATTGACTGTATCCAATGCAACTTTTTTTGGGGTCCACTGAAAACAAAAGAAGAATCCATCTAGCAAATGGGAAACTGCTACACTTCCTAAGACTATGGGCAGATTGGGTATCACTAATAGTAATGGTAATAACTCAGCCCTATTCTCTAGCCTGACTTGGCATTTTATTACAAATCCATACTAGTTTGGACTAGAGTTTTAAAGAGAATATCAAAATTGATATCCCCAAAATGAGTTTAAAATGAAACCATCCAACTCCTACATTTGGAAAAGCATTATAAAAAATATTTCATTTTTTAATAAATGAATTGCTTGGAATATTGACAACGGCTCCAGTATTAGCCTCTGGGAAGATAATTGGGTTGGCTCAAATGACTCCTTAAGGTCTATTATACATGGTCCTCTCACAAAACTAGATATAAAAAAAATGTCCAAAATATTATCCTACCCAATAATGTGTGGGACCTTTCCGACCTATCCATGAAAATTCCCATGAATATTATACACCAAATTAATAATATTTATATTAAAGAGTGAGAACCCAAAAATGACTCCTTCTTTTCGAAAAATACAACCTCTGGTTTATTCTCTACAAAATTTGCATATCACATGTACTTACATGATTCAAAAAATATTCACCTCCCTTTTTCTCCGTCCCACCAGTGGGTATGGAAAACCCATGCTTTAAATAAAATAAAGTTCTTTATGCGGCTACTCTTTAATAACAAATTATCAACTGCTGAAAACTTATTCCACTATAATATTTTTAGAATAAACAATTGTGCTTCATGTTCAAACACTACCGAAACAACTGACCACATATTCATAACATGCCCAAAAGCAAAATTAATATGGGATCTATTCAACATATATATCCCTCCAAACCAACTGGAACCTACAATACTCTCATTCTGTACAACAACAACTAATTGGATAGTTGCAAATGATAAAAAGGTACCACTACACATCTTAACTCCTATTATTCTTTGGGCTATCTGAAAAAATAGAAATCAAACCCTTTTCTGGAACTCCATTAATCCAGTAACACATACTGACATCATTTTCCAAACTATGGAGTACTTCCGCTTAGTGCATAACCATCACAAAAAAGTTTCTTATCAAAATAAAACAATTCAATGGCAACCACCTCCAAATGGTTTCTTCAAGCTTAATACAGACCACGCTTATGATGAAAACAGTAAAGCGGGAGGGGGTGGTGGACTTATCCGAAACCATAATGGTGATTGGATTACTGGTTATACAATTTACAACTACACTCACTCTTCCATTCATATGGAAATACTAGCCTTTTACAATGGTCTAAGGCTAGCACTCAATCACAAGTTAGCTCCACTTATTGTGGAAATTAATTCACAGGTACTGAGCCAACTGTTATCGTCTAATAATCTAGCTTTCTCACACATGTTAATGGATTGCAGGAACCTACTGGAGAAGCTGGGCAGCCCACAGGTGGGCCACATCTTTCGAGAAGCAAATGCTGTCGCTGATAAACTGGCCTGCTACGGGAAAGGCAGAGATCCATAAATGGGAAGAAACATTATGGTTTTTGTATACCCACCCCCTTTATCCTTAATGAACTAAAGGAAGACCTCTATGGAACTGGGACTATACGTTCAATTACCATCATGTAATAACTTCTTTTTGTGCTATCAATAAAAGCTCCTTTCATTAGCAAAAAAAAAAAAAAAAAAAAAAAAAAAAAAAAAACATAGCAGCAAATTTTTAAAATTTCATAATAGAAGCAGACTCTTATCAAATTGCAATCTACAGAATATGTAAAAAAAACATTAGATACATATTAAGATACCATCAAATATTTATGATATAATTCTAGTATTTTGCAGATATAATTAGAAATACTTAATTGTACAAAGGTATAACAATTATATAATGTATATGCTTCTATGTTTATTTAACTAGACTTAATGTACTCGTGTTGCACGTGTCTCTCGTATTAAGGAGAATAAACTTTTAAAAATAACACAAGTACTGTTCAAAAATATATTCGCGCTATGATATAAAAACTATAAAAAAATTCAAGTTCCAATATGATAATCCTTTTAATCATTTTAGGAGGTGGATCTCTAGTAATTTTTTCTTACGTTTGTTCTGGTATTTGCTTCATTATACAAAAGTATCATAGGAGAAACAATTGATTGAAAGGTAAACGGTCGTTTACCTTTACAAACACACGTGGGTACGTACGTTGCATGTATATTAGTAGTTATTATAAACTTGTGTATGATATATTACAAACAATTAAAAGTTCTTTACACACATGTTATTTATTTTATGAGAGTGCTAAAATTTGGTCGTAACTTTCACATTTTATTAATAAAAAAGGATTGCTAAACCTAAAAAGTGTTCGACACTTTCCTAAAGTTGTATCATATAGAGATTAGTTATTGTAAGCACGTGATTTTTGACCCTCCCCGAGAATTTTCACATTTTTAGCGTGAATATGTGAAATTGGGTCCAATATAGTCATTTTAACTATTTTACTTTATTTCGTTGCAAAAAGAAAAATCACAAAAAATATATATATAATTTTAGTTTATGTATTTCTCATAAACTTGAAAATACAAAAAAAAATTGTACTTTATTTTGGTACTTTATATAAATTCGAAAATTACAAAAAATATATATAATTCTATTAATGTTTTGTAGTCGTTTTAATACAAAAAAATATTATTTCATATTTTTGTCTTTATTAAAAAACAAAAATTACAAAAAAAATAGTTTTATTAACATTTTATAGTCATTTTAACTTTGAAAAATACAAAAATATTACTTCATATTTTATCTTAATATTTACGAAAATTACAAAAATAGTTTTATTAATATTTTGTAGCTATTTTAAATCCTTAAAAAAATATTTAAAAAAAAATATAGTTTTTTTAAATACTAGTCTTATTTTTGGTAGTTATTTTGCTTACATAGGACTAGTTAAGCAACGTGTTCCTATTTCTCGGGTCCGGGCAAAAAATAATATTCGGGTTCAAACTACCCGGTTTTAGGCCTAATTTTTGGACCTAACCCATAATAAACCGTGTCCAGGACACGTGGGGAACCCCACCACGCGTGGGGGACATATGCCTTGAACCCCACCACGCGTGGGGCTCATTTTTTGAGGGCAAAACATTACAAAACACGGACAAAAGGGCCAAGGCAGGGGAGGAGATTGGAGGACTTTTGAATTTTGAAGAAAAACAGGTACTGTTCACGCTTCTTCTTCCTCAAGAAGAAGAAGCAAAAACCCTAGCGGAACCCTACTGACCCAAACCAGCAAAACCACCCAAGGACCACCTCCAAACAACTACCTCCATCGACACGACCGAGCACCACCTCCATCCCGTCACCTTCCCGACGCTAGACCACCAAACAGGCCCGTCGTCAACCTCCAAGCAGCCCGCCACTAGCAACCTCCATTACCACCATCGTTGCCCGGCCAGCTGACCCCTCTCCGCCATAACCACCAGCCCCACCATCGTCAAAACCACCCAACACCACCCGTCCCCTCCAACTCCGTCAACTGCTCACCACCACCAACCAAACACCAGCACCAAACGACCACCAAGTCACCTACACCAACGCCAAGAATACGTCCGAACCCACCAGCTCCTCACCACCACCCAAACACCACCACTAAACAGACCCCTCCATCGTCCAGCTGCTGCCCGTCAAGCAGCAGCTGTCGCTGCTGCATCGTCAAGCTTCATCGTCGACCACTACCCGTCGAACCCCCACAACTAGCCAGAAAAAACCAGCAACCCACGCCCTCACGTCCAAGCAAAATCAGAAAAACCCTACCCATAAACCACTGTAACCAGCCCCCCCACTCCTCACGTCGTCACTGGCACCAACCACCCGTAGCAGCGTCGACCACTCTCCGAACAACCACCCTTCTCCTCCAATCCCATCGCAACTGGGCGATTATACAGTCGCCATTCGCGTGTCCAATGACCGCTATTTCTTCGCTGTCGTCGTGCAGTCCGTCCGAGGTCGTCGTTGGGTTGTGCTCGTGGCTTCCGGTCTGATATCGTTGAGCTTGACGTCGAGTTTGGTCGTTGAGGTCGATGTAGAGGTTTGGTCCATGGTTCTGTTCGTTTCTGTCTGTTCAGGTTAGTAAGCCTCAATGTATTAGATAAAGAAACGTTACTTTAAATGTTCGAAGATGCAATATAGAGATTGACATGAAATTTTTCTGCTTATGTTTCACCGTATGCATTTTGGTTCATCTTTGTATTATGTTATTCTTGTTTACTTGATGTCATTTGATTTAGTTGTATTAGTTGTTCTATGACACAAGTTTGATGTTAGTCCGTTCGCCCTTCCTTTTTGCTTAGTTCATTCGGACAAAAAGTTAGCATTAGTACCTGTTGTTACTACTTCCGAAACACTCGTTCACTAAACTCATTTTATTAATCTTTTGACGAGTTATGAGATTTCAGTTGTAAATAGGCTATAAAGTTTAGTATTGTTAAAGGCGTAAAAATGGCATTTTTTTTAAAAAAAATAAAAAAGTAAATAAAAACAAATAAATAAATAAACAAAAAAAATGAGATGAGCCTCGCCGAATAAAAGGGACAAATTGCGGGGCCCTCACAAAATATATGTATTAAATACTTAGATTCCGGGATGGGCCGTTTAACAAATTTCACGGCCCTCCCCGAAAATAATAATGCGTTGGTTGCTTTAGGCGCGTCTTAATAATGTATCTCCCTAAACTCGGGTGCACATTTATGTGACCCAAATCCAAATCTCAACGAAATCGAAATATGTCTCTAATCACGGGTGCATTGATTGTGACGTGGTTTGAGATGCATTTCCATGACGTTGCAAATTCCTTTAAATAAATAGAATGAGACGAGCCTCGACAAACAAAAATGCAAATTGCGGGGCCCTCAGTAAATACTTGTTTAAAATTACTTAGAATTCAGGAGGGTCGTTTAGCGAATTTCACGGCCTCCGCAAAATAATGACGCGATAGTCTCTTTAGGCGCGTGTTTAATAATTTACTTTCTTAAAACTTGGGGTGTGCATTTCATGCGACCCAAATCCAAATCCCAAAACGTCAAATAAAATGCGTTCCGGATTGTGGGTGCATTTCATGTGACGCAGTCCAAAGACGTGTTTTAAGCGATGTTCACATTCTTGTAAAAACAATAATAATAAAGCGGTTAAAAGTTAAAATTTGCACATAAGTTCATACTTGTATAAAATCAGATAATCAAGCCGAATATAACAATTGAGCGACCGTGCTAGAACCACGGAACTCGGGAATGCCTAACACCTTCTCCCGGGTTAACAGAATTCCTTATCCGGATTTCTGGTACGCAGACTATAATATAGAGTCATTATTTTCCTCGATTCGGGATTAAAATTGGTGACTTGGGACACCCTAAATCTCCCAAGTGGCGACTCTGAAATAATTAAACCAATCCCGTTTCGATTGTCCTTTAATTGGAAAAAACTCCCTTGTACCCTCGCGGGTATGTAAAAAGGAGGTGTGACAGCTCTGGCGACTCTGCTGGGGATGAGACCCAGAACCACTGGTTCAGGGTTAAGAATTCGAGCTTAGATAAATTGTTATATTTGGCTTTATTTGATTTTTACATGTTTTGAGCCTAATGTGCTAAATGCTGCTTTTACCGCTTTGATATTACTTGAACTGTACATATAAATTGTGCTGAAACCTTTCTCTCCTTACCTCCGGGGAGAAGCTCGCTGGACGAGACTCCCTATTCTGTTAGTGTCAATACCTGAAATAAGAAAGAGGTCGGACAAGTTACAAAGCCGGACGATCTCGCGGGTCCCCGGTACGTAGCCCCCTCCTCGGCTCGAGTTGTCCGCTCGGGTACACAGTCTAGAACGTATACCCAGGTTATAAACCCAGTATGACAAAACCGCTGCTGGAAATTAAACCCAGAACCACTGGTTCAGGGCTCAAGGATTCAAGCTTAGAATAATTGTTATATTTGGCTTTATTATCCGATATATATTGCATGTTTTGACATAACATACTAAATGTTGTCTTTTACCGCTTTGATATTATCTGAATTGTATATAAACTGTGCCGAAACCCTTCTCTTCTTACCTCCGGGGATGTGCTTACTGGTTGAGACTCCCTATTCTGTTAGTGTCATACCCTAAATAAAAGAGGCTCGGAAAGTTTCTAAGCCGGCTGGCCTTTTGGTTCCCGGAAAGGAGCTCCTTCCTCAGCTCGAGTTGTCCGCTCGGGTACACTGTCTAGAACACCGACCCAGGTTTTTGAACCTAGTATAACAAAGCCACATGCCGGATCCCTAGTAGGAACGTTTATTTGCATCATGTGCATTTGACTTAGGGGACTCAACATAGGGGTTGGGTCCGTCTAGGACAAGCAACCTGAAAATAATAGACAATCTTTCGGCATCCTATGTGCTACATGTTGTATTTAGTCAAGGGCGTATGGGTCATTTGGTCATTTCCAGCATGATGTTATTTTAATCAAAGCATGGGGAACATTTGTGGAATCCAAGAAGCCTTGGAATTCCCTATGTCCCCCACGCTTGCTTTTTGGGAAAGCACATGGGGAACATTTGTGGAATCCAAGAAGTCTTGGAATTCCCATATGTCCCCCACGCTTCATATGTTGGGAAAAGCGCATGGGGAGCATTTGCGGAATCCAAGAAGTCTTGGAAATCATTATGTCTCCCATGCCACATTTTTGAAAGAAATAATAAATATAAAAAATAAAAATACAAATAAAAACAAAGCATGAAAATTCAAAAAGATTTTGTATGTTGTCATCATTTTCCACATATAAGAAAATCGTGAAAAAAGGAGAAAATAATAGCATAGAAGTCCGAGTAGAGTCGAAACTCTGCCGAAATTTTGAAAATGAAAAAATGTCTTGTTAGTTTGTTATATTAAAAGCAAAGGAAAAATAAAAAAAATCATCATTGTTCTGTCTAGTTTTTTTAAAATAATAAAGAAAATAGTTTGTTTTTTCCATTAAATGAAAATGAAAAAGAGTCTGGTTTTTTTTTTTAAAAAAAAATGTTTTATTTTATTTTACTTTGTTTGTCTATGAAAATGCCAGAAATAAAAATAAAAAGAGTCCGGCGTTGAATGTGATTTTATTATTTGTTCCAAAAATAATCCAAAAAAAAAAATTCAAAAGAAAGTTCAAAATTCAAAAGATAAAATAGATAAATAAAAAATCCGAAAATATTTTGATTCTTCTTTAGAAAATTCAAAATTCAAAAAAAAAAACATTTTAGAAGCATTTCTTATATTGAAGGTAAAATTCCGAAAATATTTTCTTCTTTTCTTTAGAATAAAAAAAAACGAAAATTCAAAAAATATTAGTCTTGCTTTTAAAAAGAAAATCAATCAAAAAATAATATTTCCTCGCTTCTTTTAAAGTAGTTCTTTTAAACGAAAATTCAAAAAAAAAGTTAGTTCATCTGCTTATTATTATTTTTGCCTACTTATTCTTATTTGCCCGAACTACGCGGGTTTGATTCTCACCGGATGTGAGATACGTAGGCAACCCTCATCGGGTCCAACCCCCTTTTTGCTAAAAAGCCAAAAACAAATAATAATGAAAAAAAAACATGTCAAAGATTTTTAATTTTGTCGTAAATAAGTCTAGTGATGTAACTTCCCCCTTTTACAAAAAATATAGCAAAAACAAATCTGTCAAACTTTAATTGTCATAAAGAAGTCGGGTGCCGCTGTTTTATCAAGACATAGCCGAATGTTCCCGAAAGGGACGCCGGAAGGCTGGCTTTGCATAAACAGCCACTTTTGGGTCATTTTTAAGACTTGGTCCAGTTGACCCCCACAGCCTAAAAATCTTCGTCCCCGAGACGTTGAAAGGCCGTGTTTGCAATATTGACTTTTCTAATTTGAAAAACGATAAAAAGAGTTATAAATAAGTCAGGTGATGCTGTTTTGTCATAAATAGCCGAATGTTCCCGAAAGGGACGCCGGAAGGCTGACTTGGCATAAACAGCCACCTTTGGATCATTTTGAGATATGGACCCACACAACCTTAAAAATCTTCGTCCCCGAGGCGCTGAAGGGCCGTGTTTGCAACACCAGGTCTTTATTATAATTTGAAAAAAAAAAACAAAGAGTCGGCGATCAGGTGAATACCGTTTGAATTTTGTCATAATAAGCCGAGCCAACTTCGGCCGCATCTTAAACCGTTCTTGCCGAAATAGCCTTAGAGTATCTTTCAGTTGTCGAAAGGTTATTTTCGTAAAAGAACGGACAAGTTTGTAAAGTGTCATAAATAATCCTCCCCGGCCTCAAAATTCATGTGAAATTTAGAAGGGGCCACGTTTGCAAAAACAACCATTTGGTTAAAATTAGCAAATGGAAGAAGGAAGTTGGCCATTTGTTTTTGAAGTTTGTAAACCTCTTGATTAAAATAGGCGGGTTGTTTGATTGTCAAGTTGGTAGGTCATCTTTAAACCTTTGAAACCCAGTTTGTTTTAATATGAAAAGTGAAAAGAGAAAATGTTCATCATTGTTTATCTTTTATTGGTCCGAACTACGCAAGGTCTGATTCATGCGAGGGCATGATACGTAGGCAATCTCGATAAGATTCGACCACAACAAAAAAATAAAAAAAAATAAGAAAAAATTTTTGAAAAAAAGAGAAAAAAGAGAAAGCAAAGCATGTTAGAAACAGTTAACTGCCTAGGGGCATTGCGTCCTCAATGTGTTGTTGTCAAATCTGTTAAACTCTAAACGCTAACAAGTTTGTTGTTTTCCGAATCTCAAACAGTTAGTTGTTAAAGAATTCTGGCAACACACCCTTACCAAACTATATCCAAAGGACCGATAACAACAAGCATGGCTACTTCAGAGAATAGTACCGAGGAAGAAAGGCCGATGAGCCAGTTGTTAATGGAAGCGATGGGAAAGATAGAAAGGATGGGACTAGATATGAATGCAATGCAGGTAGCTCTAGCCAAAGCACAAAAGAGCCCTGAGCCATTGGGGCACATGCCGGAATACCCTCACTCCGGCCCTTCAACAAGCCTCCCAAATCCCCGTTACCATCAAGAAAGAAGCCCTCATGATTCCCAAGATCCACCACCCCATCAACCTCTCCCAACACCAAATGTTCCCACTTTTGTGGGACCCACATCAGCCACCCTGCAAAGAACGACCAGCGAGCCATTGTTTCAGTCTCCTGATACACAATACTATCCCCCTGAGCCCACATTTCATACACCAGAACCCCATACCTACAACCCGCACTTGGAGGTACCGACATAGATTGAAAAGCCGGTTAAAACCCCCGAACAGGATGAGGTATTGAGGAAGTTCAAAAGCCTGGAGCAGTCCTTCAGGAACCTGCACGGATTGGGCAACCAAGTCAGCGTGGCTTACAAAGATCTATGCCCTTTCCCGGACGTCCAACTCCCGGCTGGCTTCAAGATGCCTAAGTTCGATTTATATGAAGGGCACGGTGATCCCATGGCACATTTGCGGGGATTCTGTAGCAAAATGAGAGGGGCAGGCGGCAAAGATGAGCTGCTGATAGCTTATTTCGGCCAAAGTTTGAGCGGATCTGCACTAGAATGGTATACCAGGCAGGATTCCAGCAGATGGTACACTTGGGATGATCTGGCGCAGGCTTTTGGGTCATTTCCAATACAATCTCGAGATAGTCCCTGACCGTCTCACATTATTGAGGATCGGGAAGAAACCCGGGGAAAGTTTTCGCGAGTTTGGGTTCTGCTGGAGAGAGCAAGCGGCCAGAGTTGATCCTCCCATGAGAGATGGAGAAATGGTGGACTACTTCCTGCAGACACTGGATCCAACTTACTTTGGTCACTTGGTGACGACGGTTGGGAAATCCTTCAATGAAGTAGTAAAGATAGGGGTCATGATAGAGGAGGGTCTGAGGTCTGACAAAATCCTGAATTACTCAGCGCTCAAGGCAACGACCCAAGCTATTCAGAACGACACGGGAGGTGCCCTGGGAAGGAGGAAGAAAGAAGAAATTGCCACGATCGAGGCAAGCAGTGGGTCCAGGTCTGGTAAACCATACTACAACCAACCCAGACCCCACGAACCAAGCTACCCATATAGCCCACCTCAACACCACTATTCACCTCAAGAACCACACTTCCCCGTGCACCAGGCTCAAACATATACTCGGCCTCCGGTTCGCCCGCAATGGCGCGTGTCGGCTCCCCAGAACACACATACACCACCGCAAAACACCTATCCACCGCCGAGAGCCTACAAGAACCCTCCAGGGGTAGGTTTCCGGGGAAATCAGGCTTTCAGAAATGAAAGAATCCAAAGAACATTCACTGAGTTGGGGGAAACCTATACTGTCGTGTTCCACAAATTAAGGCAATTAGGTTTGTTGAGTCCTGTTGAGCCCAGATTGCCAAATCCCCTTCCCAAAAATACGGACCACTCGGTGAGCTGTGAGTATTGTTCGGGGGCTCCCGGACATGATACCGAGAAGTGTTGGAAGTTGAAACATGCAGTACAAAATCTTATTGACGCCAACAAGATTGAGGTTCAGACACCAGAGGCGCCCAACATCAATCAGAACCCGTTGCCGGCACACCTTGAAACCCACACGATTGAGCTATTGCGCGAAGGAGGGGAGCTAAAGAAACCCCCACAAGCAGTGATGATGATCCGTGTCGGTTCAAAAGAAATGTTAACCAGTGGAAAAGCGGTGGTATAGTTGGAAAAAGGTGGATGACAAAGCCAGTTATGGTGTTGGAAAAGGGTCCAACGAAGCAGATGTGCAGTTTGTGGGGTTGAAAGCAAAAATCAACAATTGAATGGCTACTCCTCTTCCTATACGAAGGGAGTCTGGGTAGTGGACTCTGATTTTCTTTTTTTTTTGTTGTCCGGATTATTCCAGGGTTATAATCCAGATTTTTCTTGTGCTCGCCAAAGTGTGAAACCTTGCTATCCCGTATTTTAATAAAGTGAAAGTTTTTTTTCCCTCATTCCTTATTTTGTTTTAATTTTTCTCTTCTGAACAGTTCTCTTTATGCTGGTTCTAATGACATGGCATGCACGACGGATCTTCAACCTAGTCTAAAAAATCAATCTGATTTCGAACTTATAGTACAAGATTGTGATGAAAAGTCGGAATACGATAAGGATGAAGCCTCCGAAGAAATTAACAGAGAGTTGAGCCAATTTGAAAAAAAAAAAAACATTTTGCTGTCAATCTAGGGGATGCGGATGACATCAGGGAAGCTAAGATAAACATCCATATGGAACCAAACATCAGGGAAGAACTAATCAAAGCACTTACTGAATTCAAAACATTTTGCATGGTCATACGACGACATGCTGGGTTGAAACACCAATTTAGTGGTTCAAAAATTGCCCACTGACCCGGCATTTCCCCCCGTCAAGCAAAATTAAGAAAGTCCAAAACCGACGTAAGTGTGAAGATTAAGGAAGAAGTAACCAAACAGCTGAATGATAAGGTTATTCGGGTCGCTCGATATCCTGATCCGGGTGTGTGTTGATTATTGCAATCTAAACAGAGCAAGCCCAATGACGCTTTGTGATCAACAAATATCGAAGGGAAATGCATCGACATGGTTATCAATTCTGACACAGTCAAGAGATATTATGTATGGTTGTAGTTGTTGTTTGTTTGTATTTAGCATTTATCAGAGAATGAAATGACGGAGGCAATTCTTTCTTCTATCCAAACACTTTAACCTTTGCTTCCCCTTTTTGAGCCTTATTTATTCTTTCATACCCCTCTTTTGGAATCAGTAATGAAAATGAAAGAAAAGAAAAAAAAGTAATGATAATAAGAACAAAATAAAAGTCACAAAAAAAAAGAAAAAAAAACAAAAAAAATAATAAACAAAGGAATTGGGAACTACGTTTGACCTGATTCCTAAAAGAAGGATACGTAGGCGCCTCACGGCTCGGTCATAGTGTAAAAAAAAAAAACAAAAAAAACAAAAATTCCCAAGCAAGAAAAACTGGGGCAGAAGTTGATTCCGAGAGTTGTAATGTTTTACCCATCAAAATCATTTTGAACCTCTTGTTACCCCTTTTCTTTTAACCATACACGAAAACCCATATTGACGTCCAAAAAGACCTCCCGATCAGTAACTGAGAAGTGCTAAGTCAATGCAAATGGATGTCGGGGATAACACTCTGATCCCCAGCAAAAAAGAAGATCACAAGCTGGAAATGAATTGATAGCCGAAAGAATCCCCGACAGAAAGTCATATCGGCATCACTCCGATCCCCAGTTGAAAAATAAAATAAAATGAGAGAGTCTTATCGGTGAAAACCTTCACAGGCACCATAAGGCGACGAGAGTTGAGAGAAATGAGAGAGTCTTATTAGTGAAAACCCCTCGAAGGGCACTATGAGGCGACAAGACAAGATTGGCGGGAAGGATCCGCATTTGGCAAAGAGTTGAGTGCCTGTTTATCCTCAGCAACATGAGGCCGTCCGAAGGGTTTATTGATACGAATAGACTGGTTGATTAATCCGGAATGCGTGACATGATCGTCGGGATCGGTTATATCATTCAGATAAGTTCTTTTCTTTCCTTTTCCCCAGCATTTGTTCAGAAAGACTTCTTCTTTTTCTATTTTTGAAATTCTTCACTTTTTCATTTCTGGGTTTAAAGATTTTACCTCCCCAACAATTTATTTTTTGAAAAGGATTTTCAGAGCTTACTACCAGTTGCCAAAATGATGCAAAGCAAAATGCGAATAGGACATGTCAAAGATAAGACGATAAAGCGAAAAGAAGTTGGTCGCAAGACCAAATGTTGAATGGGTCTAGATCCCAAGAGGACCAAATTTCCAAGGGTAGCTGGAGGAAAACAGGAAAACAACAGTTGAGAAAATAAAAGGAAAATTCATTCCCAGCAAAATAACCCCCAGCAAGTTTTGATAGTGTAATGAAGCACAAAGCGGGGGAGAGAGAAAGGGAGAAACCATCCCCAGCAGGAGTGGCACGACCACTCACAATGTGTTAAAACTAACAAATTTTCTTTGATTTGAAGCAGGAAAAAGAAATCTTGTTAATGGCGAAAAAACATGCCACAAGGAAAAGCACCAAAACTGGGGCAGAAAATTTCCTGCCATTTGTCGAAAATTTTCTCGAAGGAACGAGGAAATCAATTCAAGTTTTAAGAGATAGCAAGACAACACGATTCTAAGAAAGACAGTCGGAGGTAAGACAATTCCAAGCTTTAGGATATTTTGGGTTCGTCCGCCCTCGAATAGGATATTTTGGGTTCGTCCGCCCTCGAATAGGATATTTTGGGTTCGTCCGCCCTCGAATAGGATATTTTGGGTTCATCCGCCCTCGAATAGGATATTTTGGGTTCGTCCGCCCTCGAATAGGATATTTTGGGTTCGTCCGCCCTCGAATAGGATATTTTGGGTTCGTCCGCCCTCGAATAGGATATTTTGGGTTCGTCCGCCCTCGAATAGGATATTTTGGGTTCATCCGCCCTCGAATAGGATATTTTGGGTTCATCCGCCCTCGAATAGGATATTTTGGGTTCATCCGCCCTCGAATAGGATATTTTGGGTTCATCCGCCCTCGAATAGGATATTTTGGGTTCATCCGCCCTCGAATAGGATATTTTGGGTTCATCCGCCCTCGAATAGGATATTTTGGGTTCATCCGCCCTCGAATAGGATATTTTGGGTTCATCCGCCCTCGAATAGGATATTTTGGGTTCATCCGCCCTCGAATAGGATATTTTGGGTTCATCCGCCCTCGAATAGGATATTTTGGGTTCATCCGCCCTCGAATAGGATATTTTGGGGTTCATCCGCCCTCGAATAGGATATTTTGGGTTCATCCGCCCTCGAATAGGATACTTTGGGTTCATCCGCCCTCGAATAGGATTTTATTTTCTAAATTGTTGTTGAAGCCAGGCGCCCACCTGCATAACAAGAAGAATACTTTTTGTCTGTCCATTTCATATACCAGGCGCCCACCTGTATAACGAGTGGAATACTTTCCAGTCTTTACTTTTCAAGTGTTGAAATTGGGAGCCCGCCCATAATAACAGAGGCATACATTCAGTTTTTACTTTCAAGTGTTGAAGTTGGGAGCTCGCCCAGATAGCAGAGGCATACATTTCAGTCTTTACTTTTCAAGTGTCGAAGTTGGGAGCCCGCCCATAAAACAGAGGAATACATTTCAGTCCTTACATTTCAAGCGTTGAAGTTAGGCGCCCACCTGTATAACAAGGGAATACATCCTAATCTAGTGTTTAGTTCACTCTCAGCACTGCATCAGTAGTATCAGTGGGCTACGATTTTGCTAACGACTCACAAACCTCCCCAGTGCAAACTGGGTTAGGAAATTTTGTTTGTTTTGTTTGTTTTGATTGTCAGGGACCCGCCTGTAGAACGGAGTTTGTGGTATGTCAAAGATCGAAGAAGTCAGGAGTCCGCCTGTCAAAGATCAAGCAGTGACCCACTGGAAAGCAGAAGGATTACAACAGAAATCCCCAGCATTCAATCCAAGTTAGAAGCTCACCTCAAGAACGCGAATCAATAGTCTGGGATGATCAACAGAAGCTGGTCACAAAAACAAAAACAAAAAAACAAACAAAACAAGGAAAAAAAGAAGAAGAACAAGAAAAGAGAAAAACAAAAAGAGAAAAATACGGAAGTGGAGAACAGATGTGGTCTGCTCAAGAACTAACACCTACAACTAGCAAGTATCAAGGTTCAAATCCAAAGTCTGTATGAAGCACCATTCAAGACTCAAGACCAAGTTTCAGAAGACTTAAGAGATAGGAATCCTTGTAACTAGTAGCTGATAGGCTTAGTTAGTCTTTTTCAGTTTTCATTTTTGTTGTAATGACAGGACCGCGGACCGGAACCTCAACGGAACGGCACCTCGATCGGCTCTTCACCTCGGTACACTTCACTATCTCTCTCATTCCCGAACTACACGTGGCCTGATTCCTGTATAACCAAGGATATGTAGGCAGCTCAGATACCAGGGCTCGGTCACATTCCCTCCCTTTCCTTAAGTGTAGTCCGTCCAAGTAATGGTCGGGTCAAAAACACGGCTAGTCGTTCTTTGTCGGAAAACTCTTCGTGTTTCCAGTCAAAGAGGGGCAGCTGTAAGCACGTGATTTTTGACCCTCCCCGAGAATTTTCACATTTTTAGCGTGAATATGTGAAATTGGGTCCAATATAGTCATTTTAACTATTTTACTTTATTTCGTTGCAAAAAGAAAAATCACAAAAAATATATATATAATTTTAGTTTATGTATTTCTCATAAACTTGAAAATACAAAAAAAAATTGTACTTTATTTTGGTACTTTATATAAATTCGAAAATTACAAAAAAAATATATAATTCTATTAATGTTTTGTAGTCGTTTTAATACAAAAAAATATTATTTCATATTTTTGTCTTTATTAAAAAACGAAAATTACAAAAAAAATAATTTTATTAACATTTTATAGTCATTTTAACTTTGAAAATACAAAAATATTACTTCATATTTTATCTTAATATTTACGAAAATTACAAAAATAGTTTTATTAATATTTTGTAGCTATTTTAAATCCTTAAAAAAATATTTAAAAAAAATATAGTTTTTTTTAAATACTAGTCTTATTTTTGGTAGTTATTTTGCTTACATAGGACTAGTTAAGCAACGTGTTCCTATTTCTCGGGTCCGGGCAAAAAATAATATTCGGGTTCAAACTACCCGGTTTTAGGCCTAATTTTCGGACCTAGCCCATAATAAACCGTGTCCAGGACACGTGGGGAACCCCACCACGCGTGGGGGACATATTCCTTGAACCCCACCACGCGTGGGGCTCATTTTTCTGGGCAAAGACATTACAAATACACGGACAAAACAAGGCAAGGGAGGAGATTGGAGGACTTTTGAATTTTGAAGAAAAACAGGTACTGTTCACGCTTCTTCTTCCTCAAGAAGAAGAAGCAAAAACCCTAGCGGAACCCTACTGACCCAAACCAGCAAAACCACCCAAGGACCACCTCCAAACAACTACCTCCATCGACACGACCGAGCACCACCTCCATCCCGTCACCTTCCCGACGCTAGACCACCAAACAGGCCCGTCGTCAACCTCCAAGCAGCCCGCCACTAGCAACCTCCATTACCACCATCGTTGCCCGGCCAGCTGACCCCTCTCCGCCATAACCACCAGCCCCACCATCGTCAAAACCACCCAACACCACCCATCCCCTCCAACTCCGTCAACTGCTCACGACCACCAACCAAACACCAGCACCAAACGACCACCAAGTCACCTTCACCAACGCCAAGAATACGTCCGAACCCACCAGCTCCTCACCACCACCCAAACACCACCACTAAACAGACCCCTCCATCGTCCAGCTGCTGCCCGTCAAGCAGCAGCTGTCGCTGCTGCATCGTCAAGCCTCATCGTCGACCACTACCCGTCGAACCCCCACAACTAGCCAGAAAAAACCAGCAACCCACGCCCTCACGTCCAAGCAAAACCAGAAAAACTCTACCCATAAACCACTGTAACCAGCCCCCCCACTCCTCACGTCGTCACTGGCACCAACCACCCGTAGCAGCGTCGACCACTCTCCGAACAACCACCCCTTCTCCTCCAATCCCATCGCAACCGGGCGATTATACAGTCGCTATTCGCGTGTCCAGTGACTGCTATTTCTTTGCTGTCGTCGTGCAGTCCGTCCGAGGTCGTCGTTGGGTTGTGCTCGTGGCTTCCGGTCTGATATCGTTGAGCTTGACGTCGAGTTTGGTCGTTGAGGTCGATGTAGAGGTTTGGTCCATGGTTCTGTTCGTTTCTGTCTGTTCAGGTTAGTAAGCCTCAATGTATTAGATAAAGAAACGTTACTTTAAATGTTCGAAGATGCAATATAGAGATTGACATGAAATTTTTCTACTTATGTTTCACCGTATGCATTTTGGTTCATCTTTGTATTATGTTATTCTTGTTTACTTGATGTCATTTGATTTAGTTGTATTAGTTGTTCTATGACACAAGTTTGATGTTAGTCCGTTCGCCCTTCCTTTTTGCTTAGTTCATTCGGACAAAAAGTTAGCATTAGTACTTGTTGTTACTACTTCCGAAACACTCGTTCACTAAACTCATTTTATTAATCTTTTGACGAGTTATGAGATTTCAGTTGTAAATAGGCTATAAAGTTTAGTATTGTTAAAGGCGTAAAAATGGCATTTTTTTTTTAAAAAAAATAAAGTAAATAAAAAAAAATAAATAAATAAACAAAAAAATGAGATGAGCCTCGCCGAATAAAAGGGACAAATTGCGGGGCCCTCACAAAATATATGTATTAAATACTTAGATTCCGGGATGGGCCGTTTAACAAATTTCACGGCCCTCCCCGAAAATAATAATGCGTTGGTTGCTTTAGGCGCGTCTTAATAATGTATCTCCCTAAACTCGGGTGCACATTTATGTGACCCAAATCCAAATCTCAACGAAATCGAAATATGTCTCTAATCACGGGTGCATTGATTGTGACGTGGTTTGAGATGCATTTCCATGACGTTGCAAATTCCTTTAAATAAATAGAATGAGACGAGCCTCGACAAACAAAAATGCAAATTGCGGGGCCCTCAGTAAATACTTGTTTAAAATTACTTAGAATTCAGGAGGGTCGTTTAGCGAATTTCACGGCCTCCGCAAAATAATGACGCGATAGTCTCTTTAGGCGCGTGTTTAATAATTTACTTTCTTAAAACTTGGGGTGTGCATTTCATGCGACCCAAATCCAAATCCCAAAACGTCAATAAAATGCGTTCCGGATTGTGGGTGCATTTCATGTGACGCAGTCCAAAGACGTGTTTTAAGCGATGTTCACATTCTTGTAAAAACAATAATAATAAAGCGGTTAAAAGTTAAAATTTGCACATAAGTTCATACTTGTATAAAATCAGATAATCAAGCCGAATATAACAATTGAGCGACCGTGCTAGAACCACGGAACTCGGGAATGCCTAACACCTTCTCCCGGGTTAACAGAATTCCTTATCCGGATTTCTGGTACGCAGACTATAATATAGAGTCATTATTTTCCTCGATTCGGGATTAAAATTGGTGACTTGGGACACCCTAAATCTCCCAAGTGGCGACTCTGAAATAATTAAACCAATCCCGTTTCGATTGTCCTTTAATTGGAAAAAACTCCCTTGTACCCTCGCGGGTATGTAAAAAGGAGGTGTGACAGTTATTAAAAAGCAAATTCATGCTGTTTTGGTCAATATTTATTAGATTTAAAATAAAAAATAAAAAATTATGGATTAAATGATATCGCATTAGAAGTTGTGTTTTTCCGCAATTGTGATTATTTTGTGAATTGTTGAAAGTAATTCTTATGTTAAAAAATATAATTATATGACCATTTGTGAAATTTATCCTTTATTTTAACTCAATTTACGTTTCTTTCACAATTTTACCCCTTTGTTAGTTAGGTCTCCGCAATAAAAGTCTTCATCCTAGGAGTCCTAGTGAGAGTTATTTGGTATATGATTGTCTCGTGGTTGATTTACCCAAACAAAAAGCTTAATTAGTTGACTTCAAAATCTTATGTATATATTACTGAATTTTTTTATTTGATAATAGAAAATTAAAAATAATAAGAGAAGAAGTTGGGAACTAAATAAAACCACATCCGAGAAGTGGGAATAGTACAAGTAAATGACGTGGTTGGTTCATGGTTTTATGTTAGAAAAAGTTAGCTTTTATAGTTTGAAGTATGTAATAAAAGAGAGCAATAAAATGGTAAAAGAAAGTCAAAGAATTCATAGGTTAGGTTTTATATATATATTTTTTCTTTTACGAAAATCATCTCCCAAATTTTTTTAAAATCCAAACTACCTAGAACGCTGGGTTGGGTGCTTTTCATTAACTGAAAATAGGAGGGGGCTTGTCCTAACCTCCATGTACAACACTGATTATATTCACAAATCAGTAAAAGATTGGGGGAAGGAGATATTGAGGGCAAAAAAACAGATTAGCAATTCTCTCTCCCTATGTACAAGTTTAACTAACAAAAAAATTGGATTTGTCATATCTAATCTTGAATGAAAGTGGCCGCCATTTGTCCATATAGTATGACATTTCTAGGCAGCTGATTAAAAGAAGAATATATGATGCTCTGATTAGAACCAGCAAGCTGATCTGCAATACCAGAAAATGGCATGACAAAATCCTCATTATCATTTCTAATTATTCCTCCAATACCAGCTTTAATTTACCAGTCTCCTTTATAAAACTCCCATCTGTGTTTAACTTCAATCTCCCTGCTTCTGGCATATTCCATTGAACACATCTCCAATAAGGAGTGGGTCTCATTCTCTCAATGATCTCACATCATGTATGCCAAGGCAATTTACCTATGAGTTTGGGGTATGATTTATTCAAAGCGGCATATATATTCCATAGCCCTTATTGAGAAAAATAATTTTTGGTTTTGTAGCTCTTATCAATTGCCATGACGACTTGTTATTGTAATTTCCATCATCTGACAGCTTCCAAGTAGCATAATCTTTTTGGTTATGTTTACCTCGGATTATCCCATTGATATGCTGAAGAATATCATCAGGTAGAAGTATCTTCGATCTCAACTTATCCACGTTCCATTCATCATTACCAAAAAAATCAGATACTATACCAGTTTTGTAGGTTTTTTAATGTTTGCAACCAATGCTGCCAAAGGACCCTTACCAGTCCAATCATCCCACCAGAAGCTGCGCGTTAATGTTCCACTGAATATACTTCTTAGTCTTTTCCCTGATATGAATTAAATTTTTCCAAAGATGCGAATTACTAGAGGCCCAACTTTTTTTGGTCGGATGAGCTCTTATGCAATACATAGATCTCAAGAACTCTGCCCGCAAAGAGGGGTACGTTCTGAACCTCCATCACCTCTTCATAGCACAAATACCATTAATCTCTCCCATTCTCCTAATTCCAATTCCACCTTAGCTTCTTCCTTTGGGAAATAGAGATTTTTCCAACAACTCCAGTGAAATTTATTTTTGTCACCTTGAGAACCCTATAGAAACCTGGAAAAATGTTTTCAATTAACCTCATGGTTGCTTAGGGGAGGGGTTCATAGCTGATAGCGTGTTCAGTGGAAGGAATTGTAGCACATTTTTAATGAGAATCACCTTTCCCCCATGAGGTAACATCTTTCCTTGCCAGGTACTCATTCTTTTGATAATTTTGGCCACCATGTCATCAAAGTAGCATATCTTTTTTCTTCCAACATAGATAGGGTAACCCAGGAAACTCCTTGTTCATAAATCCTATTTTTTCCCTTATTCTATTGATTTTGTCAGCTTTAGCATTAGAAGCTGTGGTGAAAAAACTCTTGTTGGTATTCAACTTTTGACCAGAAGCATTTTCATATAACTTTATCTGTTTCATAACTTGCTTGATGGTCTTCTTATTTCCAACAGAGAAGATGACCAAGTCGTCAGCATATGCTAGATGATTTATCTTTGGTCCTCTGTTGCTCATGGAAAAAGGAGTGAAGTCGTCACCAAAAGTAACCTATTCAACATTCTAAACATCACTTCTGATCCAATTATGAATAGCGAGGGAGATAGTGGATCGCCTTGTTTGAGTCCTTAAGAAGATGAGAAAAATCCATATCTAGTTTCATTAATCAGAATGGAGTACCAGACTTTTGATATTAGTTCCATCTCCTCCTTTGTGAGGTCATTTCCTTTGATTCCACTGGTGTAAGCCATGACGTGGCAACATTGATCCTAGGTACCATAGTATTTTGGTATATCGGGCATCTAGAACTTCTTCGGAATTGGCATCGGGGCTGCACTAGTGATCCCTTTTACGATTAGTGAAACTCCTGGGATCTGTTTAATCCTCTCGTTCTGTTCCTTGAATTGCTGCTGCAAGGGTAGAACCATATTTTATAATTCAACATCTACAGTCATACCTGAGCCTCCGGCTTCGTCTCCATTTGGAAGTTCTCGGGTTGCCGTATGCACCGTTTTGGAGTTAGGGGTTCCATGAATGACGTCTGTTCTTGGAGGTGGGGTCAATTTCTTGACCATTGCTTCGCTCGTCCAAATTTTCAAAGCTTCTCAAATTTGAGCATTTCACTTCTGCTGCTTTGTCATGATATCATCTATTTTTTTCTCCAGCCCGCGGATGTTAGGGTGGCTATTGCTAGATCTGGTCGGGGATTCATCTCGACCACGAGACAATGTGGATTCGGTTGAGCGATCACTCGGAGTTCGTGTTCCTCCAATTTGCTCAATTGCCTGTCCTACGATATTTGTGTTGGGTTGATCGTTGATCCCAAACATGATACATTCCCTTTCAATCAACGAAGAACATGTGAGATTGCGCTAGAGTTTTGATATATAGGTAGCAAGAGATATGAAACGAATACTATTAGGAGAAATTCAAAAATAGCCAGATTTATAAGTGATCATTCAAAAATAACCACAGTTTCGAAAGTAATTCAAATTTAGCCATTTTTCATCTAAAGATAAATCTGAACGAAAACCTATTCAAAATCTGGAAAAATACTTCAGTATAATATACCGGTCCAGCATAATATACTGGAGATTGGAGCACCGGTGCTCCAATCTCCAGTATATTATATTGGAACTTTCCGCGTGTTGGAGTTCCAGCATAATATGCTGGAAGTTCATACACACGTGCTCCGATCTCCAGTATATTATGCTGGACTTTTCGTGTTGCAGCAAACTAGTGACTATTTTTTAATGACTTTGCAAACGCTGGCTATTTTTGAATGGTCAGTCCGAAAACTGGCTAGCCCGTGCTATTTTAACAATCCTTTATTGACAGGGTCCACGGTGGGTACACAACTGTTTGAGCCAAAATTTTAATTTAAATTATAATAACAATAACAAATCCAGTATAATCCCACATTATTTAATTTAGATTAAACAATTAAATTTATATTTTTAGGGCCACTAGCAATTGGATTGATTTAGAGCGTAAATGAATAATAGTACTTATAATAATTATTTGAAGAGGAAGTAAAAGTAGTAAAAAGTAAGAAATTCTTCTTGGGTTGGAATCTTCAAAGGTCTCCAAAAGTAGAAGAGACCAAATTACAGAATCAATCAAAGATATTCTAGTTTAGCCGCAACAAGCAGGGTAGCCAGGTACTTATAGCTAAAGGAAGAAATGGCGATTCTGAATCACAGAGTTGCATGTTGGAGAGAGGGGATTATGGGAACGGGATTCCAGCTGGTACTAATCTCTTCGAATTGCACAGCACTGTATGAGTATGTGCCGCAATCTTCAAGAATTTTTGACCTTGTTCCCGCCTTTAATTTGTCCCTTCAAGCAGAGGAATATTTTCGATCGTTGTTCAACTTCTTTGAGCTCGTGACTTCGAAACCTGACATGTGCCGTGCCACGCGTAAAATAAGAATTTTACCAATACAGAAACAGAGGCCAAAACAAAAATGGGAACTACTTGAGTCTTGATTGAGTTCCTAGTATATAATAATAGCACAGTGGGCGTGGGATTAAAACTCTCAGGTGCTTTACAGAGAGTCGTTGAGAAAAAACAAGCTAAATACTAATGTGTTGCTATTATTTGCAGAATTTAACAAAGACAATGCACTTAAACTCCAGGAAAGTTCCTGGAGTTCAAAGTAATAAAGGCTTAAAATTCATAGTAATTTTTTTTCTGGAGTTTTATTACATATTTGAAATCTGTTTTTTTCCTTCTTAAAAAAAGTTAGACTTGTTAGGTATTGAAGATTTACTTAAAAATGATGATCATTTGGAGTTCAAGGATTGTGTTTCTTTGAACTTCATAATGTAACAAGGTAGCTTTGCTGATCACTCTTTCTTTCGAATGTTCTTTTACTCTAAAATCTTGTTCTGCACTCACTGTCCTGGAATGTGAATATTGTGAAATACTTCCTTTCCAACATGCTACACTGGGAAACTCCTCCCCCGTGAATTTGGATTAGCCAAAAAAGTGTAATAAACTCCAGGTAGGAAAATATATAGGAAAAAGAAAGGCTCTAGATATGCAATACCTAAACTGCCAGAACAAGAAAAGAGTTACAATAAAGGGCCAATTGCCTTATTAGCGAATAAGCTTTATGTAGTGTTTGAGGTTTATCTAGTTTTTATAGTTATATACTAAAATGTCTCCCTCCCTTGTGAAATTACCACGCTACCCCTGCGAGCAAATGTGTATATCCATGAACTTTGCTCCTGCTTTTAATTTCTGAAGCAAGCAAGCTCATGGTCGTACAGCTAAACTCTTGTTTAACAATTAAAGTTTAATGGCAGGGAACAAATGGAAGCCTGCCAATCAGCAACAAGGTTTCTGTTATTTTTGTTTTAGGCAAGTGTTTGAATATCAACCTCTTTATTCTTAACCATCGACAATCACTGTAGCTGTTGGTCTGGATTAGCCTGTGGTTTAGTATTCCGAATCCAGCAACGTTACTTGTTCAAAAGTTAAAAATGTTCTTTTTGCACATGTTATTTTGAACTTCTTATTCAGCTCATCAGCATTACAAAACCATACAGTAACTTTTATTTTCTAGGAGTCTTTTGGTCTTGTTAAAAGATTATATGACAGTAGGAAATGTAGAGAGCACTAGTGCTAGAGATCCTAATTATTTATAATATTAAACTGAGATATGCTTAAATGGAGCGACTAACAATACTCTCTAATGTACTTCTGAAAAAGTTCTTCGGCATTATTTTGATATAGGACTTCTACATACATTATTAGAAATCCGGAAATTAGCGATCAAAACTGGACGGTCCAAAAAAGCGACCAAAGTTGGTCGGTAAAGGAGAGAAAAATTTATATTTATTTTAAATAAATCACCGACCAAAGTTGGTCGGTAAAGTGATCAACAAGTTGACCGAGCTGGTCAGAATTGTTTAGTCAAAGAAAATTTCACATTACCGACCAACTTTGGTCAGTAATGTGGGAACCAGTTAAATTTTTTTAATATTTATATTATTATTTAAAATATTTTATAAAATATAAAGAAATCTTATTTAAAATTACCGACCAAAGTTGGTCGGTTAATACTGGGAGAAACATTTACCGACCAACTTTGGTCGCTATACTTTAATTTCTGGAAAATAACCGACCAAAGTTGGTCGGTTATTAGGTCAACATTGGTCAAAATTTAAAATCACTTTTATATTTACTATCTAAATAATATAAATGTAATCCGTTAACACTTTTGTAATACAAGGGATGAATACACTAACATATACTATAACATGCTATATATGTAGTTAAAACGAAGCGTGTTATATATATATATATATATATATATATATGTGAGACATTTTGTTTTTAATATTCAACGATGCATCTAAGTAAGTTATAAATCGATGAATCAATTTCCAAACAGATATATTTGATGATAAATTATATATAGTAATTAAGATCTTGTCACGACCCAAAACTCGAACCCGGTCGTGATGGCGCCTCTCGTGAAGACAAGGCCAACCAAATAGTCCGAATTCAATTTTTAACAATTAAACATTAGCGAATTCAATTTTTAACAATTAAACATTAGCAGACAGTCTAAGCAAGAGTAAATAAACCAAAGACTAAGAAAAAGCTTTTATAATGTGCGGAATACAGCCCAAACGCAGCCCGACATCGGGGTGTCACAAGTCACGAGCATCTACTAAGGTCTAAAATATAACTAAGTTCTGAAATAGGCTAAATACAGTCCAAGGACATCAAGAGGGAGAAAAGCAGTGCTGCAAACGCCGACAACTACCTTGCTAAACTCCGATGACTTTGCCTCCGATCAGCCAATACCCGCTACCAGGTTTAGAAATACCTGAATCTGCACACAAGGTGCAAGGAGTAAAGTGAGTACTCCAACTCAGTGAGTAATAATCATAACTAAAGTCTGAATGGTAAGAAATCACAAAACGTGCATCAACATGTTGTATAGAAGCAGTTCAAAAACCAGTAAGAAAGCAATGAAGTTGTAAAATCTCTTTAAACATCTTAGCTCAGTTTAAACTTCTTTGAAAATGACTTTATCAATAGTCGCGCAAATGAATGCAAAATAATTAGTACAGATAAGCACAGAAATTTGCCCCTCGGGCACAATTACACAATTAAACAGGTACATGACAGACAAATAAGAAAGAAAAACACATAAGGTTCGCCTCTCGGGCACAATGTCAACAAATCCGCCCCTCGGGCAATATCTTAGAACAATACCAGCCCCTCGGGCTATATCTCACATCACAATGGGTACCCGCACTCACTAGGAGTGTGCAGACTCCTGAAGGGGCCCCTTACGGCCCAAGCGCAATAACAAGCCATCTCGTGGCATCAAATCTAGGCCCTCGGCCTCAAATCAATCAATCCACCTCGTGGCATATATCTCAGGTCCTCGGCCTCAGATTAGTATCAGTGTTTCCTCACAACTAGACCCTCGGCCTTACTCAGTCAAAAATACTCACAAGCCCCTCGGGCAATAGTAAAACAGTGCTATCATGCATTAATCTATCTAGGAAGACCAATGAATAGTAATTCCGTCACTATTCATCGGCCATAATTCCGGCATCTGGCAAGGTAACATCACAAGATTGGTCTCAAAAGAACCCCCTTCTCTTTGTGAACAATCTTCTTTTGATTTTATCCTTAAATCATTAGCTACTCTCAACAGATCTTAATTTTCATTTTTCGAAGTACTATAACACCCAGTGCTTATTCGAAAAAACCAACACTACTGCCTTCATTTATCGTGGATGTGATGTGTGAGCTGTGAAGAACATTGTTTAATTCGTGATTCTTAGTTTTGCAGCTAAATCTATAACCATCACAGCAGATTTTAAATCTCTTTGATTTACTGTAACATCGTATTTCTTTTGCAAAAATCTACTGCTTAATTTTCATATCATTTGAGTTCGAAGATCAGTGGGTGGACAGAATCTGAGCTTTTGAGACAAGAAACACGAACAGCTAAAGAACATTATTAATGTACTGTAGCACACAGCTTATTCTACAAGCTCTTCAGGTCTTATTTATATGGAATATTGAAGAAACATCAGTTGTTTTGTTTAAATCTCAACGAAGTGCTGCCATGGCCAATGCGGCCAGTGGCCAGCTACCATCTTTGGCTGGGCCACCTAATCAACATCCTAACCTCACACAGCCATGCACGACAACAAATCCAAAACCAATGGATTATGCAAAGGCAGTAAATCCTTCGCCCAACACGTTGACTTTGCAAGATCGAGCAGCAGTAGTTGATCCAATTCCTCCAAGACAAGCTCAATTCTTTCAAGGACAACCAACTGTATGCTTTACAGAATCAGAAGTGGAACGTATGAACTATATGGAAAGACTGCAACAGGCAGTTGTGTGCAAATTTTCATACGGATGGCCAGATATCAATGAAATACGTTGAATTGTTCCAATGCAGTGTGGTATCAAAGCTGAATGCAACATTGGATATCTTCGTGACAGGCACATTTTGATTCGATTTTCATTATGGAAATATTACGTAGATTTCTCGTCAAAATGTGTGTACTATGTTAAGGATAAGCAGGGGAATGAATATCAACTGAGAACTTTGATCTATGATGCAAAATTTAAAGTTGGAGAGGAGACACCTAAGGTAATGGCTTGGATTTCATTCCCTAACTTGCTGCCTACTTATTTTGTCAGAGAATGCTTGTTCTCTCTAGCTTCTGCTGTAGGTAAACCCCTTCACTTGGATTTGGCTACTGTCAAGAAAACTAGACCTAGTTGTGCTCGTGTTAAAGTGTTGGTGGATCTGCTAGCTGACCTCCCCAAGAAAGTTCGAATGGACATTATCAATGAAGTAAATGGGGATGTAAGAACTGAATGGGTAACCATTAACTATGATTATTTGCCAAAGTACTGTAAAGAGTGCAAGTTACAAGGCCATGGCATGCTTGAATGTTGGAGAATTAATCCTGATTTAAGGGAAAACAAAAATGTCCAGCAGCAGGAAAATGTCGAAAATGTGAAACAAGGCACTAAGAAACCTACAAAACATGATGCTCCCTTAATGATCCTTACTAGTGGTAAGATAGTTGGAAATGCAGGCCCTCAATGGAAGGAAGTTCGCGACAATAGGGGACTAAACAAAGGCAAACAAGCTGAAGGTACTACTGCACAAGGGAAAGAAATGGTTCTTGTTAACAATACAGCTGTGACAAAACAAATACAAACAACCAACCAATTTGCAGTTCTACAAATTGAAACTAGTGAGATTAATGAAGGCAACCAACTGGTAGCTGTGGAGGAAACTCCAGTTCAAAAAACCACAGGCAACAATGATATTTAGCAAAATAATTCCACAACAAGTGTAGAGAATGAATCAGAGGAGTAGGAATTTGATTTTTCAACTAGACAAATGGTACAAAAGGTAACTTCTCCTAGCTCATCTAGGAGACAATCATCCAAGACACAACCCAACAAACTGAACCCTGCAACACCTACTTTCAATCCTACAACAATAAGAAAGCATGCAGCAAATAGGGAATCAACAACTGATTGTGTACAAAAAGGTTTGGGGAAGGAACAACATTTGCACAATGAGTCAACTGCCCACTGGGTCCAAATGGCATTCAAAAATAATGTAGTTCAAGTCAATACTCCATGTCAATACATTCCTTCACAGGACACTAAAGTTGAACAACAATTAGCAAACAACAAAGAAAATGAATTTGTTGAAGATACAGATTTTGAGAAATTCAGGAGCAATGTAAAAGAAAAATGGGCAGGAGGGAGATTATGGCTCAATCAAACAGAGGAAGACTTAGCAGATGGTCAGATTCCAGATACAATGCATAGTGATGAAGAATTTGAAGGAAATGAAGTGGAAGATGAGGATCAAAGTGTTAATGGTAATGCCAATGCAATCAATATTCAAAGAATCAGTGAATGCACAAATGCAGCAACAGAAAAGACAAAAGAGGGGAACATTAATATTATAGATCCAGAAGGGACTTCACATAAGGCTGTTAGTGATGTCTTGAAAGAAGCTGAAAATGCAGACAAGAAACAAGACAAGAATGCAGACAAGAACCAAGTTCTGACAGTGCAGGTTTATGCAAGAAGTATTGTTCCATTGAGCACCATGCAGGATGTAGCAGGAAGTAATGTTCCATTAAAAAATACAATGCTGTTGACCAATGAACATGCTAAAAAAGATGCCGAACTTATCAACCAGGCAGAAGATATTGTTACATCAAAAGAAGCAGTAGAAACACATGATCAAGTTCACCATGCAGAACTTAAAGGTAGAGACATGGATGAGGAATCCACTGCACAAAATTTCCTTAATGTTGCCAAGCAGGGAGATTTGTCGCCAAGGCTTATTAAACTAGTTAAATCTGTATCAAAGGGAAAAAAGAAACAGTCAAAAGAGACTTCTACTGTCCCAATTAGTGGAGTACAAACAAGGAGAACACTGTCCAAATCTCAAAACATTTAATGGATGCCATTATATGGAATGTCAGGTCAGTAAATACAATGCAAGCATTTGAAAGGCTGATTACAATGCACAAAAACATCATTTTGAGTTCATAGGCATCCTTGAGCCTATGCAACAGTCTCACAAAATGGAGAGGTATAAAGCAAGAATTGGTTTGGGATAGGCTGTGGTGAATGTGTCCAACAAGATTTGGGCTTTTATTGATGAAATTTTTGAGGTTACTATCTTATATAACATGACTCAACAGCTGACTTTGAGATTAATGCACTTCGAAACACATGTTGAGCTCATCCTTACACTAGTCTATGCCAAATGTGATCGCACTGAAAGAATAGAACTATGGGATACATTGTATGCAATGATATCAGATATGACAATACCTTGGCTAGTTGGAGGCGACTTTAATGTGATATGGGATGAGGAAGAGAAATATGGGGGCTTGCCAGTTTCTCTCATTGAAGTAGATGACTCCAGACACTGCATCAATACCTGTAATTTGACAGACTTGGGTTTTAAAGGAAGCATATTTACATGGTGGAATGGAAGATCAGAGGAGGACTGCATTTTTAAAAGACTGGACAGATGTTTTGGCAATAATGAATTGCAACAGACATTTCCTGGATTGGAGATAACTCACCTATCCAAAATTGGGTCTGATCATTGCCCAATGTTGCTGAAATGTGATATAGAAACTCCTCAAATTAAAAAGTCATTCAGATTTCTTAACTTCTGGACAAAGCATGAAACCTTCAAAGATGTAGTAAAGGAGAATTGGAATGCTGATTTTAGTGCTAACCCTTTCTGCATTTTTAACTACAAGTTAAAGAAGCTTAAACAAGCACTATCTACCTGGAGCAGAGCTACATATGGGGATATATTCCAGAAGATTGCAAGCCTTGAGGAGGTGGTCTTGGTTCATGAAAAACAATTTGAAGTCAATCCTACACAGATGAATAGACAAAGATTACAATAGGTCCAAGCTGAAATGATTAAATATCTGACATTAGAAGAAGAATTCTGGAGACAAAAGGCAGGCATGTTATGGTTCAAAGATGGCGATAGAAACACTAAATTCTTCCTTGCTCAAGTTAATGGGAGAAGGAAGAGACTGAAATTATCAAGGATCTAGAATAGCCTTGGTAACTGGATCAAAGAAGATCACTTAATAGCAGAAGAAGCAATAAAGTTCTACAAGGATCAATTTACTGAGACTGCAGTTCCAAATTATTTTGATATTCTAAATCATGTACCTTCAATGGTAGATAGTGATCAACATGAAAGACTGATGGCTATGCCTTCCAATGAAGAAGTGAAGAGAGCAGTTATGGGGTTGAATGAGGACTCAGCTGGTGGACCGGATGGATTCACTGGAGCCTTTTACCAAACATGCTGGGAAATTATTGAAGAAGATGTAGTCCTCATGGTCAAGGCATTCTTTTGCGGTCAGCAGTTGCCAAAGAGTGTGACGCATACAAACCTGGTTTTATTACCAAAGAAAAAAGAAGTTACGACATTTGCGGACATGAGACCAATCAGTCTTAGCAACTTTGTTAACAAGATTTTCTCTAGGGTTATTCATGAGAGATTGATTGAATTATTACCAAACATAATATCAGAGGAACATGCAGGTTTTGTTAAGGGCAGAAGCATAGTTGAGAACGTACTGCTAACTCAAGAAATCATTAAGGATATCAGGTTGAGAACAAAAGTAGGTCCAAACATTGTGATTAAGCTTGATATGACAAAAGCTTACGATAGGCTATCATGGCTATTCCTGACCAAAATACTAAGGAAAATGGGATTTCCTGAAGCTCTTATTGGCTTGATCTTTGATTTGATTGGGAACAATTGGTACTCTATTCTTATAAATGGTCAGCCTAATGGTTTCTTCAAATCATCGAGGGGAGTTAAACAGGGTGACCCTTTGTCACCAACTCTATTCATTCTAGCAGCAGAAGCACTTTCTCGGGGATTGAATTCACTACACACTAACCTGTATTTCTGCGTATTTGGAATGCCAAAATGGAGCCCAAAAATAAATCATCTATCATACGCTGATGATACAATCATTTTCTGCTCTTTTGATGAAACTTCATTGAGACTTGTGATGGAGGTTTTGCAAGCTTATGAATCATCATCTGGTCAACTGGTGAACAAAGCCAAATAAGCCATATACCTGTATCATTTAACGTATAATGAGGTGATTAACAAGGTGGAAAGGATTACATGTATACGAAGACAATGTTTCCCTATGACCTATCTTGGCTGTCCTATTTTTTATGCAAGAAGAAGGGGAGACTATTACCAGGGATTAATCACCAAGGTTATGGACAAACTGCAGTCATGGAAAGGCAAACTCCTTTCTGTTGGAGGCAGAGCTATTTTGATCGCAAATGTCCTGCAGAGTATCCCAATTCATATGTTATCAGCAGTTAATCCCCCAAGTTATGTGATCAACAAATTACATAGCATTTTGCCAAGTTTTTCTGGAGCAGCAATGTGGGAGGCAGCCCTAGACATTGGGCGTCTTGGAATAACCTTTGTATGCCTTATGAGGAGGGCAGCATAGGTTTCAGGTCCCTACATGATGTATCCAAGGCACTATTCTGCAAATTATGGTGGAATTTCAGGACTAAGCCCAGTTTGTGGAGTTCTTTTATGAGTCAAAAGTACTGCAAGAAACTGAATGCAGTAATTGTACCTTGGAAGCATGGATCCCACGTGTGTAGAAAAATGCTAACTTGATTGAGCATCAAATCTACTGAAAACTGAGAATGGGATTAGCTCTATTTTGGTACGACAATTGGACTGAGATGGGAGCACTATATTTTAAAGTACCTGCAGAGTTTGGTATCGATGAGGATATTCATAATGTCAATGATCTGGTTGAAAATGGTATGTGGAATGTGGATAAAATGTTTGAGAGCTTACCAGAAGATTTGGCACACCACATTGTGCAGAATATTAGACCACCAACTGAAAGTCCACAGTTAGATACTCCTTTCTGGATGCATGAAACAAGGGGACATTTTACAGTAAAGTCTGCATGGGATTACCTACGAAGAAGAGCCAACCCAAGATTAGCTTACAAGATTATATGGGTAAAAGGTTTACCTTTCAAGATATCCTTCTTCCTGTGGAAGGTGTGGAAAGCCAAACTGCCACTTGATGATTTCTTGCTTAAACTAGGATACTCCATGCTATCTAAATGTTGGTGCTGTGCTGATCCTAAGGAGGAGTCATTACTACATCTGTTCTTCACATCCAATGCAGCTAGAAGTGTTTGGACTTACTTCCTGAGGAGGGCAGGAATTGCATTAGATGGGTTGTCATTACATCAAGCAATTACAAAGTGTTGGACAGCATCAGTTGTACCTAGATTGAAGCCAGTATTACAAGCTTTACCTGCATACATTGTATGGGAACTGTGGAAAAGAAGAAACAGTTTGAAATATGGAGAAGCAGTGTCAGTGAGCAGAGTTATTTACCAGGTTTCATCTACTTTGCAAGCTCTGGTCCAACTGAAAAAGCCAGGACTACATGTGCCTCACAAGTGGCTGGACTTACTGACAATGATGGAGCACTACACACCACGACTGAAATATGATAAAGTTTTATGGGAATTCCCTTCAAGAGGATGGATCAAAGTGAATACGGATGGAGCATGTAGAGGGAACCCAGGGAGGAGTTCAATTGGTTTCTGCATAAGGGATGGGGCAGGTGATTTGATATATGCAGAAGGAAGGGAGCTTTCTAAAGGAACCAACAATGAATCAGAAGCGGTAGCTATTGTAGAGGCATTGAAGATGTGCAAAAATCTTAATTATTTACAGATATGGCTACAGACAGATTCTATGCTATTAAAGAACATTATAGAGGAATCATGGAAGCCTCCGTGGTATATTACTGAACATGTAGAGGAGATTTTAAGAATGAAGGAAGAAAGTATCATCAAGGTCACACACATATTCAGAGAAGGAAATACTTTAGCAGACCACCTTGCCAATTATGCTATAGATGAAGGAAATACTGAATGCCATGGTTTCTGGGATATGGACTCAAAAGGAAGGATGATTATTAATGAAGATAAGATGCAATGTCCTTACATAAGAGTGAAGGTTGCAAGGAACTAGGAGGACAAGGGGAAGGATCAATGCCAAATAGGAGATAAATATAGAGTGGAAGAAAGGCAAAATGAGGAGGAGAAAAGGACTGGACATAACTGATCAACAGGGTCGAATCCTATGGGAAGACATCTTGACGATCTTCTGTTATACTAACTTTTGGTGTTTTTGTGCAGGAAATGGTAATGTGGAAATGACTTATCATGATTGTCAATTTCATTGGGTGGTATTAGTACATGGTACTCAATCCCTTGAAAGAGATATCATGATATGCACAAGCAGGGAACATAGTACATGGGGCAGTGAAGTGGAAGCTAATGCACAAGTTGTGATACACCATCAAGTATAACAATGCATATGGATTTCACTTCTGCAACATTTCGAGACAAACAATGCTAAAGAACAAAAGTACTACAATAATCGAGCACAACATGAAAGGCTAATGGGATTAGAAACACATCCAGGATGGGGTGCACGCGTGACTTCAACTCCATTGATATACAACCATCATGCTATACAAGTGCTTAATTTCGATGAGAATCTTGCCATTAAACAAAAGCCATCGCAGCTTTTAGCATGTGGAGATCGCTTGATTTCCATTTTTAAAATGGAAGCATGCTTCATCAAAGACATGGAATACACGCATGCTTCTAGCATTACTATATGAATGCATGCTTCAAGATGTTTGGGTCCTGGAGATTACTCGGTCGACGAGCTACAAGAGTTGGGAGGACAGTTTAAATTCCAACAGGGATGCACGCCTGTTTTCACAAGGAATTGAACGCTGGCATACACATGGGAAAGAAGGCGCATGGGGTTTCGACAACAAAAAATTGGGACACAGAATTGCTCGCTAGTAGTGTAACGCAAGCTGGACAATGAATTGGAATATGCTATTTTGGTCAAGCATGATTTCTCACATTTCTGGAGGGGCACGCATGGCATACGCATGGATGCAGAAAGCCGTGCACTAGTACATGGGGAAGGCAACGCTGTCGAGAAAGCAAGGACAACAACTGGATTAAGAATCGAAAGGAGCAATTTATGATGGATGTTCATTCACGCTACCTACAAGCACTAACAAATGGGGATAGAGGAATCGTGGCACGCCTGGGATTAAACAAAGGCTTGGCAATGTGACGCTTAACAAGAGTAAAGGTTAAAAAGAGTCCTCGATGCAAACGAAAAGCTTAGAAGCGTGGATGCAATTTACAAGAACAAAGATGGAAAGTGTAGGCATGCACTTATGGATTATTAAATTAGTAACTTTGGGTGTTGTGCGAGCACACCTAAACATTGGGAAAAGATCTAAGTTTTTCGAGCTGCTGGCAGTGTGTATGCATGTTTATGCACAACACTTTTCCTTACCTAATCCAGGTTACAAGTGGACGATCGCTAAAGACATGCAAAAGAGACTCAATACAGACAATGGATTCAGTTGCAATGGAAAAATCTCTACAAAACCTTTAGATGAAGTTATTCCAATCGTTTATATGCGATGGCTTATTGTACTCTTGCCCTGCACACTACTACGACTTAAATGGGTGGTATTAGCACTATGTGCTCATTCCCTTGAGGAAGGGTGAAAGTTGCGAGACAATAAGGATGATAGAGAGAAAGGAGATGTGGAGCTCGCATAATTTCGAGAAAAGCTGGAAACAAACCAATGCATGCTGCGCATGGGATGTCGACACAGCTTTTAAGGATTTCTATGCACTTTTGGCACATTGAAAAAGCAAGATTGGGAACATTACACACCCAAATAATTCTTATAGCCAAATGTACAGGAAATTTCAACAACGGCCTGGGGAAAATATGCTGGGAAGCACTACTTTGGAAATCGATCATAATAGTACTGGACTAAAAGGACTAGTTGTTACAAAAAAAAACCACTTTCAAGTTCATATTTTTTACATTCTTGTTAATAGGCGAGGTTGACAAGCCTCAATAGGATTAGTACAATAAGGTTAGCCCGATTTGTGTGGGTAACAATACCGGTGCTATTGTCCCCCTTATTTGTAATTTTCCTAATTGATGTATTTTTCTTTTCTGTTATTAATGAAAACTAGCCCTAGGCACTTGCCTAGTGGATTGCCAAAAAAAATAAAAAAAAATAAAAAACAGTGTTTCTCAGCCCAAACATCATTTAAAATATCATTTAAGTCTTAAAACTGAGTAAACATGGCTGAGTATGAAAACAGTGAAAAATAACATGACTGAGTTCAAGTATATAGTCAACACAGTGAGGAAATAGTAATAAAAATCCCCGAAGGGTTCAAATAGTTGGCACGAAGCCAAAATATGATATTATGCTCAAATCATGATGATAGCAAATAAGATTCAGTCAAATACATAGTAAAATCATCAACCGGGGCAGACCAAGTCACAATCCCCAATAGTACATGACCCCACGCTCATCATCAAGCGTGTGTGTCACCTCAATATAGCACTACGATGTGCAAATCCGGGGTTTCAAACCCTCAGAACATCATTTACAATCATTACTCACCTCGATCCGGTCCAAACTCTAGCCCGCGATGCCTCGCCCGCACGAATCAACCTCCGAATGCTCCAAATCTAGTCACAATCAACACATAATTATTAAAATATGCTAAGGGAATGAAGCTCACTCGAAAATATCCAACTAACATCAAAATCCCGAAATTGCTCAAACTCGGCCCCCGGGCCCACGTCTTAGAATCTGACGAAATTAACATCAATGGAATCCTCATCCACATACGAGTCTATACACACCAAGAACATCAAAATGGGACCTCAAATCCCAAATTTACACTCTCCAAATTCAAGCCCTAATTCCTTAATTTTAGGCTTAATTCTATGATTAATTAGGTGGAATTCATACAAGAATCGAGTTTTGAGTTCAAAAATCTTACCTCCAAGAAATCTTCTTGAATTCCCTCTTCAATTAGCTCTCCCAAGCTTCAAAATCGCCCAACAATGGAGGTTCTTAGCCTCAAAATCGCGGAATAGCCCTTTTAAAACATTCTGCCCAGGCATAAAATTCCTTCTTCGTGAACGCGGTCCAAGCCTCGCGTTCGTGAAACACAAAAATCCGCTGACCAAAAATTCCCTTATGCGAACGCAACCTACAACTCGCGAACGTGAAGCGTCCGCTTTCCAAACCATCGCGAATGCGACCTCTTTACGCGAACACGAAGCACAAGAAGGCTGGGACCCCATCTGTTTCTACTTACTCTATGCGAATGCGACACAGGCCTCGAGAACGCGGAGAATCAAACGTCTCAACTTCGCGAATGCAACACTCGAAATGCGAACGCGAAGGCAAAAACTCGTGCCTCAGAAGAATACCCTTCGCGAACGCGGGTCCCTGACCGTGAACGCGAAGAACAAATTGTCTGCAACACTTCAGCTGGTTTTCTGCAATTTCACACAACATGAAATGGTCCGATAGACCACCCGAAATTCACCCGAGGCCCTCGGGACCTCAACCAAACATGCCAACATATCCCATAACCTCATTCAAACTTGTTCCAACCATCAGAATGTTCAAAACAACATTAAAACACCGAATTTGCATCGAATTCAAGCCTAAGAATTCCAAAATCTTCCGAATTACACTTTTGATCAAAAACCCAACCAAACCACGTCCGAATGACCTGAAATTTTGCACACACGTCACAAATGACATAACAAGCCACTGAAACTTCTGAAAATCCATTCCGACCTCTATATCAAAATCTCACCTATCAACCGGAGAACGCCAAAATCTCAATTTCGCCAATTCAAGTCTAAACCTTCCACGGACTTCCAAAATGCATTCCAATCATGCTCTTAAGTCCCAAATCACCTAACGGAGCTAACCAAATCCTAAAAATTCCGATCCGAGATCATATATAAACAAGTCAAATCTTGGTCAAACCTTTCAAATTTCAAGCTTCAAATGAGAACTGTTCTTCCAAATTCATTCTGATTACCCTGAAAACCAAAACCAACAATTTACATAAGTTATAATACATCGTACGGGGCAGGTCATGCCCGAGAATTGGCGAGCCAAGTGCAAAAGCTCAAAATGACCGATCGGGTCGTTACAGATCTTCACAAGTCTATCAATCCCTAAAAGAACCCGGCCCTTATCTATATAGATATTGATATAGGTCAGACATTTTGTTTTTAATATTCAACGATGTATCTGAGTAAGTTATAAGTCGGTGAATCAATTTCCAAACAGATATATTTGATGATAAATTATATATACTAATTACGATCTTCACAAATCTATCAATCCCTAAAAGAACCCGACCCTTATCTATATAGATATAGATATAGATATAGGTCAGACGTTTTGTTTTTAATATTCAACGGTGCATCTGAGTAAGTTATAAGTCAATGAATCAATTTTCAAACATATATATTTGATGATAAATTATATATACTTCCTCCGTTTCAATTTATATGAACCCATTTGACTGAGCACACAGTTTAAGAAAAGAGAGAAGACTTTTGAACTTGTGGTGTAAAATAAGGCACATATATTATGTGTGGCTATAAATCATTGCATAAAGGTAAATTATTTCCAAATAAGGAAAGAGGTCATTTTTTTGGCACAGACCAAAAAGGAAATAGATTCACATAAATTGAAATGGAGGGAGTACTAATTAGGATCTTCACAAGTCTATCAATCCCTAAATGAACCCGACCTTATCTATATAGATATAGATATAGGTCAAACGTTTTGTTTTTAATATTCAATAATGCATCTGAGTAAGTTATAAGTCGATGAATGAATTTCCAAACAAATATATTTGATGATAAATTATATATACTCCCTCCGTTCCAATTTATGTGAACCTGTTTGACTGGGCACGGAGTTTAAGAAAATAATGAAGACTTTTGGAATTTGTGGTCCTAAACAAGTCCAAATGGGCCCAGAGTATTTTTGTGGTTATAAAAGCTTCTCATTAAGGGTAGAGTTGTAACTTTAAGCTAAATTATTACCAAACTTAGAAAGGGTTCATTCTTTTTTGAATGGACCAAAAAGAAAATAAGTTCACATAAACTGGAACAGAGGGAGTACTAATTAGGATCTTCATAAGTCTATCAATCTCTAAAAGAACCCGGCTTCCTGCTAAGAAATTCCAACGCTATAAGTGTTGAATGCAAGGAATAGGGACTTCCTCGCAAGGCGAGCAACTTGATGGGGAGAGCCTCTCCGCTATGCGGGAGAATGTGACAAAGCTCACATCCGAGCTAGAAGTGGACAAGGAAGGAGAAAGGTTTAGAGATGCTCAGTTCCTTGGCATGCAAGCCCAGATCAGAACTCTCATATCTACTGGAGCTTTTCTGTTGCCCCAGTCTCGTGAGTCATCGCCAGAGGCTCGACTTGAACGTGAGCGTTCCTTCTGTCCTCCCCGTGATCGTTCCTCCCGTCCTCCCGGTGATCGTTCCTCCCGTCCTCTCCGTCCTCCACAAGACCCTTCTCGCCACCGTCTTTTAGATGAAAGTTCATCAGATGGAGATCATGATGTTGTACAAAACACTCCTGGACTTTTATATACTTTGAACTAGATAAATAGAACCGATTTTGAACTAGTTGTAATAAGTTTTAACTTGGTTTTGGATTTTTTAGTTCTGTTGAACATTAATTTGTTAGTTTTAATATATTTATTGAATTGTGTTGTTGTTGTTATTGTTGTTGTTGTTGTGTTGTTGTTGTTGTTGTTTAGGGATTTTGGTATGCTGGCAAGTGGTGTAGCTGCCAAAACAGGCATTTTATGCCAAAATTAAAACCCAAAAAACCAACCAAAGTTGTTCAGTTCCTAATTAAACAAAATTTGCTGATTAGCGACCAACCTTGGTCGCTTAAGTTTTAAAAAAAAATAAAAAATTACCGACCAAAGTTGGTCAGTTATTGAACAAGGATTACCCCGATTTCAACTTTACCGACCAACTTTGGTCGGTATGGTTAAATTTTATTTTTAAAAAAAAAATATATTTTACTTTACCGACCAACTTTGGTCGGTAATTTTTAAATTTTAATAATTAATAAAATAACATAATTTAAATATACCGACCAACTTTGGTCGGTAAAATTAAATTATTAAAATATTGTTGCCGACCAAAGTTGGTCAGTATGTGCTTTAAATTGCATAGTTGGTCCTTTTACCTTTGCGGCCAACCTTGGTTGGTATATTAAAACGACCACCAAAATAGCGACCAAGCATGTTTGGATGAGTTTTGGTCGGCAATTTGCCTATACCGACCAACGTTGGTCGCTTTTTTGGGTCGCTAATTACCGGATTTCTAGTAGTGATACAGGCCTATATGCAATAATTAGCATTAACATTGTAGACATGTGATTTTTGACCCTCCCCAAGATTTTACATATTTTAGCATTTAAATATTTAGTTTAGGCCTAAAGTCGCTATTTCAACTAGTTTTGACTCTTTTACTTTATTCTATCATAAAAAATGAAAAATTACAAAAAATATTTTCTTTAAGTTAACTAATTGTATCTAGTTACTCTTAGTTTATCTATCTTTCATAAAATTAAAAAAACATTTTAAAAAAGAAGAGAAATACCAAAAATAGTTTTAGTTTTATGTCTATATTTTATTTTAATTAATTAGCGGTGATATGACATTTTTATAAGTAATTTTATAAAAGAAGAAGGCAAGACTTTTTTTTCGTTAATGAGTTTTGGACTCTTAAGAAGCCTAATTTTGAAACAATTTTGTAGAATTGTTGAGCCCAAATTGACTTCTTGCAAGAGGCCCAAGTGAGACAACCCACACCCTAACCCTACCCTCTTTATCTTCTCCCTTAACCTAAACACAGACCTAACGCCTAAGAACCCTAGCGTGAGCATCAGCCATTTTTCCCATGGAGGACCCAGCTGTTTCTGATAAAATATCTTCAGCACCCTAGACCTACACAACAACCAGCCGTAGAACACGACCCCCATCCCCGCCAGAACTTCATCTTCTTCAGCAGAACCCAAACGTCACCCTCATCTCATATCATCTTCTCAACCAAAAACCCCAATCTTGCCTCCCTTCTTCTTTACCCCCACTACCTGAACTCCAACGCCTACAGTCGCTTCACCACCTAACCCAGCCATTCCACCATAACCACCAAACAACCACCTCCATCCCTTCTAACAACCCCTCCATCTCCTAAGACAACAGGAAAATCCAGTTGCTGCTCCTTCCTCCTTCACGCCAAGAACTCGACACACACAGTCACACACACGCACAGAAACGAGAAAGAGTGGAAAATGAGAGGAGGAGGGAAACGACAAAAATTCGAAGTTCCAGGTTCTTGTTCCGGTCGAAAAATTTTGTTCTTAGACCTTGTTCTTCTTTCTCGTTGGATTTCATAATCAAGGGTTGTATATTTACTAATTGCTTTCCACTGTTATATTGAAGAACTCTTTTAACGGGGCTTTTGTTTCTGGTCTTCAATACACGATCACAATTTTAAGACTGTATTAAGCACGCACGTGACTAATTTTTTTAACTTTGGTCGTTTATAGTAACTGTTATTTATAAACAGACAAAAACACTGTCGATTTATGCTCTTTCAAAAAGATTTCGTAAAACGTGATGCTGGTATTAATATAAAGATCGATTAGCAGTGAAGAGATTTCTTTATTGATCATGTCCGGGAAATTCATTGCGATTGCTTTAGTTGACTAGTACAAGTTAAGTCACTCTTGGCTAGAAGATATTGGTATATCAGGCTTCTGCAATGATAACCCAGGCTATACTGCTGGGCGCAGTCGATTAGAGGTTCTATTTTGCAATTTCAGTGTTTCAGTTCAAGGATCGTTGATTTATTTAGCCCGATTAATTTGCAATTTTCAGCTTTGTTCATCAATAAAGGATTTGGTTATTTATGTCTCTACTTGAGTTTTCACCAAATTAAAGTTGTTGGTTCGAGCTATGCCGTTAAGTTTGTGATGGAATTCTGAATCGGAGTGTGCTTGGGTTTGTCGGTTCGTGGTAGTTCCGCTTCGAGTTCAAGGATTACGTTCAACTCATATCTAATTAATGTCGAAAGGGTCCTCACTCTCACTGAGGTTCAACTCTTCAATGCTCTACTCATTTTATTCTAGATGAATGTTAATTTCTTGTTTGGTGATTTAGTTTTGTGATTTGTTTGGTTACTGTCTCCGATTTTGAGTTTGTTCATGTAGTTATCTACTCGCATGCTACTCGAATTGGTTATAGCTGAACATGATTTTGTCACAGTATAGAAATCGATCTTTAAATTGTCTATCGCTTTGTTACTTGCCTATATTTGCTAGTAGCATGTTTTAGGCCATTAATATTCATAAACATTAGTAGTTTGCTTTAGGCGTGTTTATAATAAAACTATCATAGCTATTGGTATGGTTCCCGTGACGTAGTTGTGACACATAATTTTCAAATTCGAGGTACATTTATGTGACCCAACCATAAATTCTAATGATGTTAATAAATTAAACATGCTGTAGATCGTGGGTACAACTCCCGTGGAGCGATTCGCAATGTGTACAAAGCAAATAAGTGCGCGACATCGTGATTTGTTCCGAAATAATTAAAAGTGGTTGAAAGGCTAAAAATGCACATAGGTTTTAAATATGTATTAATCAGATAATTAGGCCAATAATAATAGTTGAGCGACTGTGCTAAAACCACGGAACCCGAGAATGCCTAACACCTTCTTCCGGGTTAACAGAATTCCTTACCCGAATTTTTGTGTTTCGCGAACTGTAAAACAGAGTCAAACTTCCTCGACTCGGAATTTTAAATCGGTGACTTAGGACACCATAAATTATCCCAAGTGGCGAATCTGAATTTAAATAAATAATCTCGTTTCGATTATTGTCACTTTAATTGAAAAAACTCCCTTATACCCTTTTCGGGGTAGAAAAGGAGGTGTGACAGCTCTGGCGACTCTGCTGGAGAAACAGAACCCAGAACTTCTGGTTTAGGGTTCAGAATTCGAGCTTAGAATAGATTTTATAATTGGATTTTCTTTATTATCTGATTTGTATTACATGTTTGGGCCTAATGTGCTAAATGCCGTTTTTACCACTTTGATATTATTTGAACTATATATAAACTGCTGCGAAACCCTTCTCTTCTCATCTTCGGGGAAGTGCACGCTAGCGTGACTTCTTTTTTGTTAGTGTCATACCCTAATTTAGAAAGAGGTTCGGACAAGTTACAAAGCCAGATGGCCTTTTGGTTTCCGGTACGTAGCCCTCCCCCCCCCCCCCCCCCGGCTCGAGTTGTCCGCTCTGGTAAACCAAGTTTAGAACAATACACTCAGGTTTTAAACCTAGAATAACTCAGCCTCATGCCGGATCCCTAGTAGGAACGCTTGTTTGCATCATGTGCATTTGACTTCGGGGACTCAACACAGGGGTTGGGTCCGTCTAGGACAAGTGTACCCAAAAATAAAAGACCATCCTAATGCATCTTATGTGCTACATGTTCCATTCTTCAGGGTAAAAGGGTCATTTGGCGGACCACTGAGGGTTGAGGATAAATGGAAAAAAGGTGAAGTGTAAAAAATAAAGCTAGTAGGGCCTAGTTATGTTTCTCTTTCACATTTTTCTTTAAGAAAAAGACAAAAAAAAATGAAAATGAAAAAATCTAAAAAGATATTGCACTTTCCCCATCATTTTTTTCCAGAAAAAAATCAAAAAAGAGGAAAAAGAAAATTCAAAAAGAGTTTACATGTTTCATCATTTTTTCAAAAAACAAAAGACAAAAAATATATTTTCTCTAAATTAATTATTTTTTTTTATTCTCGCCCGTATTCAATCTTCCCGAACTACGCGAACCTGATTCTCGTCTCTCGGGGTAGGATACGTAGGCAACCCATATAGGGTCCGGTCTTCCTAGCAAGTCTTAGGTTCTTGGCTTCGAGGGTCGTAGCCAAATCTTACATCTCTAGCCACTTTTGGCAACATCGACTGTTTTGCAAAATAGGGTTATTTTCGCAAAATGGTTTGTTTAATTGTGTCTGGAGAGTCTCCAATCAACAACTAGGTGTCTATTTACTTTAAGGTCCATCCTTGTCAAATTTGCATGTCTACCTCTTTTGGCCACATAGGCCGTTTTGCAAAATAGGGCTATTTTCGCAAAAGTGGTTCAACTAACCCATGTCTTAGAGTCCTAAGTCCACAACAAGGTGTCCTCTTTGTTTATGGTCCGTTCTGTTGAATTTGCAATGCTTAGCCATATTTGTCCACATAGACCATTTCTATAAAATGGGTCATTTCTGCAAAGTAATTTTTCCATGTCTTAGAGGTCACTTTTGTCGAGTTTGCACTTCTAGCCACCTTTTGGCCACATAAGTCGTTTTGCAAAAAATAGCCTCAATCATGTCTTGCATATGTCTAGTAGGGAGTGTTATTGTCTCACATAGTATTTGGTTTCAATTTTCTCATACAGGTGTGGATCTACTTACCAAAGTATGAGCATGATAGACATCCCGGGACCATCCAGTTAGGATCGTTCATTCAGGAGTTACTTAAGGAGTTTTTTTTTTGTTTTGAGTCTGTTTTTCTTTTTATGTCGTCTTTTACCTTCTAGTTTTGTACAGTAATGTCGAGTATTTTATTATTGTACTTTCTATTTTATATTTGAAAAGGTGTGTTATAACTCAAAAATCAAAAAAGAAGAAGAGATTTTACGTTTTATATTTTCGTTAGAAGTTTTCTTTAGAATACTAATTCTAGAAATTAAAAAAAAATCTTTTGAGGTGGTTTTCTTAGGACGTTAATATCTAGAATTCAAAATAAAAATTGCTTTTATATTTCCTTTAGTAATTAAGACTAAAAATTCCAAAAAAGGGAATTTTCTTTAATACCTCTTTAGAAGTTTTCTTAAGATATTAATTCCAAAAATCCAAAAAAGAAAAAGACTTTTTTGAGGTTCTTCTTTGGGAAATATATATAAAACAAAAAAAATTTTCTTTTTATTTAGAACTTTAGGACATTGTACATAGAAGAAAAAAAAACATACATTATCTTTTGTTTATCTTTAGAGTTTCTCCTTTAGGTAATCAAAAATTAAAATCCAAAAATATTTTTTATCTTTTTCATTTCTTGTTTTGAAATATTTTCTCAGGATATCAAGTGAAAATTCAAAATATTTTTCTTTGATTCATTCTTTAGATTTCCTTCCTAAAAAAAGAATCAAAAATATTTTTCTCTTCTAGGGTTTTTTTCCTTAATAATTTCTCATAGAGTATATGTTTCAAAAAAAAAAAAAAGAGAAAGAAAAATATATGTTCGTTTAAGATTGAGTTTAGAATAAATCATAGATATTAAGTCTAAAAAAAGAGAGAGATTTTCTTCTTTTTTCTCATCAGAGTATTCGTTAAGGTAAAAAAAAAGGAAAAAAAAGAAAGAAAAAGAAAACATTAGTTTGTTTCCTTTAATCCCGATCTTCCAGAATTACGCTTGGTCTGATTCATGCGGTGTCATGATACGTAGACAACCTACATAGGATTCGATCGAATTATTTTTAAAATTAAAAAAAAATTATTAAAAAAGAAAAAAGAAAAAAGAGAGGTGAAATTATGGGATGTGAGAAATAGAGGAAAGAAAAGAGTGATAATTAGAAAAAAAAGGAAGGAAAATGAGCAAGCCAAGAAGTGCTAGAAAAGAAAGAAAAGAGAAGATTGAAATGAACAAAATTGGGATGATGCCAAGTGACCTTGCGACCCTCGAAGTCATTCTAGAACCGTTAATTATTGCTAGGTGCATTGCACACAATGTGATATTTTTAGCTGTTAAATGCCCTATTGCTAACAGGATGCCCCCATTTTGTTCCTTTTGTTATCTTCATTGAGCAGAAGGGTGGTTGGTTTGTGGTTCTTCAGTAACTCATCCATACAACATAAGGTCAAAGAGCAAGGTAGCCATAGCTAGCAAAGACTTGGACATGGGTGTTATTGATCCGTCTAAGGAGATTGTTGAGTCAGAATCTGAGTTGAAAGGAGAGATTTTAAGGTTGAAAGGACAGATGGCCGAAATATACCGAGCCTGGATTAGTGGGCGTCCTCCCCCGTTATTTCCCACTGACTACCTTGAATGCCTTGTCACCGTTCTGCCACTGTCACTAATCCAGATTCCCATTGCTGCTGATATCTCCCTTTAATCTTTTTACACTCCACCCGCCAAAATCACCTCATACCCCATTCCTTTGACCACTCATGTTTTTGTAACTCATCCACTAGCTACTCTTCCTCGATCCTCTAGCGAGACTGTGGGAATTCACTGGCTGAAGTTAATGATATTGAAGTTGGTAATGGTCTTGATAATATTGATGTGGAACTCAGTAGCTAGGATGTCGAGCTTGGTAATTGGAAAGACGCTCCTTTCTTGGCTAGCCAGGGGAGTCCTGGTGGTTTATTTTGTTGTCATTTCTGTTGTCTGGGTTATTTCAGAGTTGTAATCCGGATATTATCTTGTTACTCAAATCCTTCTATCCTTTTATTTTGCCTAGTTCGTTTAGTCGTAGTAACTCATTTAGTATTATCTAGGTTTGTTCCAGGGTTGTAACCTAGTTCATTTTGCTTGTTTTGTTGTTCAAACCCTTTCACCGTCTGTCTAATGTAATTTTCTATTTTCTGTTATTTCTAGTGATTTTTTTGTTTAGTTCTCTTTTCCTTTTATAGTTCTTTTCATGCTGGCTCTAGTGACATGACATGCACGCATAATTCTAGGCCTGGTCTTAAAAGTTAGTTTAATCATGAAACAATGAAACAATTTTGAAGATAATAGGGACGTTTGAGGGAAATAAGTACAGATTTGGACATTTTGAGATCATTTAAAGCCCGAACGTTGTGAAACTGGGGCAGATAATTTGGGAAGTTAATAGGATGACAAGAATTTGTTAAAGTAGAGTGCATCCCGGACAATTTGAAGCAAGCAACTTTGAGTTCAAGTGCATATCAAGTTACAAGATAAAGTCAACAAAGTTTTCTCCGAATTGATGGAGGATATCCATTGTGAAGAGGGAATCACCCAACGAGGGTTCTGTACTTGACATGGCAATAAAAAAAGTGGAAGGCATATCAGTGATATCAATGCCGAAGCTGCAAAAGAAATGTTATGCATGATCTTCCTTTTTCATTCTCAAGTTGCATGTGTTGTACTTGACATTTTTAGAGATTGGGAGCCCCTTTTTCAGCTACCCAAAAACTTATACCATTTGATACCCTTTTGAGCCTGTATTGATTTCTTTGACCTCCCCTCTTTTGGAATCAAGTTAGAGTCATACGAAAAAAAATTGTCCCCATAGGTTTATTTTAGAAAGTTTATTCCAAAAGGAAAATTCAAAAGAAGAAGAGAAAAATAGAGATAAAGAAAAAAAAAAGAAAAAAAAGTGAAGAAAAAGGAAAATGGTAACAAAGAGTAGTCTTGTGGACTACGTTCGACCTAATTCTTGTCACCACAAGATACGTAAGCAGCCTTACGGTTCGGTCGCACCAAATAAAATATTTCATAATCCCATAAAGTTGAGAGTGGGGCAGTCTTTCTTAGAAATTCCATCTCAAAAAGAAAAAAAAAAGAGAATCAAATTCCCTTATTTTAGAAATTGGGGCAAAGTTTTTAGAATGGATTCCAAAAGTTGTAAATAAATTAACCCGTTGTCTTAGTTATTTTGAGCGTTTATGATATCCTTTCTTTCTAACCTTGTCCAAAAGCCATATTACAATCCAAAAAGGACCTCCCAGATAATCTTTGAGAGTGTTGAGTCAGACATGCCAGAAACATATGATATTTCTATCGTAGTTAATGCCTTGTCATCTGCAGAATTAAAAAAAAATGAGAGAGCCTTATCGGTGAAAACCTTCATAGGCACCATAAGGCGACGGTAAGTTGAGAGAATGAACAAAATGAGAGAGGCTGGATGGTGAAAACCCTTTAGGCACTACAAGTCGAATAAGGACCGTGAATCAGATAGGATAATCAGAGCATTGAAGCCCAGTTTCACGGCGAAGAGGTACAACAAGAGTTGCGTTAGACTTGCTTGACAAATTAGACCACTTAATCCAAAGGTGCATGTCATGGTCATTAGAGTTGGTATCTACATCTGATAAGTTTCTACTTTGTAATTTTCTTGTTAGGTATCATCTCTTTCTATTATCCCTTACTCTGTTCCTTTTGATTTATTTAATTCCTCTTCTTGAGTCTGTTTGGCCAGAACAAGTGAGAAATGACATTAAAATTTGCTACCAGCTTTCCAATTGCATAAAACGGAATCTGGCTAGCACATCAAAGTGGCATAAGTCGAGAAAGAACAATATGCGCACTGAGTGGGTAGCAATTAAGTTACTTTGGGATTCATATGAAATACAAAGGTTCGGTATATGTCAATTCATGAACACAATGCAACAGATAAAGGGTATTGGGTTTGAACAGATCAAAGTTATTTTCTTTGATAAGGGTGACAGAGAAAGTAGTTAGCCAATAAACAAGCAAGGTCTTTCGAGTTGAAATCAAAGTTATTATGGGAAGTGAAGGAGCAATCGCCCTCAAAGTCAAGGCCACAAACCAACCAAAATGTTTAAACTCTTAAGTTTTCTTTGCTTGAAACAGGGACAAAGACTATGTCCAAATCAAAGCTTGGAAGCTTGAATTTTTCAAGTGTCGTGCCCAAATTTTGTCAGCACAAAGGCGGTTTGAGATGGGGAAAGAAAATTTGTTTGATCTGCAGGAACCCTCCATGAGGATAGCATGGTTCAGGGGCAAGGAAGTTTGTTTGTTCTGTAGAGATCCCCTAGGAAGAGAGCATGGCTCAGGTAAGTTCATTCTCGGCTTTTCAGGACCCTCCTGGATAATGAGATTTAGTTTCAAGTTTTCAGGATCCTCCTGGATAATGAGATTTAGTTTCGAGTTCTTAGGACCCTCCTGGAGAATGGGATTTAATTTAAAGTTTTTAGGACCGTCGTGGAGAATAGGATTTAATTTAAAGTTTTCAGGACCCTTCTGGATAATGGGATTTAGTTTTAAGTTTTCAGGACCCTCCTCGATAATGGGATTTAGTTTCAAGTTTTCAGGACCCTCATGGATAATGAGATTTAATTTCAAGTTTTCAGGACCCTCCTAGATAATGGGATTTAATTTCAAGTTTTCAGGACCCTCCTAGATAATGAGATTTAATTTAGAATTTTCAGGACCCTCTTGGATAATGGGATGTAGTTTCAAATTTTTGAGGACCCTCTTGGATAATGGGATTTAGTTTCAAGTCCATCAGGATCCTCCCGGATAATGAGATTTAGTTGTAAGACCTTCATAGATAATGAGATTTAGAATAGGTTTTGACTTTAGGAAGTAGAATTTAGCTTTCAAGCTTTCACTCTTAAGATGAGATTTAATTTTAAATTTTCAGGGCCCTCCTGGATAATTGGATTTAGCTTTTTAAATTCCTATAGTTTCTTTTGGATAAAAGGATTTGATTAACACGCGCAGATGTTCCTGGTACCAAATTGGGGCAGAGAAGTTTCTTTTGTTTTGTTTGATTTGTTGTAGTTGCAGGCGCCCATCTGGAGAACAAGGGAATTCATTTCAAGTTAAAGCATCAGGCGCCCATCTGGAAAACAAGGGAATTCATTTCGAGTTTTAGCATCGGGCGCCCACCTAGATAACAAGGGAATTCATTTTCAGTTTGACATCAGGCGCTCACCTGGATAACAAGGGAATACATTTCAAGTTTCAGCATCAGGCGCCCACCTGGATAACAAGGGAATATATTTCAAGTTTTGGCATCAGGCGCCCACCTGGATAACAAGGGAATACATTTCAAGTTTCAGCATCAGGCGCCCACCTGGATAATAAGGGAATACATTTCAAGTTTTAGCATCAGGCGCCCACCTAGATAACAAGGGAATTCATTTTTAGCTTGACATCAGGCGCCCACATGGATAACAAGGGAATACATTTCAAGTTTTCAGAATCAGGTGCCCACCTGAATAACAAGGGAATACATTTTAAGTTTTGGCATCGGGAGCCCACCTCGATAACAAGGGAATACATTTCAAGTTTCAGCATCAGGCGCCCGCTGAATAACTAGGAATACATTTCAAGTTTTGGCATCAGGTGCCCACCTAGATAACAAGAGAATACATTTCAAGTTTCAGCATCAGGCGCCCACCTGGATAACAAGGGAATACATTTCATGTTTGGGCATCAGGCGCCCACCTAGATAACAAGGGAATACATTTCAAGTTTTTGCATCAGGCGCCCACCTCGATAATAAGGGAATACATTTCAAGTTTTGGCATCAGACGCCCACCTGGAAAATAAGGGAATTCATTTCAAGTTTAAGCATCAGGCTCCCACCTGGAAAACAAGGAAATTCATTTCAAGTTTAAGCATCAAGCGCCTACCTAGAAAACAAGGGAATTCATTTCAAGTTTAAGCATCAGACGCCCACCTAGAAAACAAGAGAATATATTTTAAGTTTAAGCATCAGGCTCCCACCTGGAAAATAAGGAAATTCCTCTCACAGTTTAAGCATCAGGCGCCCACCTAAAAAACAAGGGAATTTATTTCAAGTTTCCCGTCAGTAGTAGGCACCCACCTGGAGAATGGGGGAAGTCATTTCAAAATTCAAATCGGAGGTAGCACGAGTTGCTTGAAGAATAAGGGTTTTATCTCAAGGCACAGGGGTTTGAGATGCCCAAAGAAGAAGTCTCAATCAAAGAAAAAGAAAGAAAGGAAAAAAAGAGGGAAGTGAATGCAAATGCAGAAGCAGATGAAAGATGTGAACTGCTCAAGACATGGTTGAAGTCACAAGCACTACATATCCGGTCTTGATCCGAAAAGCTGAAGAAGAATGAACTAGCACCTGCAACTAGCAAGTGTCAAGGTTCAAATCTAAAGTCTGCATGAAGAACCATTCAAGACTCAAGATCAAGCTTCAGAAAACTTATAGATATGAACCTTGTAACTCATAGCTGATAGGCTTAGTTAGTCTTTTTCATTTTTGATGTAATAACAGGACCGCAGACCGGAACCTCGTGAACATCACCTCAATCGGCTCTCCACTCGGTATACTTCATCACTGTTCCTACTTTTGAACTACACGTGGCCTGATTCCTTTATATCCAAGGATATGTAGGCAACTCAGATACCAGGGCTCGGTCATATTCTCTTTTCTCTTAGTGTTTGGTCTCTCTAAATAAGGGTCGGGTCAAAAAACCTGTCTCATCGTTCTTTGTCTGAAAACTATTCACATTTCTAGTCAAAGAGGGACAACTGTAGACATGTGATTTTTGGCCCTCCCCAAGATTTTACATATTTTAGCATTTAAATATTTAGTTTAGACCTAATGTCGCTATTTCAACTAGTTTTGACTCTTTTACTTTATTCTACCATAAAAATAAAAAATTAAAAAAAAATATTTTCTTTTAGTTAACTAATTGTATCTAGTTACTCTTAGTTTATCTATCTTTTATAAAATTAAAAAAAAATTAAAAAAAAAGAGAAATACCAAAAATAGTTTTAGTTTTATGTGTATATTTTATTTTAATTAATTAGGGGTGATATGACATTTTTATAAGTAATTTTATAAAAGAGGAAGACAAGACTTTTTTTTAGTTAATGAATTTTGGACTCTTAAGAAGCCCAATTTTAAAGTAATTTTGTAGAATTGTTGATCCCAAATTGACTTCTTGCAAGAGGCCTAAGTGAAACAACCCACACCCTAACCTTACCCTCTTTATCTTTTCCCTTAACCTAAAATACACACAGACATAACGCCTAAGAACCCTAGCGTGAGCATCAACCGTTTTCCCATGAAGGACGCAACCGTTTCTGATAAAAAATCTTCAGCACCCTAGACCTACACAACAACCAGCCGAAGAACACGACCCCCCTCCCCGCCAGAACTTCATCTTCTTCAGCAGAACCCAAACGCCACCCTCATCTCATATCATCTTCTTAACCAAAAACCCCAATCTCGCCTCCCTTCTTCTTCTTCACCCCCACTCCCTGAACTCCAACGCCCACAACCGCTTCACCACCTGACCTAACCGTTCCACCATAACCACCAAACAACCACCTCCAGCCCTTCCAACAACCCCTCCATATCCTAAGCTAACAGGAAAAACCAGCTGCTGCTCCTTCCTCCTTCACGCCAAGAACTCAACACACACAGTCACACACACACGCACAAAAACGAGAAAGAGTGGAAAACGAGAGGAGGAGGGAAATGGTAAAAATTCGAGGTTCCAGGTTCTTGTTCCGGTCGAAAAATTCTATTCTTAGACCTTGTTGTTCTTTCTCGTTGGATTTCAGAATCAAAGGTTGTGTATTTACTAATTTCTTTCCACTGTTATATTGAAGAACTCTCTTTACGGAGCTTTTGTTTCTGGTCTTTAATACACCATCGCAATTTTAAGACTGTGTTAAGCATGCACGCAACTAATTGTTTTTAACTTTGGTCATTTATAGTTACTATTATTTATAAATAGACGAAAACACTATCGATTTATGCTCTTTCAAAAAGATTTCGTAAAACGTGATGCTGGTATTAATATAGAGATCGATTAGCAGTGAAGGGATTTCTTTATTGATCATGTCTGGGAAATTCATTGCGATTGCTTTAGTTGACTAGTACAAGTTAAGTCACTCTTGGCTGGAAGATATTGGTATGTCAGGCTTCTGGAATGACAACCTAGGCTATGCTGTTGGGCGCGGTCGATTTGAGGTTCCATTTTGCAATTTTTGTGTTTTAGTTCAAGGATCGTTGATTTTTTTAGCTCGATTGATTTGCAATTTTCAGCTTTGTTCATCAATAAAAGATTTTGTTATTTATGTCTCTGCTTGACTTTTCACCAAATTAAAGTTGTTGGTTCGAGCTATGCCGTTAAGTTTATGTTGGAATTCTAAATCGGAGTGTGCTTGGGTTTGTCGGTTCATGGTAGTTCCGCTTCGAGTTCAAGGATTATATTCAACTCATATCTAATTAACGTCGAAAAGGTCCTCGCTCTCACTGAGGTTCAACTCTTCAATCCTCTACTCATTTTATTCTTGCTGAATGTTAATTGCTTGTTTGGTGATTTGCATCTATGATTTGTTTGGTTATTGTCTCCGGTTTTGAGTTTGTTCATGTAGCTATCTACTCGCATGCTACTCGAATTGGTTATAGCTGAACATGATTTTTTCGCAGTATAGAAATTGGGTTGCTATTCATCAACTGAACTACATCAAATTAGATTAAAGGGACTTGGGTGCTAAAGTTTATGAAATCGAGCTTTAAATTGTCTATCACTTTGTTACTTGCCTATATTCACTAGTAGCATGTTTTAGGCCATTAATATTCATAAACATTAGTAGTTTACTTTAGGTGCGTTTATAATAAAACTATCATAGCTATGAGTATGGTTCCCGTGACGTAGTTATGATACATAATTTTTAAATTTGGGGTACATTTATGTGACCCAACCACAACTTCTAATGCTGTTGATAAATTAAACATGTTGTAGATCGTAGGTACGGCTCCTGTGGCGCGATTCACAATGTGTACAAAGCAAACGTGTGCGCGACATCGTGATTTGTTCCGAAATAATTAAAAGCGGTTGAAAGGCTAAAAATGCACATAGGTTTTAAATATGTATTAATCAGATAATTAGGCCAATAATAATAGTTGAGCGACCATGCTAAAATCACGGAAACTAGGAATGCCTAACACCTTCTTCTGGGTTAACAAAATTCCTTACCCGAATTTATGTATTTCGTGGACTGTAAAACAGAGTAAAACTTTCTCGACTCGGAATTTTAAACCGGTGACTTGGGACACCATAAATTATCCCAAGTGGCGACTCTGAATTTAAATAAATAATCTCGTTTCGATTATTGTCACTTTAATTGGAAAAACTCCCTTATACTCTTTTCGGGGTAGAAAAAGGATGTGTAACAGACATCATCTACACAATGTGAATGGTTTTGCTCGAACGCAACCATACAATGATAAAGGTTATCTTGTTTAACTGTAAGACAATGAACTTGTTTGACTTTAGTACACAAAAGTTCATACTTGTTGCCTTAATTAGTTGCCTAAAAGGGATTCCTACAACAAATAGTACTGCTAAATCACAGTGATAAATTGAACCCACTGCCACTCATCCACCTTCTGGATATGAAAATAAGAATTTTATTGGGCAATTATCCAAGTGGGATGAAACTCGTACTCCCATATGCATTTATGCCTATAAAATAATTCATCCTTTGTTTTTGTCTTTGCTGAACATAGCATGCCTCTTTATCCCTTGATTCAATTGTATTCATATGTGCTTATTTACCTCGAAAATATGAGTAACAATTAAATTTAATTTGTGGTTTTAAATATATGTGATTTAGTTCAATACCAATTAATAATCAAGAGATATGAAGTAGAAATAAAAGATAGAAATGAATCAAACCAATGTTAGTTAGCAGCAGTGACCTCGAGACGACGACCTCGAGGTGGCTTAGGGCAGTAAGAACAATTAAGTAAGAAAATCAAAGTAAGATCCATTAAGCTAAGGGATAATTCTGATGAACATTAGGCAAAAAGTAGAGAGTATATTCTTTGCTCAGTAAAAAAAATGATCTTACAAATGATTGGGATCCCCTTAAGGAATATTTCCATTTACAGTAGGAAATATTCTTGGTACAGCTGTCTAACCGTCTAGTACGGAATTGTACGATCCTATTCCGTGATTTGTGCCATGACTTTGGGGACGTGGCAGGAATCTATCTCGCTCTGGTACAAATCCATAACGGTACTATTTCGAGGTCGAGCACACTTGATGTCGGTATTCCTCAAACTCCTGTCTCTGGGCACTACACTCTATCTTCGAGCTTGAGTCTGGTCCACCAGTTTCGAACTTGACCTCTCAGACTCGGGCCTAGGGTAGAACCTCGAGCTTCCACGTCAGGGGTATATGATTTTGATCATATACAGATAGTCCCCGCGTTTCTTAGAATAAGATGATAAGAAACGATTTTCACCTCGATCTCCGCGAGCTTCTTATGATGACGTCGTTCTCGTGACATAGGTGCTTGAAATGATCAAAAATGTCACGTCGGCGCTCTTCCCCAAAACATCAAATGCGTGTTAGTGCTGGTCGGCCACTAGCGCCGCCGATCCGTCGTCGCCTTTTTATAAATAGGAGGCTATTTAGCTGGACAAAGAACTGTACTTTTCTTATCTTTATCTACTTTTGATCTTTTCCCTTCTTTAATCGTCCATTTCCATGGGTTGAACCTGTGAACACAAGGTCATATGGGAGCAACTTTACCAGTTATGCTAAGGTTTCCTTTTTCAAAGCTTTGATCCTAAACAACTTGAGAAGGACGCCGAATCCTTTTCGCATAAAAAAATACGCGAACTTTACACTGTTGCTTTTCTCTTTTAACTTCAACCTAGTGTGAAACTTCATTCCTTTTGCTTTTCATGGAATGAGGTAGCACTATCATCTACTAACTTTTGCATCCCATACCAGAACAACGTCCCAAGGATGAATATTCTTGGATCGTTGTTCGTGCATCCTGCAACCCTTTTAATTTTCCTTGTGGTAGAAGGTGAAGCTACATCTTCTTGTCTTTCATCCTGGTTTTTTTCTTTTCCCGCTCGTTTTTAATGGACGATGGCCCAAAATCTCAATAGAATGCTTAATCCCCGCTACTGGAAATACATTTACCCTCATCGAGGTCCCTCTGCCCTGAATCTCTTCGAGCACACGGACATTTTCAAAGATCGAAAGGGGCCCCCCGAAAAGGAGGTTCCCAAAGATGTCCCTCTCGAAGGCGCGACCTTAAAAATAGATTAGGTCCTTAGTTTTTGTTTTTCTCTCCTTTGTCCCGTGTAAGGATCCTTTGTGGATGTTGTAATTATATCTTATAACCATCTCTCAGGAATATAAAAGGATTTATTTGTCTTATCTCTGGCTCATGTTGAATTTCATTCCGCCTTTATTTGGGAAATTTTTTATTGCATAACTTTGGTGATTGGTCCGAACACTGGACTCAGAACATAATATACCCTTAGGTTTTAATCGATCAATATAATACTCCTTGAGGTTTTTGTTAATCCTCGAGCTAGGCTTAAATTGATTTGATACGAACTCGAGACATCGGTTCTTTAAGTCCGAGCTGAGTGAGAGTAAGGTTTCAAATTTGAATTAAAGTTAGCCCTTAGGCTTCGTAGACAGTCCCTGAGTGAGAATTTTCTCAAAATCAGGTAAGTCATGGGCTCAGTAGTCGAGATAGTACTTGCTCGAACTCAAAATAGGTCGATAAAAAATGGATTAATATTCGACGCCTCGATCCTGACACCAATCTTGTGACATCAGCGGCTAAAGTGACTGAAAAGTTATTTTTTGTGCGGTTCCCAAAGTTATTAATTTGAGGCGGTTGACGGTCGGCCTTTTGGCTTCCAAAGTACGATTAAATGACCCTTATAAATAGATAAACTTCCTACCTTTGCAAACTTTATTCTCATATTGTTCTCAAAGTCTCGCTAGCTCTTTGAATTTCCCTGAATTCTTCCATCTCTTCTTATCTTTCTATCAACATTCTCCATTTTTTTGAATTCCCCCATCACGATGGCTAAAACCTCTAAACTGGCTCCCCAAAAAGAAAAAAGCATCTTCATCTTCTTGACCGACCAAGAGCAAACCGGTAGTGTGATAACTAGGAATTCTAGTCTATTTTATACTCCTTTTTGCTTGAGTTTTGGATTAAAAATGTATACAAGTAATCCCGAAAGCTTAAATGTTGTGCTTGTTTTCAGTTTTAGGTCAAAAAGGAGTGAAACCAGCACAAATGCCAAGAACAAGTCAAAGCACCGCTACAACAGTAAATCTACCATGACCGCGGTTCTTTTATCGTGGTCCGCGGTGGCAAAGATCAAAGAGGATGCAATTCTGGAATTTCAAGCAACGTGGCCCGTGGGTGATTCTACGCGGCCGCGGTAGCCTCATCCCGGCCGCGGTCCATTTGTTTCGGTCCACAGAGAAGAGATTCTGAGAACCTAAACTTTGGAAGTTTTCTAGACACCGTTGACCGCGGTTTATTTTATTCGGAAGCGGTAAAGCCATCACGGTCGCAGTCAATTTATTGCGGTCCGCGATGGCCAGATTCAGAGAACAAGATTTGAAGCCAAAAAGCCTCACCGCGGCCGCAGTCCATTTTCTGCGATCCGCGGTACCTTCTTCAGGGGCATTTTTGTCCAGAAAATTCAGCCTTGTATAAATACTTCTTTTTCAGATTTTTAGGTCATCTTATCTGTATCTGAGCATGTGAACGCCATTTTTAGCTATTTTGTAGCTAGTTTAACGTTGAATCTTCGAATCTTAGCTTGTAATTATATTTTATGGGTTATTCTTCATCTCAATATCTGATTTCTTCCGTTTTTATGAGTAGCTAGACCCATTAGCTAAGGTTGTGGCTCAACCCTAGTATGTGTATTTGATGGGTCTCTTATTTTAGGGCTTAGATGTTTATGGGTGGTTGATATTTGGCCTGATTTGTGTTTTCCATATTGAATTAGTGGTTGCAAATACTAATTTGTGCCTTTTGACTTGGGCTCTTCTTGAGAAAGAGAGTTTGAGTCTAGGAAAATCAGGTCAACAAGGAATTGGGGCGTATTCAAGAGATTGATAGCCCCAACTAAAGGGTTAAACCTAGAGATAGTAATACCCGACTTGAGCCTATATTGCTTGCACAATTTTGACGCCCAATTGGTCTTGAGAAAGCCAAATAGGGCAAAGTCACTCAAGCTACCGAGAGGTACAGAGTTAGTAGTTTCGTGCATTGGCTATATTGCGATCCCAAATATAGCAACTTTGCCTTAGTCTTTAGAACCCATCAAGTATTCACCTAGGGGAAAGTCACTTCCTAGTGCCTTTCCATAAATTAAGAAAACATCACAAAAAGATATCATACTGAGCTTAATTTCAACATCATCAGTGATAATCTAGATTAGTGAACCATCAACACATGTTTAGAAGTGCAAACAATTACTTTGCACGTTACTAGTGTAGATAGGAACCCAATTCCCAAACATTCTAGCTCCCTGTGGATTCGATCCCGACCTTCTCGGGTAAAAGCTGCAATGATCGCTTTTGCCACTCTGTGGTGGTGTAGGGTTGGACCTGATCACTTTTTGGTGCTGTTTTCGGGGAGCTAAACAATTTTTGGCTATCTATTTATCTATATAGTTTTGTGTTTAGTTTTTATTTCCTTCTTGTTTACTTACTTGGGTGAATTATCAATTTAGGTACAAAATGGCGGCGAACAATAACAATGATCCTCTTGGAAATGTTGCACCAGGGGAGGAGGTAGATGACAATATTGATGATGAGGTACCAATAGTGCCTCAAGGTCAAAGTAGGGGCCGCCAGGCAAATGATAAAGTTCCAGACCCTCCCCTGCCACCTCCAAGAGTGGCTCCTCGGGTGATTCCAAACCAAGGATATTCTAGTGCAATTGTCCCACCCAGGATCCGGGCGGGCAATTTCTAAATTACAAATGTGATGTTGACTTTGTTGGAGCAGCGAGGGTATTTCACAGGTTCTCCCCATCAGAATGCTTACAAACATCTTAAAGGCTTCGTGGATACCTGTTGGGGAAGCAAGCAAACAAATGTGTCAGAGGATGCACTTCGCCTGAGATTGTTCCCTTTTTCACTTAGAGGGAAAGCTTTGGACTGGCTTGAAAGGCTTCCCAACCATTGCATCACTACTTGGGATGAGTTGGAGGATAAATTCATTGCAAAATATTTCTCGCCGGGCCACATGGCAACCTTGAGGGATGAAATCTTAGCTTTCAAACAGGAGCCCAACGAACCACTACATAAGATATGGGAGAGATACCGGACTATGGTAAAGGAATTCCCAAATAATGATATGACCGAGGCAATGATACAACAGACATTCTATCGAAGCATTAACACAACAAATCAGTGCATAGTGAACCAACTCTCGAGGGTCAATTTCATGAACATACCGTATGATGAGGCTAATGCAATATTGGATGAGATGGCTGACACGTCCTCCGCTTGGAAAAGTAGAGCCAATGTGCCACAGGGTGTCCCTACGGTCATTCACTTGCATAAAGATCTCTATGATCATGGGAAGGCAATAGCAGAACTGACAACAACAATGAACCAGCTAGCAAAGACACAATTACACTCCACGACAAGTAAATTATATGGAGGGTGTCAACATGTTAGTGAACAAAATAAGACAAAGAGGTCAACAGAACCAAGGGAGTTCGGATCAATATGACCAAGATAGTGGTGGGTTCCAAGATGATGGGTATGATGAGCAAAATGAAGAAGTGCATTATGTGAACAACTATCAGGGACAAAGGGGCAATTCGTCTAACAAACAACAACAATGGAGATCCAACGACAATTGGGGAAATCAACAATAACAAGAGAATAGTAATTGGGAGAACAACAACTAAAATTCAAATTGGGGGCAACCAGAACAATAACCAGAACAATCAGGGTAATTGGAGTGACAACAACAACAACTGGGATGGAAACAACAACCAGGGTGGTTGGAACAATAACAATCAAGGAAATCGGGGCAAGGCTTTCAAAGGCCCTCAATGTATCAACAACCGAACAATCCACCCCCATTTCCATCCCAAGGTCCTAGTCCATCTAACAATGAAATAGGGAGAATCGAAATGATGTTTGAACAGAAAATTAAAAAGAATGCTGACTCTGATGCCCATTGACATCCCACAATACTTTAATCAAAAACTTGGAGGTTCAATTAGGCCAAATCTCACAATCCTTGAATACTCGCCTTATGGGGGCTCTACCTAGTGATACGGTAGTCAACCCGAAGGGTGGAAACAATACCGGGCATGCAATGGCGGTAACTACAAGAAGTGGATGAGGCGGTGATGTGAATGCCTCCAAACAAAAAGAAATTTTGAGTGATGAAGTTTAGTTGCAAGAGGATGATATCTCTTTGGTGGTGAGAATGTGACTGATGAGAACTTGAATGAGGAAGTGAGGATTGATATCCAAGATAATGAGGTGGAAACTCAGAATGATGTGAACCTGTCTAGGGAACACGTAATAGACATGCCGAAAATGGTTGTGTCTAAAGCCAAGGCTCCTTTGCCAAAGCCACCTCTACCTTATCCTTAAAGGCTCACAAAGTAGAAAAATAAGAACCAGTTTAAGAAATTTATTGACATGATGAAGAGCTTATCAATTAATGCGCCTTTGGTGGAGGCTCTAGAACAAATACCGGGTTACGCCAAGTTCATGAAAGACTTGGTGACTAAGAAGAGATCTATGGACTGTGAGACCATCAAGATGAATCACCAAGTAAGTGCAATTGTTCACTCTATTGCTCCAAAGCTTGAATATCCCGGCGCTTTCAGCATCCTGTGTACCATTGGGAGCGCTAATTTTGCAAAGACATTGTGCGATTTGGGTGCAAGTATCAATTTAGTGCCTTACTCCGTGTTCAAAACTTTAGGTATTGGACAACCGAGGGCTAATTCGGGTTGGAAATGGTGGATAGAACTATGAAGAGGCCGCTTGGTATTGTAGATAATGTTCTTGTTCGGGTGGACAAGTCCATTTTGCCTGCCGATTTTGTGATATTGGATTGTGAGGTAGATTATGAGGTTCTGATCATATTGGGAAGACCTTTACTTGCAACTGGGAAGGCCTTAGTTTATGTAGAAGTAGGGGAACTCACCTTCCGGGTGGGTGATGAAAATATGGTCTCTCATATGTGCAAGTCAATGAAGCAGCCCAATAGTACTGAAGTGTGCTCTTTCGTGGATCTTGTCAGGGCAGTGATAGTTGATGATACTAGTATAATTATCAATGTGAAGGAATATCTAGAGGTGGTATTGTTGAATCTGATGTAAATGAGGATGAAAGCCGGATGGAGTGTATCAATGCTTTATATGGAATGGGATCTTACTCTTATGAGCCTCGGAAGCTCTCTTTGGATCTTGAAAATAGGAAGACTCCACCAACAAAGCCCTCAGTCGAGGAACCTCTCGTGTTGGAGTTGAAACCGTTTCCTCCACACTTCAGGTATGTATTCTTAGGCCCTAGTTCAACTTTGCCAGTTATTCTTTCTTCTTGTCTTACTAACATGCAGGTAGATGCCACATTGGCGGTGCTCCAAAAACGAAAGAAGGCATTTGGATGGACTTTAGCTAATATCTGGGGGATAAGCCCCGCCTTTTGTATGCACAAGATTATTCTTGAGGAAGATGCCAAGCCCTATGTGGAACATCAGAGGAGGTTTAATGAGGCTATGCAAGAAGTTGTGAAAAATGAGGCGATCAAGTGGTTGGATGCAGGGGTTGTGTACCCCATCTCGGATAGTTCTTGGACTTCGCCGGTGCAATGTGTGCTAAAGAAGGGTGATATGACCGTGGATACCAATGCACAAAATGAGTTGATTCCTACCAGGACTATCACCGGATGGAGGGTTTGCATGGACTACCGCAAACTGAATAAAGTGACCCACAAGGATCACTTTCCTTTGCCTTTTCTTGACCAGTTGCTAAATAGACTTGCTGGGCGTGCCTTCTACTGTTTCTTGGATGGGTATTTTGGGTACAACCATATTTTGATTGCTCCAGAAGATCAGAAGAAAACCACCTTCATGTGTCCGTATGGTACCTTTGCCTTTTCTAGGATGCCATTTGGGTTGTGTAATGCACCAGCTACATTCCAACGGTGTATGATGGCCATATTTACCGACATGGTGGAGGACATTTTGGAGGTGTTCATGGATGACTTCAGTGTTGTGGGTGACTCGTTTGATAAATGTTTGAAGAATCTTGACAAGGTGTTGGCCCAGTGTGAAGAAACCAATCTTATGCTTAATTGGGAGAAATGCCACTTAATGGTCGAGGAGGGCATTGTCCTTGGCCATAAGATCTCAAAGCAAGGCATAAAGGTAGACAAGGCTAAAATTGAAGTGATCTCAAAGCTTCCTCCTCCTACATCAGTCAAGGGGGTTAGAAATTTTCTTGGGCATGCGAGGTTCTACTGAAGATTCATTAAAGACTTTTCTAAGGTAGTGAATCCCTTGTGCAAGTTATTGGAAAAAGATGCCAAGTTCGTATTCAATGAAGAATGTATGAAAGCTTTTGAACTCCTCAAGTACAAATTGACAACCACTCCCATTATCACCGCACCCAATTGGAGCTTACCTTTTGAGCTCATGTGTGATGCAAGCGATGTTGCAGTAGGAGTGGTCTTGGTCAAAGAGTGAATAAGATGTTTCACCCGGTGTATTATGCAAGCTGTAAACATGTGATTTTTGACCATCCCCAAGATTTTTCATATTTTAGCACGTAAATATTTAATTTAGGCCTAATATAGCTATTTCAACTCATTTTTACTCTTTTAGTTTATTTTATTACAAGAAAACAAAAATTACAAAAAATAGATTCATTAAGGTTTTGTAGTCATTTTTAATCTTGAAAAAATACCAAAAAATAGTTTTGTTTTAACGGTCAGTATTATGTTAATAATTATATTTACTTAAGTAGGTCAAACTAATATTTTTGGTAATATTTCTATATGGATAGATTTTTAGTTAATTAAGCTAATTTTAAACAAAGCTAGTCACAAAGGCCCAAGTTTTTAGCTCATTCCTTGAGCCCAATACCCTTAAGCCCAAATAATAACCTAAACCTAACCTATAAAAATACTAGATCCCTACAATCCCATCAGCGAAAAAATACAACACAAAGAAAGCATCCGCCGTTTTCTCTAAGAAAGGCTAAAATAAAGAATACAAAAAACGATAGACAAAAGTAGAAGACAAAAGCTAACCAAAATTCTTGAAGAAAAAGTTAAGAAACACCCCCACCTTGTGAGATCGTCTTCTTGTTCTCAAAAATAAGAAGGAAAAGAGCAGCACACACACGTAAAAAAAAATGGCCATCTCCCTTGTCTTAGACAAATCAGCCTCCAAAGCTAAGAACAAGAAATAGATTTGGGCAAAGGGACGAAATAGGGAGAGGTTCACAGAAAAGCTATTGATTTCTTTGTTCAATTTCATCTAAATTAGTGTCATTTCTGATTTCGATGTACTTGGAATAATTTTTACTCATGTGGAGTTTATTTGAGGTATTTGGAGACTGAGTTTGAGGTTTGTCTGATTACGAGCTTTCCAGTGCCGCCAAATTCCGTCGAAGATCCGGCGAGGCTGCCGGTGTACTTTCGCGGTCGAGGTAGCGAGGTCGGTAAGCTTGTATTTACAACTCAATTCATTTAATACAAATGTCCGATTTCTGCCTTCTCACTATGTTGATACTCATTTTTGCTTATAGCCTATGGAATCTGTTTGCTAAGCTCATGGTGAAGTTTATTTCTTTTATGTTTGGTATGGAATATGGAACCATGCAGCTTTGAATCCTCTAAGCTATAAGAAGATAGAGATTCTATTTGAATTTTAAGCTACTTATTAGTCATGCTACTAGGTGTTTATCCGTGGGTTTGTTTGACATATCGAGTCTTCAAATTTTCGCCTTTTATGGAAAAATTAAACAGTTACATATAAGGAGTGAATTTGCTTTATGGGTACATAATATTACTATCTACTGTTCCTTTTAATTAGGGGCTTTGGTCATAACTGTCAATTTATTTAAAAAAAAAACTTTTGACTGAGCATGCTATATGGTCATGGTTGTCAATTTTTTTCCGTTGACTTCTTAAAACCTTTCTTGTGATTATGTTCATACTTCAGATGTTATAGCTGTCTAGATTCATTATTCCTGCAACTTGACTAATTATAGAAATGTTGTAATTAACACAAAAACTATTAGTTAATAGATTCTCCAAAGCAATCAATACATCAGGAAATAGTTAGGCATAATTTAAATAATTCATCATAGCTACGGGTGCGGTTCCCGTGACATAGTTGTGATTTGTAATTTCTAAATTCTGGTGTGCATTTCATGTGACCCAACTCCAATTCTCGACAACATTAAATAAAATATGTCGTGGGCTGCGGGTGCATTTCATGTGGCGTGGTTCAAGGCGTGTTTTAAATAATGTTGAATATTCCTAAAATTAATTAAAAGCAGTTAATAAGTTAAAAATGTACCATAGGCTAAAACATGTATTAAAATCAGATAATAGGCCAATTATGATAGTTTAAGCGACCGTGCTAATATCACGGAATCCGGGGGTGCCTAGCTCCTTCCCTAGGGTTAACAGAATTCCTTATTTAGAATTTCTGGTTCGCAGACTTCAAAAGGAAAGTCGAAATTTCCTCGATTTGGGATTTAATATAAACCGTGATTTGGGACACCAAATAAACTATCCCAAGTGGCGACTCTGAATTGGATAATTAATCTCATTTCGAATAATGTCACTTAAATTGGAAAAACTCCCTTATACTCCCCTTCGGAGTGTAGGAAAAAAGGAGGTGTGACAGCTCTGGCGACTCTGCTGGGGATCATAACCTAGAACTTTGGTTCAGGGTTCAAGAATTCGAGCTTAGAATAACTGTTATACTTCGCTTTTATTTATTATCTGATTTCTTACATGTTTGAGCCTAATGTGCTAAATGCCGCTTTTTACCGCTTTAATATTGTCTGAACTATATATAAATTGTTACGAAACCCTATTCTCTCTGAGTCTTCTAAATCATCTGGGAAGTGTGCACTTCGTGTGACTTCTTTTCTGTTAGAGTCATATCCCAATTTTAGAACGAGGTTCGAACAAGTTGCAAAGCCGGTGAAGCTTCTGTATTCCCGGTACGCTGCCCCTCCTCGACTCAAGCTGCCCGCTCGAGTAAGCCAGGTCTAGAACAATACACCTAGGTTTTTAAACCTAGAATAACATAGCCTCATGCCGTATCCCTAGTAAGAACGCGTGTTTGCATCATGTGCATTTGACTCTGGGGACTCAACACAGGGGTTGGGTCAATCTAGGACAAGTGTACCCAAATTAAAAGACCATACTGATGCATCTTACGTGCTACTTGTGTATCTGTTTGTTTCGGCTTGCATGTTGACTGACTTCTAGAATAGGGAAAGAAAATGAAAAAAAAAGAAAAAAGAAAGAGAGTGAGAAGTAGGTATTTGAATTATCCTGAAACTTTGAAAAAAAGAGAAAAAGTCATTTCAAAATAAGTCATATTTTCTGTTGCGTCAAAACGGGTGAACTACGCCGGTCTGATTCTCACCGGATGTGAGATACGTAGGCAAACCTCATCGGTTCCGACCCATAATTTTCAAAAAAATCCAAAAATATATTCCTTTACTTCCTCTCTAGAAAAGTCTTTTTTTGAGACCCCAATTTTCAAAAAATCCAAAGATATTTTCCATTACTTGCTTTAGAAAGCCTTTCTTTTAGACCCTAATTTTTTTTTAAAAAAATATACAAAATCTTTCTTTGCAAAAATGCTGAAGAAAAATCAAAATCCAAAAATACTCCCTTTCTTCTTTATAAGTCTTTCTTTCGGAAAAATAAAATAAAAAATTCAAAAAAAAAGTTAGTTTATTTACTTTATTCATGATCTTCCTGAACTACGCAAGATCTGATTCATGTTCCCACATGATACGTAGGCAACCCACATTAGGTTTGATCACCATTAAAAAGAAATGAAAAAAAAATGAAGAAATGAAAAAATATTGATAATAATAAGGACCGACTGAGTCCATTCTAACATATTTTATTTTGAATTTTGAAGAAAGTTGAGGTGGTCGGTTTGTGGTAAGTTGGAAACACAAGATCTAAGGAAAAATGATAACTGACATCGAAGCTGTTACAAGTGCTCAAGAGACTCAGGGTCAGAGGGTCCAACAAGAGTCTACTATGTTTGAGAAAAATAGAATACTGAAACAGCAAATGGCCGAAACGTGTCAAGCATGGGCCAGTGGTCGAGGACAGCCTCGTCACGAGTCACAATTTGCTACATAGCAAGAGCAGTACCACTCTCCTGAGTACCACTCATACTCGTTTGATCTTTCTGCAAAGATTGAGAAGCCTTCCCGAAAGATGGTACAGGAAGAAATGACCCAAAGAGTGAAAAGCTTAGAACAACGGTTGAAAAACATGCAAGGGTTGGCAGGTCAAAAGAGTGTTGCCTTCAAAGATCTATGTATGTTCCCCGATGTCCACTTGCCTCTTGGTTTCAAGACTCCCAAATTTGAAAAGTATGATGGACATGGAGATCTCATAGCCCACCTGAAAAGGTATTGCAATCAACTGAGAGATGCGGGAAGAAATGAAGAATTGTTGATGGCTTATTTTGGGGAAAGCCTTATGGGAGTAGCCTCCGAATGGTTTATGGATCAAGACACGTCTCGCTGGTATGTCTGGGATGACATGGCACAGGCCTTTGTCAAACAGTTCCAATACAACATTGACATTTCCCCAGACCGCAATTCCCTTTCAAACTTGAAGAAGAAACCAACTGAAAGTTTCAGGGAATATGCCATTAAATGGAGAGAGCAAGCAGCTAGAGTTAAGCCACCCATAGACGACCACGAGCTAATCATTGTCTTCCTTCACGCTCAAGAGCCAGATTATTTTCAAAACATGATGTCCGCAGTGGGCAAATGCTTCTCGGAAGCAATCAAAATGGGAGAAACGGTAGAGAATGGTCTTAAGACAGGAAAAATTATAAGTCAAGCAGTTCTTAAAGCCGCAACTCAGGCTGTCTAGGTTGAATCTGATAATTTCAGTGGCACGAATGAGAAGGATGAAGAAATAATGATGACAATAGGTTCGAGAAGAGGTCCAAGGAAAATACCTCGAAGGTATGCGCAGCCTCATCAGGTTTCCCATGACTCCCCTGAGCATTGCTATCCCCCTCAGAACCCTCAATACTTTGTTACTGCACCTCAGTATGTTGCCCGGCCACCAAGACACCCCAGAAGGCGAGCACCAGCACCGCAAAATCTCCACCAGCCTCTACAAAATTTTCAAATGCCCTATAACCCACATCCAAACCAGGGGTATAGAAGGGAACAAAGGCTGAAAGATAATTTTACACCAATATGAGAGTCCTATGCAAGCTTGTTTGAGAAATTAAAGCAGTATGACATGATTGCACCTAATCCTCCAAATCATGTGGACCCTCGTGCAAGAAACTTTGATCCTTCTAAAAAGTATGAATACCATTCCAATGCCCAGAGGCACAATGTTGAAAGCTATCGGGATTTGAAAAGAGAAATAGAAAGGATGATCCAGGAAAACCTGATTGTGATCCAAGACAGTGGCACCCAAAATATCGCGCAGAATCCTTTACCTGCACATCATGATGCACACTTTGTGGGGATGATGTATGGTGACAGGGAGTATGAGAATCCTCTCGGGAATTTGCTAACTGAAGTTAATGATTTTGAAATTGGAGAAGGCTCTACTGATTCTGATGAGCAAATTTGTGGCTAAATGTCAAGCTTAGCAATTGAAAAGTCATTCCCTCCTCACTAGGAAGGAATCTTGGTAGTTTGTTTTGTTGTTTTTTCTATTATTTGGGTTATTTTAGGGTTGTGATCAAGATTTTATTTGTTTTATTTAGTCAAACCCCTCTATCCCTCCATTCTGTTTGTGTGAGTCTTGTCTTTCTCTTCTGTTGCTATTTTCATTAGCTGGGTTATTTAGGGTTGTAACTCGGATTTTAGGTTGTTTGTCTTGTTGTTTACTCAATGAAATACAATTTGTCCTTTTGTGTCATTCCATGCTTAGTTCTTTTTCAGCTAGTTTTAAAGACATGACATGCATGCAAAATTTTTGGTCAGATCTTAGAAAATTGATTTAAGTTTGATTTGGACAACTAAGGAAAAGACATTTTTGAGGATGAATAAAGAGTTGAAATACTTTGGAACTAAGGTCGAGTAAAATTCACCTTCAAATCATTGTGAAGATCGGGCTTGAAGATGTTTAATCAATTGAAGTTTGTTGGAAAGTTTGACATTAAGGGATGGAAAGTGTCTTGTGACCACTACACACCAAGAAGACAGTCATGTTCATCAATGTTGTGATCGCGAAAAGATACTATGTTTGGTGTTCTAGAGGCTGGGAGGCCCTTTTTTTGCTACCCAAACACTTTATATCCTTCGCTACCCCTTTTGAGCATGTGTTGTTTTATTTAACCACCTCTTTTGGAATCAAGTTTAGAATCAAGAGTAAAAAAAAAGAAAAAAAAGTCCATGTCCCAAGAGTACAAACTTGGGCAATTTTCAAGTGAAAAAAAAATGAAGAAGAAAAGAACTGGCAAAGGTCCATGCCCCCAGAAAATAGAAGCTGGGGCAACTTGTTTTGAAAAAAAGGGAAAAGAAACAAAAAGATAGATAAAAAAAAGTTAGGTCAGATGTGTGAACTACGTTCGACCTGATTCTTCTCACCACAAGATACGTAGGCAGCCTCACGGTTCGGTCCAACCAAATAAGAATTCAAAAGAAAAAAAAATTTCAAAAAAATTCACCAATATCTGAAACTGGGGCAAAGATTTTATTTCATTTTTAAAAGAGTCGATTCCAAAAGATGTAAGTATACAACCCCGTCATCTTTAGTCTTTTTTGAGCCTCATGTCGGCCTTTTTTCCAACCCTATCCAAAAACCTTCCAAATAAAGACCTCGCAATATGCCTTCATGAATGCCAAAAGAAGCATGCAAGGAGAAACGGTTGTCACACGACATATAACACTGTCAAGTTGCTCGCACAAGAAAGTAAAAGAAAAAGAAAAATAAGGAAAATAAGAGAGTTTTACTAGTGAAAACCTTCACGGGCATTGTAAAGCGACGGTAAGCAGAGATGAATAAATAAGAGAAACTTGTTGGTGAAAACCCCTCGGGCACTACTTGTCGAAAGTGAGCCGTGAAGCTGATGCGAAGAATTGGCATAAACAAGCCCGACTTCAAAGGTCATAAGTATGGTAAAAGGGAAGTTTGGATTAGTTTGGTAGATCGGTCGTTAAGTCCAAAATGCATGTCATGATCACCAAAGCTAGTTATTGAAAAAAAAAGAAAAAAAAAGAAAAAGAACTCTTCCTTCTGTCCTTCTGACCGGGGCATTTTTTGTTAATACTTGTTTCTTTGAATCATTGTGTCCTTTGTAAGCACGTGATTTTTGCTTCACGGGAATTACTCCAAAAGAAAAAAAGAAAATCAAAACTATATGCATAAGTGTTTTTGTCATTGAGTGATTCTTATTTAATGTGTAAGATGTTAACCAATGTATGTGTAATTGTATTTTTAATTTTTACAATTTATTTAGGAGTTTAGTTCAATTTTGGTAATTGAAAAAAGAAAATTTTTGTGGAAAATCGGATTGGGCCCCAAAATGAGGCCCAAAACCAAAGCAAAGACCCAGTCCAAACACAGGCTGCCCGGGCACGTCCCAAACGACGTCGTATCAGCGCCTCAATCTGAGCCGTTGATTCATTGCAATCAAATGCTCCAATGCGGCCCCTGCTAAGTCCAAACGACGCCGTTTTAGGCGAAATTGATCTGAGCCGTCCAAACCCATCGATCCAATGGATCCAAGCCCTCCCCTAGACCCGTCAAATCTGACCCGATCCATTCCCCTACCTGGTCTCAACCCACCATCACCCCCCGAACGACGTCGTCCCTCTTCAATGAGTAGATCCTGGCCCTTGATCTCACATGATCCGACGGCCAGGATCTAAAACTTAAAATCATATATAAAGCCCAACTTGGTTACCCCGCCCCCTATCCAAAACACCCCCGGCTTCATCGTCTCCCTGACCAACCCTAACACCCAAACCCTAGCCGCCACCCCACCCCTTCGCCTGAAAGCCGGCGGCAACGGTGCCGTTGGCCATGAGTGTAACACCCCTGAACCACCATGACCCCCCTCTCCAAATCCACACTCAGCTTACCTCGAATCTTCCCCGAACGTCTCGAATCTTCATTCGAAGATCCGAGACCAAACCTAGATCTACACCAAACCACCCCATATTCACCCTAGTCACTCCCCTAACGTCCCTCAGGCCCTAATCAGCTTTGGTTCCGGTCAAATGCAAGCAGAACATGTCGAATCCCAAATCTGAGTTCAAGAACCCTAAAAAACCAAACCTGTTTCGTTTGAGGTAAGTGTCCGATGTAATTGTCTTTTCTTTCCTCTTGTTTAGGTTTATGCATATGTTTGTGGATTTGTTCTAGATTATTTTTGATTATTTTCTGTCCATCTTCAAAGACCCTTTTGTTTGGTCGATTTCTTTTCTCAAATGTTAGTTGAGTGTTATAAGATGTTTAGTCGCCTCGATTGATGTTGTCGACCAGTTAAGTTTCATAAACTCCATGTTAAATGCCCCGAGTTTGGAAATAAATTGGTGCTTTGTTTTTTGTTTGTCGATTAATTGTTACGTATATTAGTTTGTATAGTCGATTTGAGTAGCGTCGTCAAATAATTAAGTGTCATAAAGTTCCTTCGTTGTTCGGAAAATGCCTGAATCACTCATTTGTTCTGTATTGAGTTTATTTGATCAGCGACTAGTTAGTATACATTATAACTCGCAAAGTCGACTCGACACATGTTGTCGTTAGTTTCACAGCCTCGAATAACAAACAACCTAACTCTTACTTGTTGATTTTGTTGAATGGTTGTTTGTTAGCTGTGGGAGGGGGATTCGAACTAGTAACTGGCAGATACAATAGAATGAAAGGGTGGGGTAAGGCAGCAATGATCAAAGGTCTGTGGGATAGCTTTGGTTGGGGGAAGAAATTGATTAAGGGTTCAGGATTAAAGGAGCTGTCAAGTGTCAATTAAAATACTATTAGCCTAATGACAATGGGGAACAAAACACAAGAGCATGGGAATTAAATGAATACTTTAAACCCATAACTCTTGATTAGAGCAATAGGACAAAGCATGGGGGCTGATTAAGTTTACCAAGAAAAATGCCTTTAGGCATGGGAAGCTGAGGGGTATGGGCAGACTGCAATTTGCAGGATCCAGGCAACTTGACTGTACTGGGTTATTAGCTTATAAATAAGCTGTTTCAGAACATAAGAGGGGCTGGACACTTTTAGTCTTCAGAGAGGGAAAAACAGAAAGAAATTTCAGAATACTGTGAATGAGTACTGTCTGAAAACTGCATAAGAGTTCAAAATTGGTCAAGCTATCTTTGCTAATTGTTGTTGGTTATTTGCCGAGCTGTTTGTGATTGTTGAACTGCTGGTGCTGTTACATTGAATACCCTGTTTTTATGTTGGTTCACCATTCTGTTTCTGGGATTGCTTGTTTATTGCTCGACCACTTGTGAGCTTCATCATTGTGGCTGGTTGTTTGTTGCTGTGTTGTTGCTGTTTATCTGCTGTTGCTGTATTTGTTGCATACTACTCAGCTGATCATTATCCTTCTTCTTTTGCTTTGCTATACCAGGTACACGATTAATACTGTCCATGTAACTTGAAAGTTGAGCATGAATACAAAAGAGAAAAGTTGAAGATATTTCATTTTTAGACATAGCTTGTATACTGAATATCGCGGAATGTATAGTAGTTTTACATTTCTGTTTGGATACTTGAGTTAACTCTCATACATAGCAAATGCCAATGGTAGGGTAACTTGATATTTTATTATGTGTGTAGGTTGACAGATAAAAGGTTTGACAGTATAATAGGCTATAGCTCAGAAATGAGCTATGTCTGTGATTAGCATGTCCATTAATGCATGAAAACTATCCATCATTAGTTAAACCTCCTTCCTTTTTGATAAACTGCCTTATTATAATTGATAAACCACACCTTTAGAACAAAGAACACAAGTTTACGGTCTCAACCTCATGAAGGTCGAGCCCAAGTTGAAACGGACCAAGCAGGCCCTCGTCAGAAAGTCAGTGGCCCAGGATTGGCCAACCCCGCACAAGCTGGGTTTGGGCCCATGAGATTCGATCGCGTGTCCGTAGGCGTGGCCCTGTTTCTGAATTTTGTAAAAGTATTCGGAATCCTGCTGTAAATAACCGGCAAGCATGTAATTAACTAGGGCTATTTCTGCTTTCGATTAGTAGAGACAAACGCGACAAGAAACGTAGCTGCTATAGGATATCCTTTTAAAATAAAGACGGGATGAGCCTCGACAAATAAAAACGCACAAGATGCGGGGCCCTCGTTCAATGTATATATCAAAGCGTTCAGTTTTCCAGGGCGGGTCGTTTTGCAAATTTCACGGCCCCACCCAAAGTAATGACACGCTAGTCGCTTTAGGCGCGTATTTAATAATGCTATCTCCTTAAACTCGGGTGCACATTTATGTGACCCAAATCTAAATCTCAACGGAATCAAAATATGTCTCTAATCACGGGTATATTGATTATGGCGTGGCCCGAGATGCATTTCTATGACGTTGCAAATTCTTTAATAATAAATGAGACGAGCCTCGACAAACAAATGTACAAGTCGCAGGGCCCTCTAAATATATATATATTGAAGTACTTAGAATTCGGGACAGGCCGTCTAGCGAATTTTACGGCCTTCTCCAAATAACAACACACTAGTTTCTTAGGCACGCTTTTAATAACCTATTTTCCTTAACTCGGGTGCACATTTATGTGACCCAAATCCAAATCTCAACCGAGTCGAGATATGTCAACAACCACGGGTGCATTGATGTAACGTGGTTCGAGATATGTTTTCACAACGTTATAATCCCTTATAAAAATAATAATAATAATAATAATAATTATGAAAGCGGTAAAAAGATAAAATTTGCACATAAGTTCATATTTGTATAAAATCAGATAATCAAGCCGAATATAACAGTTGAGCGACCGTGCTAGAACCACGGAACTCGGGAATGCCTAACACCTTCTCCCGGGTTAACAGAATTCCTTATCCAGATTTCTGGTACGCAGACTGTAATATAGAGTCATTCTTTTCCTCGATTCGGGATTAAAATTGGTGACTTGGGACACCCTAAATCTCCCAAGTGGCGACTCTGAAATAAATAAACAAATCCCGTTTCGATTGTCCTTTAATTGGAAAAACTCCCTTGTACCCTCTCGGGTACGAAAAAAGGAGGTGTGACAGCTCTGGCGACTCTGCTGGGGATCCTGTGACCCAGAACCACTGGTTCAGGGTTAAGAATTCGATCTTAGAATAATTGTTATTATTTGGCTTTATTTATTATCTGATTTTATTACATGTTTTAACTCAATGTGCTAAATGATGCTTTTACCGCTTTGATATTATTTGAATTGTATATAAACTGTGCCGAAACCCTTCTCTTCTTACCTCCGGGGAGAAGCTCGCTGGTCGAGACTCCCTATTCTGTTAGTGTCAATGCCCAAGTAGAAAGAGGCTCGGATAAGTTACAAAGCCGGACGACCCCGCGGGTCCCCGGTACGTAGCCCCCTCCTCGACTCGAGTTGTCCGCTCGTGTAAGCCAGGTCTAGAACAAAGCCCAGTTTGAAGCTTAGTAAAACATAACTTCATGCCGGATCCCTAGTAGGAAAACGTTTATTTGCATCACGTTGCATTTGACTTAGGGGGCTCAACACAGGGGTTGGGCCCGTCCAGGAATAGCAACCTGAAACAAAAAAAAGGGAGACCATCATGTGGCATTTTGTCTGTTATCGCATTTAATTTGCTTCAAATTTTGCATGTTGACCGGCGGGTGATAACAGGAGTTTCGATAGCATAAATAAAAATGAAAAAAAAGCAATGTCCAAATATTTTTCATTTTTAGAAAACTCGTGATTTAGATAAATTTCTCACCCGAACTACGTCGGTTTGATTCCCACCGGATGTGGGATACGTAGGCAACCCTTATCGGGTCCAACTCCCCGATTTTGTTTACCAAAATTATATATATATATATAAATATACTCATGTATGTATATACACATATTATTTCTTTCAAAAAAAAAAAATCTTTTCTTTCTTGTCTAAAAACACCTTAATAAATGTGCAGAATGAGCACAAGGAGGAGTTCATCTGAGGCCATTATAAACAAAGTTCCTCTGGGCTTACGCATGTGGTGGAGCGACTTGGGAGGATCAGGGCAAGATACGGTCAAAATATACTTGGGAAATTTGGTTGGATTGCTGGACATCGATCCGCGAGGGGACGTTATCAGGGCTCTAATTTCATTTTGGGACTCGGCCCACAACGTATTTCACTTCTCAGATTTCGAACTCACCCCGACACTGGAGGAGTTGGCAGGGTACATTGGATGGTCCTAACATCCCTATGAAAGAGCAGTATCTCATTGCACCAAGGGCCGTAACCATACACAAATTCCTGGATATCGTAAAGATCCGCAGAACGGTACATAACCCAGAGTTATCAAAAGGGTTTTGTAGTTTTGCATTTCTGTACGACCGATACGGTCATCTGGGAGGGTTCAACAATCCCGAGAGTAAGATCTGCAGTGGGGAGAACCGGTTGGAATGGGAGAGGCACAGATGTATTGCTTTTATGATAGCCTTTATGGGTTTTTTGGTGTTCCCTAAAAGAGACGGAAAAATTAACATACAAATTGCTGGGGTCGTCAATACTTTGATCAGACAAGAAAATAGCACTCTGGCACCACTGATAATTGCGGAAATTTTCCGCGCGCTCACCTTTTGCAAAACCGGAGGAAATTTCTTTGAAGGATGTAATATACTGCTACAAATGTGGATGATAGAGCATCTATGTCATCACCCTCAATTTCTGAAGTATGGGTCATCACAAAAGACTTGTATAGAAGAGTTTCCCACCAGGATCGACGGGTTCAGATTGCCGGAAGGGGTCACTGAATGGGTCACGCTACTGCACTCTGTTTCAGCAAACCATATAGAGTGGGCATTCGAGTGGCTACCCCTAGATGAGGTCATACACATGGCGGCCACCGAATCTTATTTGCTGTTGATGGGTCTCCAAAGTATCCGTCCCTACGCACCATGCAGGGTGTTGAGGCAGTTGGGACGATACCAAGTAATCCCGAAGGAAGAAGATCTCAGTAGCCAGGTGATTGAAATTGGACCTGGTGGGCAGTTCCCTGAAGCATTCGTTCGGAGAATCTGGAATGAATGTCAAACCCTGAAGTTAGATACCTGTGTACGAGATCGGGCTAAGGGCGAAGTGTCTCCGAAATACCTCCCGTGGTACAGAAGAGAGCTTGAACATCAGAGACCAACTAAGAGAGCTCACATCCAAGGCTTTGAGGAATCTTCACAGGCAGAGTGGAGCTGGTTAAAAAGGGAAGAAGGCTATCGGGCTGAAATCGGGAGGCTAAAGCAAAAAGTCGAGAGGCTTGTATTTGAGAACAACGTGCAAGTCGCCTCGGAGCAGGGCGAAAAGAACAAGCTAGCCCAAGAGAACCAGACACTAAAGGCCCGCCTACGCCAAGCCAGAAAAGTAACATTGACTGACAGAAACGTCACTCCGACGAAAGGTTGATAGCAAGTTTGAAAAATCAGGTCGTCCAAAGCCAAGAAGAATTAGAACAATCAGAAGCTCGCATAGCAAGGATGAAGGTCAGATGGGCAAAATGCACAATGGCCCGGAAGCAGCGTCTGCAACAGGTCATAAGGGATTATGAAATGAGTATCAGGATATTAAGGGAAACGAACTCCACTCTACATGATCGGATCATCAAACAAGTACGAGATGCTCAGGCCGATAGGAGACATTGTTACGATGCAATGGCCTGCATGGAAAGACAAATGGAGTTGTACCAGGATCGACTTGCCGACAATGCTCAGGCATTGGGATTGAAGAACCAACAAATCAGGCAATTGTTCATTGAGAGGGACAACATTCGAGGAAGGATCGACGAAATTGGGCATTACATCTACATGAAATGCCTAGCAGGGGAGCAAATACCTCGGAAAACCCTCCTTGTTTCCATCATGGGCTGCGTCCACCGAATTATGAATGAGTTGAAGAGCTTGCAAAGGGACCTCACACCAAGGGCCACGGAAAGGCCGAATGATGCTTCGCGGGCCCTTAAGTTGGAAAATTAATCTCTGGTCGAGTCCTGTTTATTTGGCGTTGTTGCTTTCCCATATGTTGTTTTCTTTTCTTTTTGTCAAATCGGGTTAAGAACTATGGAGCCTTCTATTGCTGTTCCTTGTTTGAAGTAATATGTAATAGCAAAATTTTGAGAATAAATTTAATGATTCCAAAAGAATTTTGTGTTTCCTTACTTTATGGCAGAACTACGCCTGGTCTGATTCGCGCGGGATACGTAGGCAATCCCCATAAGATTCGACCACTTTTAATAAAGAAAGAAAGGAAAAAAAAAGAGAAAAGAAAATACAAAAAATAAAATAAAATACAGGGTTTCCCAAAGTACTTTAAAAAAGGACAAATGAGCAAGCCGAGATGACGCATGTTGTTTGAAGCAAAGCATGTAGAAACGGTTAACTGCCTAGGAGCATTGCATCCTCTATGTGTTATTATCAAATCTTTTAAGCTCTAACGCTAACAAAGTTTGTTGTTGTCTGAATCCAGACAGTTAGTTGTTAAAGAATTCTAGCAACACACCCTTACCAAACCAGATCCAAAGGACCGGTAGCAACAAGCATGACTACTTCAGAGAATAGTAACAAGGAAGAAAGGCCGATGAGCCAATTGTTAAAAGAAGCGATGGAAAAGATTGAAAGGATGGGACTAGAGATGAATGCAATGCAGCTAGCTTTAGCCAAAGCTCAAAATAGCCCTGAGCCACTGGGGCACATGCCGGAATACCCTCACTCCGGTCCTTCAACTAGCCTCCCAAATCCCCGTTATCATCAGGAAAGAAGCCCACATGATTCCCAAGATCCACCACCCCATCAACCTCTCCCAACACCAAATATTCCCACTTTTGTGGGACCCACATTAGCCACCCTGCAAAGAACGACCAATGAGCCATTGTTTCAGGCTCACGATACGCAATACTATCCCCCTGAGCCCACATTCCATGCCCCCGAACCACATGCCTACAACCCGCACTTGGAGGTACCGGAAGAGATTGAAAAGCCAGTTAAAACCCCTGAACAAGATGAGGTATTGAGGAAGTTCAAAAGCCTGGAGCAGTTCCTCAGGAACCTACACGGATTGGGCAACCAAGTCAGCGTGGCTTACAAAGATCTATGCCCTTTCCCGGACGTCCAACTCCCGGCTGGGTTCAAGATGCCTAAGTTCGATTTATATGAAGGGCACGATGATCCCATGGCACATTTGCGGGGATTCTGTAGCAAAATGAGAGGGGCAGACGGCAAAGATGAGCTGCTGATAGCTTATTTCGGCCAAAGTCTGAGCGGATCTGCACTAGAATGGTATACCAGGTAGGATTCCAGCAGATGGTACACTTGGGATGATCTGGCACAGGCTTTTGCGGGTCATTTCCAATACAATATCGAGATAGTCCCTGACCGTCTCACATTATTGAGGACCGGGAAGAAACCCGGGGAAAGTTTTTGCGAGTTCAGGTTCCGCTGGAGAGAGCAAGCGGCCAGAGTCGATCCTCCCATGAGAGAGGGAGAGATGGGGGACTATTTCTTAAAAACATTGGATCCAACCTACTTTGGTCACTTGGTGACGACGGTTGGAAAATCCTTCAACGAGGTGGTGAAGATAGGGGTCATGATAGAAGAGGGTCTGAGGTCTGACAAAATCCTGAATTACTCAGCACTCAAAGCAACGACCCAGGCTATTCAGAACGGCATGGGAGGTGCGCTGAGAAGAAAGAAAGAAGAAATTGCCACGATCGAGGCAGGAAGTTGGTCCGGGTCTGGCAAGCCACATTACAACCAACCCAGACCTCACAGGCCAAACTACCCATACAACCCACCACATCACTACTATCCACCCCAAGAACCTCATTTCACCGTCCATCAAGCCCAGACATACACCCAACCTCCGGTTCGCCCACAATGGCATGCGCCAGCTCCCCAAAATACATACCCAGCTCCACATAATACCTACCCACCACCACAAAGTACCTACCCTCCACCCAGAGCATACAGGAACCCTCCAGGGACAGGCTTTCGAGGGAGTCAAGCTGCTAAGAATGATAGGCTACAAAAACATAGAGCCTTTACTGATCTGGGAGAGTCCTATACCGCCGTATTCCAAAAATTGAGACGGTTGGGTTTGGTGAGTCCTGTTGAACCTAGAGAGCAAAACCCCCTATCCCAAAATGTGAACAGGTCAATAAGCTGTGAGTACTACTCAGGAATGCTGGGACATGAAACTAAAAAATGTTGGAGACTGAAGCAGGCGATACAAGACCTCATTGATGCTAACAAAATCGAGGTCCAGACGCTGGAGCCACCTGATATCAATCAGAACCCACTGCCAGCGCACCACGAGACTTATATGATCGAGTTGGTGTATGAGGGGGGAGAGTTGAGACAGCCCTCACAGACAGTGATGATGATCCAGACTGCTCCAAAAGAAGGATCGACCAATGGAGGGATGGGGGTACAGTCGCTTGAAGAATGCGTCAAGCCGATAGTGATATTGGGAAAGAGACCGTCCGCCATAACAAGCAAACCCGAGCCGAACAAGTTGGTAATATCAGGGACTCCACCCACGCCTGCAGTTGTGTTGAAAGGGGTGTACAGGGAACTGGTCACTATAAAGCCTGTAGTCCAGCTGTAGATGATTGATAGCAGGGCTGTGCCTTGGAAATACGAGAAGGTGGTGGTGATGTACAAAGGAAAACAAGTGGAGGAAGTTAGTTGTGAAGCGCAAGGGCTGACTCGATCAGGACGCTGTTTCGCTCCGGTGGAGTTGAGAAGAACCAGCCCAGCTGCAACCAAGAAACCTGTGTCCGAAGAAGAGGCTGAGAAGTTCTTGAGGAAGATGAAAGTGCAGGACTACTCCGTGGTTGAACAGCTGAGGAAAACACCGGCACAAATCTCGCTGCTGTCATTACTAATCCATTCTGAGGAGCATCGTCGGGCCTTGATGAAGATATTAAACGAAGCTCATGTGCCCAACGAGATTTTTGTAAACCACCTAGAAACCATTGCCAACAAGATTTTTGAGGTGAACAGGGTAACATTCTCCGATGATGATCTGCCGATAGAAGGTACGGAGCATAATAAAGCTCTCTACCTAACTGTCAAATGTGAAAACTCGGTAGTCACTCGGGTGTTGGTGGACAATGGTTCAAGTGCCAATATTTGTCCATTATCCACCCTAAACCAGTTAAGGATCAACCACGGAAGAATCCGCAAGAATAGCATCTGCATCCGAGGGTTTGACGGAAACGGAACAGCCACTGTGGGGGATGTTGTGCTTGAATTGACCATCGGTCCAGTCCTGCTCACCATGGAGTTCCAGGTGTTGGATGCCACAGTATCTTATAACCTTCTGTTAGGACGACCGTGGATTCATGCAGCCAAAGCAGTGCCCTCCACCCTACATCAGATGGTCAAGTTCGAGTGGGATAGACAAGAGGTCGTACTGCACGGCGAGGACACGACATGCACCATGGGTGGCGCCATTGTGCCTTTCGTAGAGACCGAGGATCATAAAGGTCCTTGGGTCTACCAGATTTTCGATACAATGTCGGCAAATAAGATTTCTGAGGGTGAGATCCTTCAGTACCCTAGGGTAGCTTCCGCAACAATCATGATGGTCTCGGAGATGCTGGGCAACGGGTTTGTGCCGGGAAAAGGCTTGGGGGTTGAGCTTCAGGGGATTGTCCAACCCGTCTCCCTGCCCAAGAACCTGGAAAACTTCGGTTTGGGGTTCAAACCAACCGCGGCAGATAGGAAGCAAGCGCGAAAAATGAAGAAGAGGGTTTGGTTTCTGCCCAAGCCGGTGCCACGTCTCTCAAGGTCTTTTGTCAGAGCAAGTGCCAAGGGGCCGCCAGTCCCAAAGATTCTAGGACCATTGATTGGTATGGATGGGGACCTGAATCAGAGTTTCAAGAGGCTATTCGCTGATGTTAGTATGGTAGAAGATGGAGAAGGCTCCAGCAGAGCAGAGATAGAGTTTGTGGGGCCTGAGGCCAAAACCAACAATTGGACAGTTACTCCTCTTCCTGTCCGAGGGGAGTCTTGTTCTCTTTTTACTGGTTCTACTGACATGGCATGCATAGCGGATCTTCGACCTAGTCTAATAAATCAATCTGAATTAGACTCAATGATACAAGAGGTCGTTTGTGACGATGAATCTGAATATGACGAAGACAAAGCCTTCAAAGAGATAAACCGAGAACTGTGCCAATTTGAAGAAAAACCCAAACCTAACCTAAATGACACTGAGGCTGTAAATCTAGGAGACGCTGATAATGTCCGAGAAACCAAAATTAACATCCATGTTGAGCCGAATGTCAGGGAAGAATTGATCAAAACCCTCGTGGAATTCAAAGATGTTTTTGCATGGTCATATGATGATATGCCGGGATTAAGCACCAATTTAGTGGTTCACAAATTGCCCACTGACCCGGCATACCCTCCGGTCAAGCAAAAGCTAAGGAAATTTAAAACAGAAATGAGTGTAAAGATCAAAGAAGAGGTGATTAAGCAGTTGCAGGCGAAGGTCATTCGGGTCACTCGATATCCCGAGTGGTTGGCCAATGTGGTACCAGTTCCAAAGAAGGATGGGAAAATCAGGGTGTGCGTCGACTACCGCAACCTCAATAAAGCAAGTCCCAAGGACAATTTTCCATTGCCCAACATCTATATCCTGATCGATAATTGTGCTGGGCGCGAGATCAGATCCTTTGTGGATTGTTATGCGGGTTATCATCAGATCCTAATGAACGAGGAAGATGCGGAAAAGACATCTTTTATTACGCCATGGGGAACTTACTGCTATCGGGTAATGCCGTTCGCATTGAAGAACGCCGGGGCAACGTACATGCGGGCAATGACTACTATGTTTCACGACATGATACACAAAGAAATTGAGGTGTATGTAGATGATGTGATCATAAAATCTTGGCGTCAAGAAGACCATGTAGCAGACCTAAGGAGATTTTTTCAAAGACTCCGAAGGTAAGATATCAAGCTCAATCCGGCCAAATGCGCATTCGGGGTTCCATCAGGAAAGCTGTTAGGATTCATCGTCAATCGGCGGGGGATTGAGTTAGACCCATCCAAGATCGAATCCATCCGAGATTTGCCACCGCCAAAGAACAAGACAGAGGTGATGAGTTTGCTGGGTAGACTCAATTACATCAGCAGGTTCATCGCTCAACTCATAGCAACTTGTGAGCCCATATTTCGGCTGCTGAAAAAGGATGCTACGGTAAGTTGGACGGCAGAGTGTCAAGCGGCTTTCGACCAAATCAAAGGGTATCTGTCTAATCCACCCGTGTTGGTCCCGCCTAAGCCAGGGAAGCCCTTAATTCTTTATCTGACGGTCCTGGAAAATTCGTTTGGTTGTGTACTGGGGCAACACGATGACACCGGAAGGAAGGAGCAGGCCATCTACTATCTTAGCAAGAAATTCACGGTACATGAGGTCAAGTACACTCAACTCGAGAAAACATGCTGCGCCCTAACTTGGGTAGCTCAGAAGTTGAAACACTACCTGTCCTCGTATACTACTTACCTCATATCCCGTTTGGACCCATTGAAGTATATCTTTCAGAAACCTATGCCCACAGGAAAGTTGGCAAAATGGCAAATTCTGCTCACAGAGTTTGATATCGTCTACGTGACGAGGACAGCCGTGAAAGCCCAGGCGCTGGCCGACCATTTCTCAGAGAACCCCGTTGATGAAAAATATGAGCCTTTAAGAACGTATTTTCCCGACGAAGAGGTAATGCATACAAATGAGCTGGAGTTACCCGAGGAACCGGGTTGGAAGCTTTTCTTCGATGGAGCTGCGAACGCGAAGGGGGTTGGAATAGGAGCAGTACTCATTTCTGAAACAGGACGCCATTATCCTGTTACCGCTCAACTGCGCTTCTATTGCACCAATAATATGGCCGAGTACGAAGCTTGCATTTTGGGTCTACGATTGGCTGCAGACATGGATGTCCAAGACGTTTTGGTCTTGGGAGACTCGGACCTCTTGGTACATCAGATTCAAGGTGAATGGGAAACACGGGATTTGAAACTCATACCATATCGACAATGCTTGCACGATCTGAGCAAGCAATTTCGATCGATGAAGTTCAAACATATCCCGAGAATTCATAACGAGGTTGCGGATGCATTGTCCACCTTAGCATCAATGTTGCACCACCCTGACAAAATGTATGTTGACCCTCTGCACATCTAGGTTCGTGATCAGCACGCTTATTGCAACACGGTGGAAGAGGAAGCGGATGGCGAGCCCTGGTTTCATGATATCAAGGAGTACCTCAGAATGGGGATATATCCGGAACAGGCCACTGGAGACCAAAAAAGAGCCCTTCGGCGTCTGTCAAATGGTTTCTTCCTCAGCGGAGGAGTGTTGTACAAAAGAACCCCGGATTTAGGATTGTTAAGATGTATAGACGCCGGTCAAGCCACGACGGTTATGGCAGAGGTACATGCTGGAGTTTGTGGGCCATATATGAGCGGATATGTATTGGAAAGGAAGATCCTTCGAGCAGGGTATTATTGGCTTACCATGGAGCATGACTGTATCACTTTCGTGAGGAAATGCCATCAGTGTCAGATACATGGAGATCTGATTCATTCTCCGCCAACAGAGTTACATACGATGTCAGCACCCTGGCCGTTTGTGGCATGGGGCATGGATGTCATTGGACCTATCGAGCCGGCAGCATCCAACGGTCATAGGTTCATTCTAGTAACCATTGACTACTTCACCAAATGGGTTGAGGCTAAAACCTTCAAGTCGGTAACTAAAAAGGCAGTGGTGGATTTTGTGCACTCCCATATCATCTGCAGATTTGGGATCCCAAAAGTAATCATCACGGATAACGGTGCGAATCTTAACAGCAGCCTGATGAGAGAGGTATGCCAACAATTCAAGATTACACACCGCAATTCCACCCCATATCGTCCCAAGGCGAATGGAGCGGTCGAAGCAGCCAATAAGAACATCAAGAAGATACTGCGAAAGATGGTGGAAGGGTCCAGACAATGGCACGAGAGATTACCCTTTGCTTTGTTGGGTTACCGCACTACCGTCCGGACTTCCATAGGTGCAACTCCTTATTTGTTGGTGTACGGAATTGAGGCCGTAATACCAGCGGAGGTCGAAATCCCGTCCCTCCGGATTGTCGCTGAAGCCGAAATTGATGATGATGAATGGGTCAAAGCTCGACTAGAACAGTTGAGCTTGATAGACGAGAAAAGATTGGTAGCAATGTGCCATGGTCAGCTATATCAGAAGAGAATGGCAAGGGCATACAATAAGAAGGTACGCCCCAGGAAGTTTGTAATAGGGCAGTAGGTATTGAAGAAGATCCTCCCACATCAGGTCGAGGCAAAAGGCAAGTTCGCCCCAAATTGGCAAGGACCTTATATCGTGACCAGAGTATTGTCCAACGGTGCTTTGTGTTTGACGGATATCGAGGGAAGATGTGTTGACATGGCTATCAATTCGGATGCAGTCAAGAGATATTATGCGTAATTTCTTTGATTATGGCAATTATTGGTTCGTTTGTTTGTACTTGGTACTTATTGGATAATGAAATGACAGAGGCAATCTTTTCTTCTATCCAAACACCTTTTACCCTTGTTTCCCCCTTTTGAGCCTTAAGTTATTCTTTCATATCCCTCTTTTGGAATCACTAATGAAAAAATAATAAATATAAAAAGAAAAAAAAGGGAAAAGAAAATTGTAAAAGAAAATTAAAAAGAAGAAGATAAAATCACAAGAAAAACAAATCGTGGGAACTACGTTTGACCTGATTCCTCAAAGAGGATACGTAGGCGCCTCACGGCTCGGTCATAGTGTGCATAATGTCCATAAGTGTGCATAATAGGCATAGTGTGCGTAACGCACATAGCTCAACATAGAGTAAAAAATAATAAAATCCTCCAAGCAAGAAAACTGGGGGCAGAGGTTATGTTTTAAAATTCCAACAAAGGTTTGATTCCAAAAGTTGTAGCGAATGACCCTTCAGAGTTATTTCATTTTTTTGATAGCCTTTATTTTAGCCCCACACCAAAACCAACATCGACGTCCAAAAGACCTCCCGATCAATATCCAAGAGGTGCCAAGTCAGGCAAATAAAGCCGAGAATAATACGCTGATCCCCGGCAAAGAAGAGGATCATAAAACTGGAAATGAATTGATAGTCCAAAGGAATCTCCAAAAGAGAGGGTCATATCGACAGCACTCCAATTCTCCGTTGAAGAAAATAAAATGATAGAGTCTTGGCGGTGAAAACCTTCACAGGCACCACAAGGCAACGAAAGATGAGAGATATAAAGCGAGAGAGTCTTATCGGTGAAAACCTTCACAGGCAACCATAAGGCGCCGGGAGCTGAGAGAAAAGAGAGAGTCTCATTAGTGAAAACCCCTCAAGGGCACTATGAGGCGACAAGACAGATCAGCAAAAGGATCCACGTTCACAAAGAAATGGACGGCCATTTATCCCCAGCAAGTAAGGTCATCAGGCAAGTTGATTGATACAAATAGACTGGGTGGGGAATCTATGGTACACGTCATGATCACAAGGACCAGTCATGTCATCCAGATAAGTTTTTCTCTTTTCCTTTTTCCACCAAGTATTGGTTCAGAAAGATTTTCCTCCTTTTTCTATCTCCTTCATTTTTCTTTCTAAGAATTCGTTTTGAAAGAGATTTTTCAAAGTTTAATACCAGAGGCCGAAGGGGCACAAAAGCAAAATATGAAAAGAGTAGGCCAGGAGCCGAGGCAATAAGACAAAAGGCATCGGCTGCAAAACCAAAAGACGAATTGAGTAGAAAGACGGGTGACGTAAAGAGAGCGGAAAAGGTTTCGAGAAGGTTTCCCCGCAGAATGTTGATAAATCCCGGACCCAAATCCGAAGTGGTCAGACGCCACAAGAAAGGGAAATCAATCTGGTGCAAGATATTCCCTGGCAATGCAATTCTATGCCTTGCAGTTCCGGGAGGAAGTAAACTCCTGAAGGGAGTAGTTTCGGGATTAAAAGCAGACTCCCGCGGCATGTCCTCAAAAGAGAAAGCAGAAAGGGGGATAAATGGAAAACCACCCCCAGAAAGCAATGTCGTCCACCAACCAGTTGTTGGAGCTAGAGCAAGGAAAAGAAAAGGGAAAAATCGTCCCCCAGCGGAAAGGTCACCGTTGCCCCACCATGATTAAAACTAACTAAATCCTTTTGTTTGTCACAGGAAAATAAAGGTTGATGATGGCAGAAGGACGCGATACCAGAAAGGTCACCAAAACCGGGGCAGAAAGTTTTCTGCCATTGCCAAATATTTTCTCGGAGGAAAGAGAAAACAAAATCAAATATGTCTTAGTTTAAATAGGCGCCCACCTGTATAACGAGAGGAATAATTTTCAGTCTTAGTTTAAATAGGCGCCCACCTGCATAACGAGAGGAATACTTTTCAGTCCTAGTTTAAATAGGCGCCCACCTGTATAACGAGAGGAATAATTTTCAGTCTTAGTTTAAATAGGCGCCCACCTGTATAATGAGAGGAATACTTTTCAGTCTTAGTTTAAATAGGCGCCCACCTGTATAACGAGAGGAATAATTTTCAGTCTTAGTTTAAATAGGCGCCCACCTGTATAATGAGAGGAATACTTTTCAGTCTTAGTTTAAATAGGCGCCCACCTGTATAACGAGAGGAATAATTTTCAGTCTTAGTTTAAATAGGCGCCCACCTATATAACGAGAGGAATACTTTTCAATCTTAGTTTAAATAGGCGCCCACCTGTATAATGAGAGGAATAATTTTCAGTCTTAGTTTAAATAGGCGCCCACCTGTATAACGAGAGGAATAATTTTCAGTCTTAGTTTAAATAGGCGCCCACCTGTATAATGAGAGGAATACTTTTCAGTCTTAGTTTAAATAGGCGCCCACCTGTATAACGAGAGGAATAATTTTCAGTCTTAGTTTAAATAGGCGCCCACCTGTATAATGAGAGGAATACTTTTCAGTCTTAGTTTAAATAGGCGCCCACCTGTATAATGAGAGGAATACTTTTCAGTCTTAGTTTAAATAGGCGCCCACCTGCATAACGAGAGGAATAATTTTCAGTCTTAGTTTAAATAGGCGCCCACCTGTATAACGAGAGGAATAATTTTCAGTCTTAGTTTAAATAGGCGCCCACCTGTATAACGAGAGGAATAATTTTCAGTCTTAGTTTAAATAGGCGCCCACCTGTATAACGAGAGGAATAATTTTCAGTCTTAGTTTAAATAGGCGCCCACCTGTATAATGAGAGGAATACTTTTCAGTCTTAGTTTAAATAGGCGCCCACCTGTATAACCAGAGGAATAATTTTCAGTCTTAGTTTAAATAGGCGCCCACCTGTATAATGAGAGGAATACTTTTCAGTCTTAGTTTAAATAGGCGCCCACCTGTATAACAAGAGGAATACTTTTCAGTCTTAGTTTAAATAGGCGCCCACCTGTATAATAAGAGGAATAGTTTTCATGTCTTAGTTTAAATAGGCGCCCACCTGTATAACGATAGGAATATTTGCATGTTTTAGTTCAAACATTTCAGGCTTTGAGAGCAGTAACCCCACCGAAAGGCAGAAGGTTACAACAGGAGTACCCAGCTGGAAACAATAAAAATCCCCAGCACCGGGAAGCAGAAGGTTGCAAACTCAGGCGGACGAATCAAAAGGACGCGTAAGGACGCGTTTTGAAAAAAGCAGCTTGTGAACATTAAATCATGCCCAGCATGGCAAATCTGATGAAGAGAGCCGTACCACCAGAGGAACCACTGAAAAGCTTAATGAAGAAAGTCGTGTCCCCAGCGGACCAAGCAAAATGATGAAAACCGGCATTCAGAAAGGCAGAGGACCGGTGTAATCCCCAAGTTCACAAAATAAAAGCATCGGAGGAAAACACAAGCCGACAAGAAAGCAAGGCGACGAGAACAAGTTGAAGATAGACGAGATCTTATGATCCATAGTCTAGCCTAGCTTCTTGTTTTTCCTTTTGGCACAATGTAATAGGGAGATCGGTAAGCGATAACAACATACAACAGCATGTAACAACACGCAACAACAGCGAACGTTACAGTCACACGGTAGTCCCAGCTACCGAAGCTTCCCGAACTACATTGACCTGATTCCTTTTCAGCCCAGGATATGTAGGAAATCTCTGAAGCAAAGGTTCGGTCAAATCTTTTTCAAAAAAAAAATGCTTCACACGGAGCATTCGGACGAGCAAAAATCGCTCGCTTAATCTTTGCGCGAAAACCCTTCGTGTCTTCGGGCAAAGAGGGGCAGCTGTAAACACGTGATTTTTGCTTCACGGGAATTACTCCAAAAGAAAAAAAGAAAATCAAAACTATATGCATAAGTGTTTTTTTCATTGAGTGATTCTTATTTAATGTGTAAGATGTTAACCAATGTATGTGTAATTGTATTTTAATTTTTACAATTTATTTAGGAGTTTAGTTCAATTTTGGTAATTGAAAAAAGAAAATGGTTGTGGAAAATCGGATTGGGCCCCAAAATGAGGCCCAAAACCAAAGCAAAGACCCAGTCCAAACACAGGCTGCCCGGGCACGTCCCAAACGACGTTGTATCAGCGCCTCAATCTGAGCCGTTGATTCATTGCAATCAAACGGTCCAATGCGGCCCCTGCTAAGTCCAAACGACGCCGTTTTAGGCGAAATTGATCTGAGCCATCCAAACCCATCGATCCAACGGATCCAAGCCCTCCCCTAGACCCGTCAAATCTGACCCGATCCATTCCCCTACCCGGTCTCAACCCACCATCACCTCCCGAACGACGTCGTCCCTCTTCAATGAGTAGATCCTGGCCCTTGACCTCACATGATCCGACGGCCAGGATCTAAACCTCAAAATCATATATAAAGCCCAACTTGGTTACCCCGCCCCCTATCTAAAACACCCCCGGCTTCATCGTCTCCCTGACCAACCCTAACACCCAAACCCTAGCTGCCACCCCACCCCTTCGCCTGAAAGCCGGCGGCAACGGTGCCGTTGGCCATGAGTCTAACACCCCTGAACCACCATGACCCCCCCTCTCCAAATCCACACTCAGCTTACCTCGAATCTTCCCCGAACGTCTCAATTCTTCATTCGAAGATCCGAGACCAAACCTAGATCTACACCAAACCACCCCATATTCACCCTAGTCACTCCCCTAACGTCCCTCAGGCCCTAATCAGCTTTGGTTCCGGTCAAATGCAAGCAGAACTTGTCGAATCCCAAATCTGAGTTCAAGAACCCTAAAAAACCAAACCTGTTTCGTTTGAGGTAAGTGTCCGATGTAATCGTCTTTTCTTTCCTCTTGTTTAGGTTTATGCATATGTTTGTGGATTTGTTCTAGATTATTTTTGATTATTTTCTGTCTATCTTCAAAGACCCTTTTGTTTGGTCGATATCTTTTCTCAAATGTTAGTTGAGTGTTATAAGATGTTTAGTCGCCTCGATTGAAGTTGTCGACCAGTTAAGTTTCATAAACTCCATGTTAAATGCCCCGAGTTTGGAAATAAATTGGTGCTTTGTTTAGTTTGTGTTGTTTGTCGATTAATTGTTACGTATATTAGTTCGTATAGTCGATTTGAGTAGCGTCGTCAAATAATTAAGTGTCGTAAAGTTCCTTCGTTGTTCGGAAAATGCCTGAATCACTCATTTGTTCTGTTTTGAGTTTATTTGATCAGCGAATAGTTAGTATACATTATAACTCGCAAAGTCGACTCGACACATGTTGTCGTTAGTTTCACAGCCTCGAATAACAAACGACCTAACTCTTACTGGTTGATTTTGTTGAATGGTCGTTTGTTAGCTGTGGGAGGGGGGATTCGAACTAGTAACTGACAGATACAATAGAATGAAAGGGTGGGGCAAGGCAGCAATGATCAAGGGTCTATGGGATAGCTTTGGTTGGGGGAAGAAATTGATTAAGGGTTCAGGATTAAAGGAGCTGTCAAGTGTCAATTAAAATACTATTAGCCTAATGACAATGGGGAACAAAACACAAGAGCATTGGAATTAAATGAATACTTTAAACCCATAATTCTTGATTAGAGCAATAGGACAAAGCATGGGGGCTGATTAAGTTTACCAAGAAAAATGCCTTTAGGCATGGGAAGCTGAGGGGTATGGGCAGACTGCAATTCGCAGGATCCAGGCAACTTGACTGTACTGGGTTATTAGCTTATAAATAAGCTGTTTCAGAACATAAGAGGGGCTGGACACTTTTAGTCTTCAGAGAGGGAAAAACAGAAAGAAATTTCAGAATACTGTGAATGAGTACTGTCTGAAAACTGCATAAGAGTTCAAAATTGGTCAAGCTATCTTTGCTAATTGTTGTTGGTTATTTGCCGAGCTGTTTGTGATTGTTGAACTGCTGGTGCTGTTACATTGAATACCCTGTTTTTCTGTTGGTTCACCATTCTGTTTATGGGATTGCTTGTTTATTGCTCGACCACTTGTGAGCTTCATCATTGTGGCTGGTTGTTTGTTGCTGTGTTGTTGCTGTTTATCTGCTGTTGCTGTGTTTGTTGCATACTACTCAGCTGATCATTATCCTTCTTCTTTTGCTTTGCTATACCAGGTACACGATTAATACTGTCCATGTAACTTGAAAGTTGAGCATGAATACAAAAGAGAAGAGTTGAAGATTGTTCATTTTTAGACATAGCTTGTATACTGAATATCGCGGAATGTATAGTAGTTTTACATTTCTGTTTGGATACTTGAGTTAGCTCTCATACATAGCAAATGCCAATGGTAGGGTAACTTGATATTTTATTATGTGTGTAGGTTGACAGATAAAAGGTTTGACAGTATAATAGGCTATAGCTCAGAAATGAGCTATGTCTGTGATTAGCATGTCCATTAATGCATGAAAACTATCCATCATTAGTTAAACCTCCTTCCCTTTTGATAAACTGCCTTATTATAATTGATAAACCACACCTTTAGAACAAAGAACACAAGTTTACGGTCTCAACCTCATGAAGGTCGAGCCCAAGTTGAAACAGACCAAGCAGGCCCTCGTCAGAAAGTCAGTGGCCCAGGATTGGCCAACCCCGCACAAGCTGGGTTTGGGCCCATGAGATTCGATCGTGTGTCCGTAGGCGTGACCCTGTTTCTGAATTTTGTAAAAGTATTCGAAATCCTGCTGTAAATAACCGGCAAGCATGTAATTAACTATGGCTATTTCTGCTTTCGATTAGTAGAGACAAACACGACAAGAAACGTAGCTGCTATAGGATATCCTTTTAAAATAAAGACGGGATGAGCCTCGACAAATAAAAATGCACAAGATACGGGGCCCTCGTTCAATGTATATATCAAAGCGTTCAGTTTTCCAGGGCGGGTCGTTTAGCAAATTTCACGGCCCCACCCAAAGTAATGACACGCTAGTCGCTTTAGGCGCGTATTTAATAATGCTATCTCCTTAAACTCGGGTGCACATTTATGTGACCCAAATCCAAATCTCAACGGAATCGAAATGTGTCTCTAATCACGGGTATATTGATTATGGCGTGGCCCGAGATGCATTTCCATGACGTTGCAAATTCTTTAATAATAAATGAGACGAGCCTCGACAAACAAATGTACAAGTCGCGGGGCCCTCTAAATGTATATATTATTGAAGTACTTAGAATTCGGGATAGGCCGTCTAGCGAATTTTACGGCCTTCTCCAAATAACAACACGCTAGTTGCTTAGGCACGCTTTTAATAACCTATTTTCCTTAACATGGGTGCGCATTTATGCGACCCAAATCCAAATCCTAAAACATTGAATAAAAATACGTTCCGGATCGCGGGTGCATTTTATGTGACGCAATCCAAAGACATGTTTTTAAACGATGTTCACATTCTTGTAAAAATAATAATAACAATTATGAAAGCGGTAAAAAGATAAAATTTGCACATAAGTTCATATTTGTATAAAATCAGATAATCAAGCCGAATATAACAGTTGAGCGACCGTGCTAGAACCACGGAACTCGGGAATGCCTAACACCTTCTCCCGGGTTAACAGAATTCCTTATCCGGATTTCTGGTACGCAAACTGTAATATAAAGTCATTCTTTTCCTCGATTCGGGATTAAAATTGGTGACTTGGGATACCCTAAATCTCCCAAGTGGCGACTCTGAAATAAATAAACAAATCCCGTTTCGATTGTCCTTTAATTGGAAAAACTCCCTTGTACCCTCTCGGGTAAGGAAAAAGGAGGTGTGACATCCTTCACTCCGAGTCGGTCCTTGTCAAAACACGCAAGAAAAGATTTCAAAATCTGCTACCAGCTTTTCAATTGCATAAAGTAAATTTGGCCAGCACTAAGTTGTTTCTGTCAATATACCTTGAGGATTCATACAAAGGCTTCCCCAAAAAAAGTCTTGTCAGCCTACTTGGCGCAAGCAAAGATAACTGGTGATTCTCTCTGACAAACAAGTTACTCAAAAGCAGGAAGTCATTCAAGATATCGGGAAAGGTCACCTAAGCAAAGATCTCCAATTGGGATAAGGCTGTTTGAGCTGCAAATACAAATGGTACTGGTGTGAAACAATCAGAGTTGGTATAGAACAAAAGTCTTTTGAGACCAACTCAAGCTGATTGAGCAGAAGCCAAGCTGCCCAAGACTCAAGGACACAAACCGACCACCATTTTCAAAACTGACCAATTTTTCTTTGTGTGAAATAGGAACAAAGCAGTGCAAGGAAAGTGGTTCAAAAAAAAAAAGAAAAAAAAAGAAGAAAAAGAAAAGAAAAAAAAGAGAAGGAAAAGAAAAGAAGAGAAAAGCCGACAAAGGGAAGTTTCTCAACTCTTTGTCTTTATTTGTCTTGCTAATTATGCATAAAATCTTGCCATTGATCTTCGCATTTTTCCTCCTAGGATAAAAGTCCTAGTCTGATGGATTTTCCTCCCAATATCTTAGTCTGATGAATCTTTCTAATAAGATAGAAAACTTAGTCTGATGAATTTTCTCCTAAGATAGAAATCTTAGTCTGATGAATCTTTCTCCTAAGATAACAAAAATAGACCTAGTCTAATGAATCTTCTCCTAGGATCAAAATCTTAGTCTGATGAATTTTTCTCCTAAGATAGAAGAACTAGTCTGATGAACTTTCTCATAGGATATAAATCTTAGTATGATGAATTTCTTCCTAAGGTAAAACATAGTCTGATGAACTTTCTCCTAGGATAGATGTCTTAGTCTGATGAATTTTTCTCCTAAGATAGAAAACCTAGTCTGATGAATTTTCTCCTAGGATCAAAATCTTAGTCTGATGAATTTTTCTCCTAAGATAGAAAACCTAGTCTGATGAATTTTCTCTTAGGATAAACGTCTTAGTCTGATGAATCTTTCTCCTAAGATAGAAAACCTAGTCTGACAAATTTTCTCCTAGGATAATTTGAAAAAAGGGAAATCTGGATTTGAAAAAAACTACGGGTCAATTTTTAGTTTTCTTAAGTATTTAATGTTTAGTTTTCTTGAAATCAGGTGTCCTACCTGGAGAATAGGGTCAGTCTTTACTTTAGTCAAGCTTAGTTTATAGTTTTCCTAGTCTATTCTTTAGTTTACTCTCATCATTGCATCAATAGTACAAGTGGTTTACAATTTTGCTAACGACTCACAAATCTTCCTAGTGCAAACTGGGGTAGAAAAAAATTTCTTTTATTTTGTCTGTTTTGTTGTAATCAGGCGCCCACCTGGAGAACAAGAGAAGACAACTCAAGTTTCTAGGGAAAGCGGTGTTGAAGGAAGACAACTTGAGTTTCTAGGGAAAGCAGTGTTGAAGGAAGACAACTTAAGTTTCAAGGCAAAGCAGTTTCGAAGGAAGACAATTCAAGTTTCAGGGGAAAATGGTTCAAGGTGCAAGGGAAAACAGTGTCAAGTAACAAGAGAAGACGGTTCAAGTTCAACAATTAGGCACCCACCTGGAAAGAAAGGGAATTTAATTCAGAATGCAATTCAGGTCAGCAACAATAGAAGCTCGCGTCAAGAATGTGAGTCAGCAGTCCTAGATGATCAGTGGAAGTAATCTCAGTCCAGAATTAGAAAAAAAAAACAAAAAACAAAAACAAAAACAAAATATAAAAATAAGAAAAGAAAAAAAAGGGGAAAAAGGGAGTGAATCCAAAATGCAGAAGCTGAAAGAAGAGGCAGATTGCTCAAGACATGACTGAGGTTACAAGCACTACATGTCGATCTTGATCCAAAAAGCTAAAGAAGAACGAGCTAGCACCTGCAGCTAATAAGCGCCGAGGTTCAAATCTAAAGTCTGCATTAAGAACCATTCAAGACTCAAGATCAAGCTTCAGAAGATTTATAAATAGGAATCTTGTAACTCGTAGTTGACATGCTTAGCTAGTCTTTTTCATTTCTTTTGATTTTGATGTAATAACAGGACCGCGGACCGGAACCTCGGCGGAACGGTACCTCGACCGGCTCTCCACCTCGACATACTCCATCATCACACTTACCTCTAAAACTACACGTGACCTGATTCCTTTATAGCCAAGGATATGTAGCCAGCTCAGATAACAGGGCTCGGTCACATTCTCATTTCTCTTAGTTTTTGGTCCTTGTAAATAAGGGTCGGGTCAAGAAACATGTCTAGTCGTTCTTTGTCTAAAAATACTTCGTCTTTCCAGTCAAAGAGGGGCAGCTGTAGACATGTGATTGTTGACCCTCCCCAAGATTTTTCATATTTTAGCACGTAAATATTTAATTTAGGCCTAATATAGCTATTTCAACTCATTTTTACTCTTTTACTTTATTTTAGTACAAGAAAACAAAAATTACAAAAAATAGTTTCATTAAGGTTTTGTAGTCATTTTTAATCTTGAAAAAATACCAAAAAAATAGTTTTGATTTAACGGTCAGTATTATGTTAATAATTATTTTTACTTAAGTAGGGCTAATTAATATTTTTGGTAATATTTCTATATGGATAGATTTTTAATTAATTAAGCTAATTTTAAATAAAACTAGTCACAAAGGCCCAAGTTTGTAGCTCATTCCTTGAGCCAAATACCCTTAAACCTAAATAATAGCTTAGACCTAACCTATAAAAACACTAGATCCCTACAATCCTATCAGCAAAAAAAATACAACACAAAGAAAGCATCCGTCGTTTTCTCTGAAGAGGGCTAAAATAAAGAACACAAAAAACGATAGACAAAAGGAGAAGACAAAAGCTAACCAAAATTCCAGAAGAAAAAGTTAAGAACACCCCCACCTTGTGAGATCGTCTTCTTATTCTCAAAAATCAGAAGGAAAAGAGCAGCACACATATGTAAAAGAAAATGGCCATCTCCCTTGGCTTAGACAAATCAGCCTCCAAAGCTAAGAACAAGAAATAGATTTGGGAAAAAGGACGAAATAGGGAGAGGTTCACAGAAAAGCTTTTGATTTCTTTGTTCAATTTCATTGAAATTACTGTCATATCTGATTTCGATGTACTTGGAATAACTTTTACTCATGTGGAGTTTATTTGAGGTATTTGGAGACTGAGTTTGAGGTCTGTCTGATTACGAGCTTTCCGGTGCCGCCAAATTCCGTCGAAGATCCGGCGAGGCTGCCGATGTAGTTTCGCGGTCGAGGTAGCGAGGTCGGTAAGTTTGTATTTACAACTCAATTCATTTAATACAAAGGTCCGATTTCTGCCTTCTCACTATGTTGATACTCATTTTTGCTTCTGGCCCATGAAATCTGTTTGCTAAGCTCATGGTGAAGTTCATTTCTTTTATGTTTGGTATGAAATATAGAACCGTGCAGCTTTGAATCCTCTAAGCTATAAGAAGATAGAGATTCTATTTGAATTTTTAAGCTATTTCTTAGTCATGCTACTTGGTGTTTATCCGTGGGTTTGTTTGACATATCGAGCCTTCAAAATTTCGCCTTTTATGGAAAAATTAAACAGTTACATATAAGGAGTGAATTTGCTTTATAGGTACATAGTATTACTATCTGCTATTCCTTTTAATTAGGGGCTTTGGTCATAACTGCCAATTTAGTTGTTTAAAAAAAAAACTTTTGACTGAGCATGCTATATGGTCATGGTTGTCAATTTTTTTTCCGTTGACTTCTTAAAACCTTTCTTGTGATGATGTTCAGACTTCAGATGTTATAGTTGTCTAGATTTATTATTCCTGCAACTTGACTAATTACAGAAATGTTGTAATTAACACAAAAACTATCAGTTAATAGATTCTCCAAAGCAATCAATACATCAGGAAGTAGTTAGGCATAATTTAAATAATTCATCATAGCTACGGGTGCGGTTCTCGTGAAATAGTTGTGATTTGTAATTTCTAAATTCGGGTGTGCATTTCATGTGACCCAACTCCAATTGTAGACAACGTTAAATAAAATGTGTAGTGGGCTGCAGGTGCATTTCATGTGGCGTGGTTCAAGGCTTGTTTTAAATAACGTTGAATATTCCTAAAATTAATTAAAAGCGGTTAATAAGTTAAAAATGTACCATAGGCTAAAACATGTATTAAAATCAGATAATAGGCCAATTATGATAGTTTAAGCGACCGTGCTAGAACCACGGAATCCGGGGGTGCCTATCTCCTTCCCTCGGGTTAACAAAATTCCTTATTCAGAATTTCTGGTTCGCAAACTTCAAAAGGAAAGTCGAAATTTCCTCAATTTAAGATTTAAAATAAACCGGTGACTTGGGACACCAAATAAACAATCCCAAGTGGCGACTCTGAATTGGATAATTAATCCCATTTCAAATAATGTCACTTAAATTGGAAAAACTCCCTTATACTCCCCTTCGAAGTGTAGGAAAAAAGGAGGTGTGACACAAGCAAAACAATGAATGATTTTCAATTGAATTACACGGTGACGGAAAAAGAGTTGTTGGCTATTGTGTTCGCAATGGAGAAGTTTAGGACTTATCTCATGGGTGCCAAGGTGATAGTTCATACCGACCATGCCACACTCCGATACTTGATGATGAAAAAGGATTCCAAAGCTCGGTTGATGATATGAGTCTTATTGCTTCAAGAGTTTGATTTGGAGATTGTGGACCGGAAAGGGTGTGAAAACCAAGTGTCAGACCACTTGTCCCGCTTGGAGGAGGAGGGGAGGCCTCGTGATGGCCTTGAAATTTATTATTCTTTCCCCGATGAGAAACTCCTCTCCGTATCAATGAATAGCATTCCATGGTTCGCGGATGTTTCCAACTTCCTTGTGATTGGTATTGTACCGTGTGATCTCTCTTCTAACCAAAGAAAGAAGCTTAAACGGGATAGTTTGGACTACTATTGGGATGAGCCTTACTTGTTCAAGATCTGCACTGATGGTGTGATCCGAAGATGTATCCCAGAGGAGGAGCAATTGAGTATTTTAGAGGCTTGTCATTCCTCTCCCTACGGTGGTCATCATGGTGGGGCGAGGACAACTTCAAAGGTTCTTAGTTGTGGTTCTTACTAGCCAACATTGTACAAGGATGCAAGTGAACTTGTGAAGAGATGCGACGAATGTCAAAGAGCGGGTGGAATTTAAAGAAGGATGAGATGCCTCTCACCACTTTTCTCGAAGTTTATATCTTTGGTGTGTGGGGAATTGATTTCATGGGCCCGTTTGTTAGTTCATGTGCAACACATACATTCTAGTGGTAGTTGACTATGTTTCAAAGTGGGTTGAGGCCGTGGCTTTACCCAATAATGAGGCCCAGAGTGTTGTTGCGTTTCTCAAGAAGAGTATTTTTACTAGGTCTGGCACTCCTCGAGCAATCATATGTGATGGGGGGTCTCATTTTTTCAATAGAGCTTTTGACACTTTTCTTGCAAAGTACGATGTCAATCACAAAGTTTCTACCCCTTATCATCCTCAGGCGAATGACCAAGTTGAAGTCTCAAACAGGAAAATCAAGTGTATATTGTCAAAGAAGGTCAATGAAAATAGGACCGATTGGTCAAAGAAATTGGATGATGCTCTATGGGCTTATAGGACTACTTACAAGAATCCGATTGGTATGTCTCTGTAACGGTTGGTGTTTGGAAAAGCTTTCCATCTATCGGTCGAGTTAGAGCACAAGGCCATGTGGGCTTTGAGGAAGCTAAATCTTGAATGGGATGTAGCAGCAAATCTTCATGTGGAGCAGCTTAATGAACTTAATAAATTCCGATTTCATGCCTACTCCAGGTCGTCCTTGTATAAGGACAAGATGAAGTACCTTCATGACAAGTATGCTCGTGGAAAGGAGTTCAAAGTGGGTGATTTGGTTCTCTTGTTCAATTCTCGGTTACGTCTATTTCCGAGAAAGCTTAAGTCGAAATGGAGTGGACCTTTTGAAGTGATGCTTGTGACTCCTTTTAGTGCACTTGACTTGAAAAACAAAAATGGAGAGATCTTTAGAGTTAATGGGCACAGAGTCAAGCACTATCTTGGCAAGATTGATGACTGCCACGTGGTAGCAATGATCCATCTAAAGTGATTTGATGGTAACTTGCATCGTGCCGCGATGTTAAATCATGTGTTTCTTGGGAGGCAACCCATGTGTTTTTATTTCTTTCTTTTTGATTTTATTCTTAGTGTAGGATCTATTTTTGGACTAACTGATTGTGAGATGTGTGTAGGGATGTTTTGATGAAGTGCAGGACCAAATTGGAAGAATGTTGCACTCTCTAAAGTTTGGACTGCTGCTGCGATGCATTTTGTGGCTGCGATGGGCTCACCGCGGAGAAGGTAACTGACCGCAGTCAGTGGTGCTAAATGTGCAAAAGTGATAGTTCTCTGAAGTTTCAACTGCGGCCGCAATGCATTTTTTGCGGTCTGTAGTGCCTTACCGCGGATGCGGTGCATTCTCTGTGGTCCGCAGAGAAGTTCATGCCAGTGCCCTTCTAAGTTTCATAACCGCAGTCTGCGGTGGATTTTCTGGGGTCCGCGGTGGGTAAGTAGTTTGGGTTCTAGGTATTTTTCTATAAATAGTCCCATATGCGTCATTTTACACTTTTCGCTCATTTTCACTCTAAAGAGGCATAAAACACTGTTCATCAATACCCCATGTTGCACAAATTCAAGTACTGATTTTCAATCATCTACATTGCACATCTGGTAACTTCTATCACTCATGAATCTTTAATTTTGTTCTTAGTTTCTTCTAAATTGATAGGTTTAGTTCTTTCTTTTTTCTTTTTCATTTGTTTTCTCTTAAATTAGTCGTAGGAGCCCGTAATGTTAATTATATTAGGGCTAATTTAGTTCTAAATTGCTATTAACTACCTAGGGGAGTTGTTTGTGTTTTTACTTGTGCTAAAATGCATAAAACCTAGAAACCCTAGGTCAATGTTGCTTCGTTTTGCCTCCCGAGACCGCAGTTGATTTTTTGCGGTCCACGGTACCCCTGAATCAGAGGGTGGGTAGTCTAAATCCCACCCCACAGCGGCCGCGGTGCAATTTTTTGCGGTCCGCAATGCTTTTTCTGTGGTCCGTGGTCAACTGTCTCCAATCATACTCTTCGCTGCTTCTTTTGGTATTGATACTAACAAACATTAACTAAATTCTCCTTGCAGACAATAGTTAAATCAAGAGGAGGTGGTGACAAACAGAAAGGAAGAGGGGAGTCCTCCCGGGGTAGGGGACGAGGAATGATAAAATTGACCCTATAAGTTCGGAAAGCAATTAGGGAAACCAGAAAAAAAAATCAAAACTGCAGATAGAGCTACTTCCCATTCCGATGGAAGTGAGTATGTGCCCTCCAGGGAGATATCAGAGTCTGACTCAGTGCTGGAATATGTACCCGACTTACTAGAGAGACATAGGTTGAGAGATATACCTACACCTTCGGCCTCTCCTACTGCTCAAGCTTCAGTTCAGATTTCTTCTGAGTCGTTTGAGGGCTCAGTCGAGAGCAGTGATAGTGTAACTTCAACCTCACCTACACCTTCATCACCGGGAAGGGATGTAGATGTTGGGGTACCAGACTTAGAGGGAGGGGGTGTGCCTCAACCCGGGGGTGAGGAGAGATCTAGAAACCCCGAGGTATGGCAAAATCGGTTCATCAGTGAGCTAGCTTATCACAAGTTTTGAGAATGGTGGCCTCTAAGGTCGCTTATTATTGAGCGCCAGTTCATAGAGAGGGATCTCTTGCCACACAACCCCAACGTGAAACAACAATTCAATGAATGTGTGGGGTGAGATTACTTCACTAGCAAGGTGTCAGAGGCAAACAAGCACTTAGTCAAAGAGTTTTACGCTAATGCTTCCCACATCAAGAAGGATACCAAAGTGACTAAAGTGCGGAATTTGAAAGTGAAGTTTGATGGGAAGACAATCAATGAGTACTTGGGCTTTCCTGAGGAAGATGAATCATTGTATTTGGAGAAATTGGCACTTGATGATGCAGCCCGTCTATGGTTAGTATCATATTTGGCTCTCCCGGGCACCACCCCAGTATGGTTGACATCAGGAGTTCAAATCTTGAGGAAAGCTCTAAATTTTAAGGTGAAGGGGTGTGAGACTTTTGTATGCAGCAGGCTGGACCCCACTACTCATGAAAACTCCATGCCGGTCTCCCGGGCGATATTAGTGGCTTCTATTATGGCGGGGTTCCCGATCAATATCAGGAATGTCATGTCTAGGATGATCACTAGGGTGGTCAATGAAGGTGATAAATCATACCCCTTCCCAAATTTCCTTACAATGTATTTGGAAGACCAGAATGTGGAGAAAAGGAACTTTGACGTGAAGGTGAAACCCAAGATGCCTTTTTCCTGGTATAGCCTCAAGGCGGATGACAACCCCAACGCCAAAGATCCTAAAGACAAAGCCACTACTTCTACTGGCCAGTCTGAAGAGCCAGTAGTAGTAGTCCCTTCTTCTCAGCCTCCCACAACCACACCAGATATTGCCTACGGACCATCTATTTCCACTCCAGATATTCCATCATCTTCAGCCTACCTATTGACTGCCCACATATTGAACCAAACACTCTACAGTATCAATAATTGGATGCAGACATCAACTTCTAAGCTGTCTGTACTTTCTAGTTCAGTGGCAGTCCAGTCGTACCCCTACAGCCACAGGTTCCAGCTTTAGTGGAGGAGACTCTCAAGGAGCTTATGGACAATCAGAAGAAGCTCCTGGAGAACCAAAAGTTGATTATGGATGTTGTAGATGCTCATAGAAAGTCACTGAAGGAGCTGACCAAGCAGACAAAGAAGCTGAAGCATACTCGGGCCTCAAATGAGTCTGTGAAGGAGTTGAGAGGAGAAGTGGAGAAGATGAAGGCTGTTGATCATTTACCATTGGAGCTATTGTTGCATGACCAGCCTTCAGCAGCTCAGACTGGGCCGGAGCAGGAGCAGGAGTTGGAGAGGGTACCAAAGAGGAGGAGAGTGATACCCTAGGCAGATGATGTAGTGATTGAGTTGGAGGACTCGCAGGGAGGTTCCTCTAGCCAGCCTCAAGTCCCAGAGTAGCCTCAAGTCCAAGAACAGACACATGTTACAAGGATCCAGTCACAGTTTCCCGAGCAGTCACAGGACCCAGGGACCCAGGCTCATGATCCCATGCAGACGGAGGACCCATAGGGAGTTTTCTTTACTCTCTATCTTCTTTTTGAGCTTATTTTTGGCTAGTTAGCATTGAGGACAATGCTAGCTTTCATTTGAGGGGTAGCCCCATTTTGATGATGTTGGACTGTAATTATGATACTATTTTCTTTTTTGTTATGCTTTTTCACTTTTGGTATGTATATAATTTTACCAGTTTATTTCACTTTTCGCATTTTGCAATCTTAGTTTGTATATAAAGTTACTTTTTTATGTATATATTCATTCTCTCTTATGTATATTCGTTTAAATTTCCTATTGTACATATTTAGTTTACCTTTCGTATTTTCTTTCATATCTTCTTACTTCCTTTTAGCAGCTTCTTTTTCAGTTCGTAGCTTCTTATTTTGAGTTTTGTGTTCAATAAGCCTTTGGTTTTATTAATTCCATGGTTCTTTCCAAAGGTGGAGTTTGTGTGAACCGGGTGGCTCTTCCCGATGATAGATGTCATGACAACCTTCTTAAGGGTTTGAGTTTGTTTTCTTTTTATTTTTGTGTAAATAGTAGCTAGTGAGTAATAGTGCCTCAAGAAAAGCTTCACTTGGGCCTAACATATTTGCCTTTGACCTTATGGGTAAAGATAATTTGGTGTGTATAGGATGGTGACAGTTGTGACCTTGAGACTCTTGTGTTGGATAATAATCATCAAGTGATTTTTCGGGACCATTTGCGTTGCTCAAATCTTAGCTAAGGTTGTTGTGGGCCCCCGACTTTATCTCTTTGGCAATTCTATAGCTTATGTGGTGAGAATTTGATTGTAAGTCCAAGTCTCGTGCCACTGAGTCTAGAACTTGCCCTGAATGTTTGTTTAGGCGAAATACTAAGTGTAGTTTGAAGTGATTATAGGCTATCCTTGATCTGAATGGTATCTTGAAAACATCCATAGCCTACAAATAATAATATCCCTAGTCAACCCCTTTGAGTCATAGCCCTTTTTCTTTCAAAGACAATGATACAAGCCTTTACCCGTTCTAAAAAGACCCTCTCTTGGCACCATATATTTCCCTAGCACAAGGAAAAAACATAAGTTTGGGGGAGATATGAGGAATGCAAAAGTCATAAAAGGTACAAAATGAAAAAAAGGAAAGGCAAAGAAAAAGAAAGAAGTCAAAGATTCAAAAAGAAAATGAACAATGTAGAAGAAATGAATGGCTTCAACAAAAGCAAAAGATGAAAGGCATGGAGAGATTATAAAGGAGAAAAAGAAATGAAATAACTAAGAAAGAGTGACAGTGTATCTCTCTAGCCCCTAAAGAAGAAGTAAATGACAAAAAGATTCAAGAAAATGTGTGCCAAAATGAAGCAAATGAAGTGCTTAAGGGAAGATGAAACCTTCTTAGACCAAATATATCCTACCCTGAACCAAAAGCCTTCATTGTATCCCCACAAAAGCCCTATATGATCTTGAGTTGAGTGAAACTTACATTAGTGGTGACTCATATAAGGGGCAAGCTTATTGTACTCTGAGTCAGACTTGTGACCTTTCTTTGAGAGAGATGAATGTGTTTTGCACAATCCTCATTCTGAGTGCTACAATCTAAAAGTGAGGTTTTGCTTAAGGAAGAGTGAGGAGTATGAGTTTGGGTTCCACAATGACCAAAGTAGTAGAAAGAGTTTCCTTGATGAGTTGAGTCAACTCTTGATGCTTTTTGTGTCGCACTAAAACCACGATGCTTAAAAAGGTTGAATGTTGTTAATGATTCATTTGAATTGAGGGCAATTGTTAGTTCCAATTGATGCTAGATGAGGTTACTTTAGGTTAGTTCAATTTTCTTGGTTTTATTCTTAAGGAGGTGGGACTTACTTTGTTTGCTTGAGGATAAGCAAAAGCTTAAATTTTGGGGAGTTGATAACTAGGGATTCTAGTCTATATAATACTTCTTTTTGCTTGAGTTTTGGATTAAAAATGTATACAAGTAATCCCGAAAGCTTACATGTTGTGCTTGTTTGAAGTGTTTGGTCAAAAAGTGACAAGGAAGTCAAAATCAGCTCAAAAAGAAGTGAAACTTACACAAGTGCCAAGAACAAGTAAAAGTACCGCTACAACAGTAAATCCACCTCTGCTTCAATAGACCCACCGCGACCGCGGTTTTTTTATCGCGGTCTGCAGTGGCAAAGATCAGAGAGGATGCAATTCTATAATTTCAAGCAACGCGGCCCGCGGGTGATTCTATGTGACTGCGGTAGCCTCATCACGGCCGCAGTCCATTTGTTGCGGTCCGCAGAGAAGAGATTCTGAGAACCTAAAGTTTGGAAGTTTTCAAGACACCGCTGACCGCGGTTGATTTTATGCGGCAGCGGTGAAGCCATCGCAGCCGCAGCCAATTTATTGCGGTCTATGGTGGCCAGATTCAGAGAACAAGATTTGAAGCCAAATAGCCTCACAACGGCGGCAGTCCATTTTTCCCGGTCTGCGGTACCTTCTTCAGGGGCATTTTTGTCCAAAAAATTTGGCCTTGTATAAATACTTCTTTTTCAAAATTTTAGGTTATCTTATCTGTATCTGAGCACGTGAACGTCATTTTTAGCTATTTTGAGCTATTTTGTAGCTAGTTTAACATTGAATCTCCGAATCTTAGCTTGTAATTATATTTTATGGGTTATTCTTCATCTCAATATCTGATTTCTTCCGTTATTATGAGTAGATAGACCCATTAGCTAGGGTTGTGGTTCAACTCTAGTGTGGGTATTTGATGGATCTCTTGTTTTAGGACTAAGATGTTTATGGGTGGTTGATATTTGGCATGATTTGTGTTTTCCATGTTGAATTAGTGGTTGCAAACACTAATTTGTGCCTTTTTGACTTGGGCTCTTCTTGAGAAAGAAAGTTTGAGTCTAGGAAAATCAGGCCAACAAGGAATTTGGGTGTATTCAAGAGATTGATAGCCCCAATTAAAGGGTTAAACATAGAGATAGTAGTACCCGACTTGAGCCTATATTGCTTGCACAATATTGACACCCAATTGGTCTTGAGAAAGCCAATTAGGGCAAAGTCACTCAAGCTAAAGAGAGGTATAGAGTGAGTAGTTTCATGCATTGGCTATATCGCGATCCCAAACATAACAACTTTGCTTTAGTCTTTAGAACCCGTCAAGTATTCACCTAGGGGAAAGTCACTTCCCTAATGCCTTTCCTTAAATTAAGAAAACCTCATAAAAAGATATCATACTTAGCTTAATTTCAGCATCATTAGTAATAATCTAAATTAGTGAACCATCAACGCATGTAAACAATTACTTTGCACGTTACAAGTGTCGATAGGAACCCAATTCCCAAACATTCTAGTTCCTTGTGGATTCGATCCCGACCTTCTCGGGTAAAAGCTACATCGACCGCTCGTGCCACTCTATGGTGGTGTAGGGTTGGACCCAAACACTTTTTGGCACCGTTTTCTGGGAGCTAAACAATTTTTGGATATCTATCTATCTAGTTTTGAGTTTAGTTTTTATTTCTTTCTTGTTTACTTACTTGGGTGAATTATCAATTCAGGTACCAAATGGCGACGAACAATAACAATGATCCTCTTGGAAATGTTTTGCCGGGGGAGGAGGTAGATGGAAATATTGATGATGAGGCACCTATAGTGCCTCAATCTCAAAGGAGGGGCCGCCAGGCAAATGATAATGTTCCAGAACCTCCCCCGCCACCTCCAAGAATGGCTCCTCGGGTGCTTCCAAACCAAGGATATGCTAGTGCAATTGTCCCACACCAGATCCGGGAGAGCAATTTCCAATTTCCAAATGTGATGTTGACTTTGTTGGAGCAGCGAGGGTATTTCATAGGTGCTCCCCATTAGAATGCTTACAAACATCTTAAAGGCTTTGTGGATATCCGTTGGGAAGCAAGCAAATAAATGTGTCAGAGGATGCACTTAGATTGAGATTGTTCCCTTTTTCACTTAGAGGGAAAGCTTTGGAATGGGTTGAAAGGCTTCCCAACCATTCCATCACTACTTGGGATGAGCTGGCAGATAAATTCATTGCAAAGTTTTTCTCGCCGGGTCACATGGCAACCTTGAGGGATGAAATCTTAGCTTTCAAACAGGAGCCCAACGAACCACTGCATGAGATATGGGAGAGATACGGACTATGGTAAAGGAATGCCTAAATAATGATATGACTGAGGCAATGATACAACAGACATTCTACCAAGACATTAACAAAAAAAATCAGTGCATAGTGAACCAACTCGCTGGGGGAAATTTCATGAACACACCGTATGATGAGGCTAATGCAATATTGGATGAGATGGCTGACACGTCCTCTGCTTGGCAAAGTAGAGTCAATGTGCCTTAGGGTGACACTACGGTCATTCACTTGCACAAAGAGCTCCATGATCATGGGCAGGCAATAGCAGAACTGACAACAACAATGAACCAGCTAGCAAAGGTACAATTACAGCTGGTTCAAACTCCACGAGAAGTAAATTCTATGGAGGATGTCAATATGTTAGTGAACAAAAGAAGACAAAGAGGTCAGCAGAACCAAGGAAGTTAGGATCAATACGAACAAGATAGTTGTGGGTTCCAAGATGATGGGTATGATAAGAAGAATGAAGAAGTGCATTACGTGAACAACTATCAGGGCCAAAGAGGCAATTGTTATAACCAACAACAACAATGGAGATCCCAAGGCAATTAGGGAAATCAACAACAACAAGGGAATAGTAATTGGGAGAACAACAACCAAAATTCAAATTGGGGCAACCAGAACAATCAGGGTAATTGGAGTGGCAATAACAACAACAAGGGTGGAAACAACAATCAGGGTGGTTGGAATAGTAGCAATCAAGGAAATCGGGGGCAAGGCTTTCAAAGGGCCCCGATGTATCAACAACCCAACAATCCACCCCTATTTCCATCCCAAGGTCCTAGTCCATCCAACAATGAAATGGGGAGAATTGAAATGATGTTTGAACAGATGATGAAAAAGAATGCTGACTTTGATGCCAGTTGGAATCCCACAATACTTCAATCAGAAATTTGGAGGTTCAATTAGCTCAAATCTCAGAATCTTTGAATACTCGCCCTAAAGGGGCTCTACCTAGTGATATGGTAGTCAACCCGAAGGGTGGGAACAAAACTGGGCATGCAATGGTGGTAACTACAAGAAGTGGATGAGGCGGTGATGTGAATGCCTCCAAACAAAAAGAAATTTTGAGTGATGAAGTTGAGTTGCAAGAGGATGATATCCCTTTGGTGGTTGAGAATGTGACTTATGAGAACTTGAATGAGGAAGTGAGGATTGATATCCAAGATAACGAGGTGGAAACTCAGAACGACGTGAACCCGTCTAGGGAACATGTAATAGACATGCCAGAAAAGGTTGTTCCGAAAGCCAAGGCTCCTTTTCCAAGTCCACCTCCACCTTATCCTCAAATGCTCGCGAAGTAGAAAAATGAGAACTAGTTTAAGAAATTTATTGACATGATGAAGAACTTATCAATTAATGTGCCTTTTGTTTACCGTGAAAATGGTAACAACAATTAAATTTGTAAATGGGATTCTAAAAATACGTGACCTATTCCCGAGCTAGTTGTTAGAGCAGTTGATGCTAAGAACGTGAAGCTTAATGATGAAATGAGCTAAAACAAGGCAGTAATCAAACCGAAGGGGCCTATTGCCCGGATGCAAAGCTGGTCGATAAGGACCTCGGGGTCAGGACTCGAATCAAGCTCGATGCTATCGGGGACAACCGGGAATAGGATAACAATTAAGGATACAATCAAGCAAGGCTATTTACAGCCAAATTTGTGCAATGTAGCATGAAATAAGTAAGAAGACAATAGATGTTAAAGTGGCCTCGGACCAGTGAGAACAAGCAAAATAGAAGAAAAGAGAGAGAGAGAGATATTATTGCATTTGTGGAGAAAATGGAGCAACATCAGCCCTTTACAAAGTGGTATGGGTTCCCCTTATATAGGTGAGGGAACACGGTATGGTACAAATATGTGGAGATTAAACACAAAGTACGAAGATGGTATGGTTTGACGTGATGCCTCAGCATAGGCTTTGGATAGGTCGGGCCTGTCAAACGTAGCCATGCGCCTTGGGGGCTTCCCCCTCCATCCTGGCTTCGGTCTTTGTTTACTCCGAGTCGGGCTCCGACGAGCCCTGAGGTCAGGAACTTGGTTGCAGCCTATGCTTTCGAAATGTCCCGACAACGAGAAATCAAGTCTTCTAATTTCACTGCATATAGATAGTCTCCACGTTTCCCATAATGAAGAGATGTGAAATGATTTTGACACTTGATTCCTTGAGCTTCTTTAGGCGACGACATACCGATGATGTGACTCCTGGCCTGAGCTTTGTGGTGATTGGACATCCACGGGCTCGTGCTTTTCAACTTCATTCATTGCACTCCTGATTCTTCTTTTTTAAGGTGAAGGTACCGCCGTCGGCTCATTTTTCCATGGATTCATTAACTGCGTCCGTCGGTCAGCCTTCCAAAGCTTAAATGACAGTGTCGTAATCTCCTATAAATGGGGGTGCCTCGACTTTGCTTTTCCTATCCCAGTGCTTCCGTTGTCTTGCTTGCCTTTCCCTTCTTATCATCTTCTACATCTTCTACGGTGGGGATCCCTCGGGGGATTGAGCTGGGAACCTATGGGAGGTGGAGATCAAAGGAGTCACCCTTGAGGATACGTGCTCGATGGTGCGACGCCCGAGGATGCTAATAAAGGAGATGGACTCTCGAGGGCGAACCGGGTGGCGGGTTTCATCGCATGTACACCCTTCTGTTCCTCCGCTTTGGGCGTAGACTCCTGTAGGCTTTTGCAAGTTGTATGTAATGACCACTCGAGGTCTGCTTGTACACAAACTTTTATGAATAAGAGTATACCCCGTTTATTTTTGCTTTAGAACTTTGCTTTGTTTCTGTATGCTTTTATTCCCTTTGAGGCCCTTTGAACGCTTTATTTTGTTTGTTGTCTGTTGATATCGGGTTTTATCTCTGCAAAGAACCTCATCATCAACGTCGTTCACCAAAATGACGGATGAATTTGTGCTAGGGTATACGTGCTCGATGGTGCGACGCCCGAGGATGCTAATAACGGAGATGGACTCTCGAGGGCAAACCGGGTGGCGGGTTTCATCGCATGTACACCCTTCTGTTCCTCCGCTTTGGGCGTAGACTCCTGTAGGCTTTTGCAAGTTGTATGTAACAACCACTCGAGGTCTGCTTGTACACAAACTTTTATGAATAAGTTTTATGAATCATTTGTTCACCAAAATGACGTCGTTCATCATCAACGTCAGGAACTTGGTTGCGGCCTATTCTTTCGAAATGTCCCGACAACGAGAAATCAAGTCTTCTAATTTCACTGCATATAGATAGTCTCCACGTTTCCCATAATGAAGAGATGTGAAATGATTTTGACACTTGATTCCTTGAGTTTTTTTAGGCGACGACATACCGATGATGTGACTCCTGGCCTGAGCTTTGTGGTGATAGGACATCCACGGGCTCGTGCTTTTCAACTTCATTCATTGCACTCCTGATTCTTCTTTTTTAAGGTGAAGGTACCTCCGTCGGCTCATTTTTCCATGGATTCATTAACTACGTCCGTCGGTCAGCCTTCCAAAGCTTAAATGACCGTGTCGTAATCTCCTATAAATGGGGGTCCCTCGGCTTTGCTTTTCCTATCCCAGTGCTTCCGTTGTCTTGCTTGCCTTTCCCTTCTTATCATCTTCTACATCTTCTACGGCGGGGATCCCTCGGGGGATTGAGCTGGGAACCTATGGGAGGTGGATATCAAAGGAGTCACCCTTGAGGATACGTGCTCGATGGTGCGACGCCCGAGGATGCTAATAACGGAGATGGACTCTCGAGGGCGAACCGGGTGGCGGGTTTCATCACATGTACACCCTTCTGTTCCTCCGCTTTGGGCGTAGACTCCTGTAGGCTTTTACAAGTTGTATGTAACGACCACTCGAGGTCTGCTTGTACACAAACTTTTATGAATAAGAGTATACCCCGTTTATTTTTGCTTTCGAACTTTGCTTTGTTTCTGTATGCTTTTATTCCCTTTGAGGCCCTTTGAACGCTTTATTTTGTTTGTTGTCTGTTGATATCGGGCTTGGGCGTGGGTGCCCGTCCCGGTCTTCTGCTGATCGGCATAGCTCTCGTCCGAACCCATCGTCGTACTTCGGACCAATCTTGGATTGATCTGATAGGTCCAAGCTATTGAGGCCCTCTGAATTGTATGGAGATCATGCGCCGAATTCTAGGGCCTTCGGGATTGTTACCCTGGATAAAGGTCATCTTCGGGTACCCGGGGTCCCCTATTTATCTTGATGTAGATAGCCCCTTTAGAATGTATAGGATAGGCTTCTGCTGAGGAGTTTGCCTGTATTCGGGCGCTTCCTCGGACCTTCGTGGAGCTTTCGCGATCGGAGCTTCCTGTGTTTATTCCTCTTTTTAGAAAAAGGGGATCACGAGACCAGATACTTGCCTTGCATCAAGTGTTGGCGTTTAAAGCTTCCCGAAGTCCGACTTCTTTGGGTCGGGGGTTCTTGACATAGAGTGCTATCTTGAGCTCGGAGATAATACGAACGGCCCCTCGAGTCTTGACTCCTCATTGAAGGATTCTTTCTGGATTAGGTATTGACCTGTCGATCTGTATCGAGGATGTTGGCTTCCCGGGGCCTTCCTCGGGCAGGAGAAACGTCGCTGCTTCTCACAAATATGTGGGATAGCTTTAGCTTTTTCGTAAGACTTCACTATTTTTAGATAGCCGCTTTTCTGCTCTGGCACGGGGTACTTCATATCTTTAGGCGCAAAAAGTGTTGGTGTGCTTGCTTTGACCTGTTAGTTTCACCATAGTCATGGAAACCACTTCGGGGCCGATCCGGCATGGGACGAGGGGTGCTGCTCCTAGTGCTCAGGAACCAAGGGAGTTCGCTCTGGAGACGACGTCCTTGATAAAAGAGGAACACTTGGAGATGGCGAGGAGATACTGCGGGTGGAGCGAGGGGATAACACTACAGGTGCTTTCCTCAGATGAGGGCATTGCGGACTCCACCAATGGATTCTTGAGTGTATACCTATACCCTTTCGCATTTGGCCCCCCTGGTAGGGTCGTGCTTATTTTTGCTTGAAGTATCGGGTTACCCTAGCACAAATTCATCCATCATTTTGGTGAACGACGTTGATGATGAGGTTCTTTGCGCCGGGCTTGAATTCATGCTTGATCACCTTGTCAGGCTATATCGGCCCTTTCATCATCGAGGCCTGCTAACTCTGAGATGTCGCTCGTCCATGCCCTTTATTATTGATGACAAGGAAAGTGGGGATCGATAGTTGGCCAGTTGGTTTATACAGGTCTGAATGACCGACATTATCCCTTTGGAGGTTTTGCCATTTCCCAAAGGGTGGAATTATGCACGTGAGTGAGGCGTTTGGCGCTTTTTCAAATTTCACCTATAGCGAAAATCAGCTGAGTAATAATGTTGTCTCTCTTGTTGTGTAGATCAAAGAGAAACCTTGAATACTTGATGAGTTCTTCTTAGGTAGCATATGAGTGTTGCCTCAATAAAAACCGCACCGATAAAACCCGTTCGGGATAAAATCCAGTCTAAGGGAAAAAGAGCGCAATGCATGCTTTATAACCAATGGTTTTTGAGTCGAAGGGTGATTCAGCGTATTTTGTCGGACACCTGTAAAAAATTGGTATGAGTCATAAAGCGAAGAAGGGAGGAGGTTATACCTTAGAAATAATAGTGTTTGAGCATTGATATGTTCCAATTACTTGGAAGTTGTTCGCCTTCCATGGTGCCAAGTTTGTAGGATCCCTTTCCTACTATTCTGAGGGCGCGGTAGGTCCTTCCCAGCTCGGGCCTAGATTCCCTTCATTTGGGTTTTGAGTGTTGAGGTGGACTTTCCTTAGGACTAAGTCACCGATTCTGAAGTGTCGGAGGTTTGTTCTCCTGTTATAATATCTCTCGATCCTCTATTTTTGGCGGCCATTCAGACTAGTACAACCTCTTTCTTTTCATCTAGCAGCTCGAGGGCTATAGTCATGGACTCGTTGTTCGAGTCCTCAATGACATGCTGAAATTTGACGCTTGGCTCTCCGACCTCGAACGGTATCAGGGCCTCGGACCCGTATACCAAAAAGAACGGTGTCTCCCCAGTGCTTGACTTTGAAGTTGTTCGGTGCGCCCATAGTACTTCGGGAAATACCTCTCTCCGTTTCCCCTTCGCATTTCCTAACCTCTTTTTCAAGTTTTGGATGATGGTCTTGTTTGTGGACTCAGCCTGTCCATTCGCACATGGGTGATAGGGCGTTGACAAGATTCTCTTGATCTTATTATCTTCAAGGAATTTTGTCACCTTGCTACCTATTAAATGCTTCCCATTATTAAATGCAGCCTCGGAAGGGATCCCGAATCGGCATATGATGTGATCCCAGATGAAGTCGATGACTTCTTTTTCTCTTATCTTCTCGAAGGCCTGTGCTTCCACCTATTTCGAGAAATAGTCAGTCATAAATAGAATAAATCTAGCTTTACCTGATGCCGTTAGTAAGGGGTCGACGATGTTCATTCCCCATTTCATGAACAGTCATTGTGATAAGACTGAATATAGTTGTTGACCAGGTTGGTGAATCATCGGCGCAAACCTTTGGCATTTGTCACATCTTCGAACGAATTCCTTGGTGTCCTTCTCCATGTTGTCCCAATAGTAGCTTGCCCTAATTACCTTTCGAACTAAAGAATCGGCGCCGGAATGATTTCCACAAGTACCCTCGTGGATTTCTCGAAGTACATAATCGGTGTCTCTCGGTCCCAAGCATACTACTAGAGGACCGTCGAAGGTCCTTCTATATAATGTACCATTCTCATCGAGTGAAAATCGAGCTGCTTTGGCTCGGAGGGCCCTTGATTCCTTTGGATCCGTGGGCAGCTTCCCGCTTTTCAAATAGTCGATATATTTATTTCTCCAATCCCACGTTAGACTTGTCGAGTTGATCTCAACATGGCCTTTTCGATCACTGATTTGGACAACTGTACAACAATCCCTATGAGTATGTCATCTTCTTCGACAGACGACCCCATGTTCGCGAGTGCATCGGCCTCACTGTTCTGATCTCGGGGAATGTGGACCAGAGTCCATTCTTTGAAACGATGCAATATGACCTGAAGTTTGTCTAAGTATCTTTGCATCCTGCCTTCTCGAACCTCAAAGCTGCCATTCACTTGGTTAACTACTAGAAGGGAGTCACATTTTGCTTCGATGACTTCTGCTCCTAGGCTCTTGGCCAGCTCGAGACCTGCAATCATAGCCTCATACTCGGCCTCGTTGTGAGTGAATTTCAGAGTTTTAATAGATTGCCTAATCATGCCGCCCGTAGGTAGTTTCAGAATGATTTCGAGACCGAACCCTTTTACGTTCGAGGCACCGTCGGTGAATAAGGTCCATACCCCCGATGATGTACCTGTATCTAGCAAGAGTTCTTTCTCTACCTCGGGCACGAGGGCGAGCATAAAATCAGCCACAAAGTCTGCCAAAATTTAGGACTTGATAGCCGTCCGAGGTTGATATTCGATATCGTACCCTCCGAGTTCGATAGCCCATTTGGCCAATCTGCCCGATATTTCAGGCTTGTGCAAGATGTTTCGAAGAGGGTACGTTGTTAAAACACATATATAAGTAAAAGCTAATTTTTCTGACATGCACTTATTAATGCAAAAGCTAATTTTTCTAAGTGAGGATACCTGGTTTCAGTATCTCCTAGAGTTCGACTTACGTAATAAATAGGGAATTGCATACCTTGTTCTTCCCGAACCAACACACCACTTACTGCTACATCAGGTACAGTCAGATATAAGTACAACGTTTTATCTTCTTTCGGGGTGTGGAGCAAAGGCGGGCTCGAGAGATACTGCTTTAGCTCCTCTAAAGCATGATGGCATTCCGGAGTTCATTCAAAGCTGTTTTTCTTTTTGAGCAAGGAGAAAAAATGATGACTCCGATATGACGACCTTGAGATGAACTGGCCTAAGGCCGCTATCCGCCCGGTCAGCCGCTATACGTCCTTCACATTGTTCACCACTATGATTTCTTCAATGGCCTTGATTTTGTCGGGGTTAATTTCTATCGCCCCTATTCGACACCATGAAGCCTTAAAATTTGCTTGATCCTACTCCAAAGGCACATTTCTCGAGGTTGAGCTTCATCTTGTAACTTCTAAGGATATCGAATGTTTCCTACAAATGAATCAAATGGTCCTCTGTGTGCAAGGACTTAACTAGCATGTCATCAATGTAAACTTCCATAGATTGGCCTATTTGATGTTCGATCATCTTATTAACTAGGCATTGGTACGTAGCTCCTACGTTTTTTAGTCCGAAGGGCATTACGTTATAGTAGTATGTACCATACTTCATGATGAATGAAGTCTTTTCCCTGTCCTCCGGGTTCATTTAAATTTTATTATACCCGGAATAGGTGTCGAGAATAGTGAGGATCTCGTGTCCGGTCGTGGCATCGATCAAGCAATCGATGTTGGGCAATGGGAATGAGTCTTTGGGGCATGCTTTATTCATGTCTTTATAATCTATGCACATTCTTAATTTATTTCCTTTTTTGGGGACCACTACTATATTAGCCAACCATTCGGGGTATTTTACCTCCCTAATCGATCCTATTTTGAGGAGTTTTGTTACCTCGTCTTTGATGAACGCATACCTCGGATTGAGGCCTCCTTTTTTGCTTTACTGGTTTGAACCTGGGATCAACGCATAGTCGATGGGTGGCTATTTTAGGTGGGATCCCTATCATGTCTAAATGGGACCAAGCAAAGCATTCAATGTTGTTAGCAAGAAATTGGATGAGTTTTTTCCTGAGTTCGGGGGTTAATCCCGTTCTCAGGTATACCTTTCAATCTGGAAGATGTTTGATTAAGACTGCCTGTTCGAGTTCTTCGACCGTTGATTTCATTGCATTCGATTCCTCGGGAGCAATGAAGGTCTGAGGAGTGAGGATCTCTTCTTTGTTGTTTTCGTTTGAATGCTCACGGACCACCTGTTCCTCAGGGGTTGGCTCGTTTCCTGACCCGTCCTGGACGAGGGGAGTTGATGTTGGTGCCACGTTGTTTACCATGCATACCACATTTTCTGCGCGTCGTTCTCTGTACACTATTTTTATACCGTCTTTTGTTAGTAATTTCATCATCTGGTGAAGAGCTGATGGTACTGCCCTCATGTTATGTACCCACAGTCTTCCAAGTAAGGCATTGTACCCCATGTCACCTTCGATAATATGAAACTTGGTGTCCTAAACTGTACCGGACACCGTGACTGGGAGGATGACTTCTCCCTTCGTTGTCTCGCTTGCCGTGTTGAATCCTTGGAGGATTCAAGAGGCGGGTACGATCTGGTCGAGCAGTCCGAGCTACTCCACCACCTTTGACTTGATTACGTTGGTCGAGCTTCCTGGATCCACGAGCACATGTTTGATTTGGATGTCATTCCAAAGAAAAGGAATTACCAGCGCATCATCATGTGGTTGGGACAAGGCTTGGATGTATTCTTCTCTAAATATAAGGGCATCCTCGGGTATATAGCTCTGAGTTTGCCTTTCCGTTGCGATGGACATTCTGGCCCATTTGAGCATGGGTCCCTGCAGGACAACCATTCTTTCCATGAAGCCCAATACCATTGTTTTCGTGTACATTTGTTGAGTTAGACATTTTTTGACCTGAAATCAAAGATCATTGGACAAGAGAAGCATTCAAAATAACTTATGTTTTCAGAAAACTAGTACCAAAACAATCACTATTACTCTTAGCCCCACGATGGGCGCCAAACTATTTACCTTGAAAATGGTAACTACAATTAAATTTGATTTTGTGGTTCTAAAAATACATGATTTATCTTAACACTAGTTGTTAGGCAATAGATGTTATGTCTGAGTAAAGAAAATAAGAAATGCAAACTAATAGGGTCACAAGGCTGGGCCTCGAGCTGGCTGGAGCAGGGTCTCGAGGTCTAAACGATGCTAATAGCAATAAACGATTGATGAAGAATCAATGATAATGAGGGCCTTAAAGATGGCCTTTTGCGGTTAATAATGAGCAATAAATGAACAATGAAAGAATAAGCAATAAATGTACAGAATAATTGTTTAAGCAAAGAGCAGAGAAAGTTGTATTGTATTGTCGCACCTCCTTTTTACGCACCCGCGGGGGGCGTAGGGAGTTTTTTCCAATTAAAGGACAGTCGAAACGGGATTTGTTTGTTTGTTTCAGAGTCGCCACTTGGGAATTTTAAGGCGTCCCAAGTCACCAATTTTAATCCCGAATCGAGGAAAAGAATGACTCTGTATTATAGTCTGCGAACCAGAAATCCGGATAAGGAATTCTGTTAACCCGGGAGAAGGTGTTAGGCATTCCCGAATTCCGTGGTTCTAGCACGGTCGCTCAACTGTTGTGTTTGGCTTGATTATTTTGATTTATTAAATACATTTTTATTGCATGATTTTATTGTTACCGCTTCTATTTAAATTGTTTATAATTAAAGACCCTTCTTCGAATCGAATCACGCGTACGTGTATTCGTTTTATATATTAATATTTTTTAACGTGAAAATCGTGTCACGCGTACGTATACACAATATAATAATTATTATTTATTTATTTTTTCGAATTTTTTTATTATATATAAAAAAAACTTAAGTTCGAAATTGTGCTAAAAAATTAAGAACGTTCGTCGTTCTTGTATAATTAAATATTGAACCGCACATCTCGAGTTATATGAAATTAATAATGATATTCTCCGAGAAATCCCTTTTATTAAATATTCGATCGAAGTTGCGCGAACGCATAATCCGAATTGCCTTTAGAAATATAATTAGGTTACGCGAACGTATCCCTAATCACAAAAATATTCTTGATGGTAGTATAAATTTGTTTACAAATTGTTTATTATATCCACTTATTTTTATATGAAAGCCATAGAGAAACATTGATTTAGACGTCTCTATATTTCTTGAAAAGCATTCAAAAGTTATTATGTGTTCACCGCAAATCTTATTTTACGCATATGAATTATATTCCTCCAAGCCATTCAAATTTTAAAGAATTAATGATATGAAAAAGAAACAAACAACAGGTAACTAAAAAATACTATCATTTTTTATCGTGGATACAACATTAATATATCCAAAAATCGAATCGCATATAAAAATGGAAAAAGAATTAATTTGATAAACAAATTAATAGTTTCTGAAGAATTTTCATTGTTTCATTTAAGGCGAACTCTTCTTCTATATATCTTTTACATAAAATGCCACGATTCGTTTATAAATCCTATGTCCTTCTCATGTATTTGTTTTAATCCAAAGTTGCAATGGTTTGGTTAATGTTTGCAATGGAAGATAAGAGTCAAGTTGATAAGAAAGAGAACTATTATACAAATTGATTCAATAAAATTACATCACATGCAATATAGTTATACGTTTGAACCATTCCTAATATTGTATCAACTCACCTTCCACATATGATTATATATATACTCATCATCATGCTATATATGAACATACAACTTATATCAATCTAAAAAATCAGATTTTTTACAAGATATACTAATAATGTAATTTATTGATACTTCCATTCTACTTTGCATTTAGCTAACGATATTACGGGATGTAATTAATGGCCCATTTTATGCCATGTTCGCTACCTTGATATTTTAATCATGACTTCACTTAATGAAAATTCCGAAATAGATGATATTATTACAACACTTAAACGAATTTTAAGAGGTAACAATTATCTTATATTCATTACGCCAAACGTACTACTATATTAATCAACTGAATCAAAAACCAAATTTTTAACTACTGAACTTGAATGAATGGAAAACAGAATTATAATTCCCGAACTTCATTAATTTGTCATGTTGAAGCTTTTCGTGACATGAATTTACAGATATGTACCTGATATTGGAAGCAAAAGAAAATGATGATGAGAATCAGCAGCAATAATAACAGTACAATAGCAACAACTGCCCAGCAATAGTAACAACCCAGTAACAGACCGGTGGAGTAGTAATCCCAAAAACAAAAGCTTTAAGCTTTAAATGAAACAACAACCATTAATACTAATTTCAAACAAAGAAAGAAAGCAGTAGATTTTTTAGCTTTTATTTTTATTTTTGAAAGCTTAAATATTTTTCGGAATTTTTCTCTCTTCTATTCTCTGTCCGTTTTTTTCTCTCTATCTGTATTCTTGTTATTCTTATTTGTCTTCAAGACTTCACATATATAACACATCCCATAAACCTTTTAATTAATTAAAATCAATACTTTTTCTCTACCCAACCCATTATCTTTCCACTCATCCCCATTACATTAAATAAACATATCACACCACCCCATTATATTTTGTCCCCCATGCTTTATTTAAAATAATGCAAGATTCCCCTTTAATTTAAATCTTGTCCCCCCTTTATATTAAATAATCATATCACAACCCACCCCATTTCATTTTGTCCCCCATGCTTCAAATAAACAATTTCAAAATGTACAATTCCTAAACTACCCCTTCCGACCTTACTGAAATTACCAAACTACCCCTGAACGTATTACAAATTTACCAAACTACCCATCAGCTATAACACATCAATTAATCAAACTTAACCAAAATATAGACAATATGATCAATTTCTAACAATGTTCAAACAACAATATGAACATGGATGAACATCATAACAACAATATCACATGAACACGATTTTAACAACATTTCAACAACAAATCACATGAACACGAATTGAACAACAAAGAACAACTAAAATTTGATTGAACAATATTTTAGCAACAAACAATCCTATTTTCGGATTCAACAACAACAACAAACAAAGTATGAAGATTTCTAAATTCAATCATATTGAACTTAAAATCAACTCTAACAACATTACAACAAACAATTCTTATATTAAACTTTAAACAAGATTATGAGAACAATTCAAGCAATAATCATAAATGGTAAACAAGAAATCAAACTATACAAAATTCGGATTCAAGATCATCCAAACAAAGTATGAACATGAATGAATCTATTTTAACACAAACATGATGGATTTAAACGATTAAACCAACATATTTCCTTTAACACAACTAAATTCTTTAAACAAATAACAAGATCGACGAAGAAACAATTATGAGCTTAAACTTGAACTTAACAATATTAACAATTTCTAACAATACATAAACACATGAAACAAATTGAAGAAATAGTTGATTAAATTTCAATTTGAATCTAACAAACATCAAACTAACAAATACTTACTTAAACAATAAAACAAACATGAAATAAACATGAAAACAACTAATTAAACTTCCATTTTAAAATCTAAAAATTAATTTAACAAACAACACATGAACATGAACTAAAAATTAATTCAAACGATAAACAGAACAAACATTTGTTGATTTTAGATTCGAAAATATCAAAACAAAATACGGACAACATAAAACTCAAAAACTTCTAACCAGATCGAAATGAAATATGTACGGATTGTTTCGACGAACCTCGAATGGGAATGAATCTGTCCGGATTCGACGACAAACTCAACGACGAACTCAAGACGAAGCTTGACGACCTCGGCTGAAACTCGACCAAACGATATGGTGGAAACAACGCAGCAAAACAAGGCGGGTTTGGACGTAGCGAAGCAGGAGGAAGACGCTATGGTTTCAGAGAACGAACAGCAGCAGCCATGTGCGATGGAGGTCGAAGCTAAGGCAGCAACTATCATGGGTGTCGAGCTTCAAGCTCGACGCCGGAGAAGACGATACAGTAGCCATGGTTACGAGCAGCAGCAGCTGACGCGGAATCAACTGCCATGGAAGCGAGCGGTCGACGAAGGCAATGGCGGACTGCTTGGTGGAACTGGGCAGCCATGGATGTCGATCTCAAGCTCGAGCTTGACGAAAGACGAAGAAGATGAAGTGACGACGCAGAGATAGCTACGCGGACAGCAGTAGCTATGGTTCTTGGGGTCGTTTGGTCATGACGAACTGTTTGTTGATGGTGTTTGGATGAGAGGGAGTGGGGTCAAAGGCAGCCATGGTTGTGCTTTGGAGTTTTGAGGAAGAAGAAGGAGAATAGGGGGAAAAGAATGATAGGGGGGGGGGCGGATGACTTAGGTCATTTTTAGGGTTTTTGGTTTTTTTTGTTTTGTTTTGTTTTGTTTTGTTTTGTGTCTTTGAAATGCAAGATAGGGGTATTGGGTCTTTTGGGTTATGGACTGGGTCGACCCAGTTCGAAATGGACTGGGTCGTAGGGAAGATTGGGCCATTTTTTGGGCCTGTGGCTTGAAATTGAAGAAGAGGCCTAATTCCGACTTTCTTTATATTTTCGCTCTCTTTTCTTCTTTTATTTTTTCTAAAACTAAATTATAAAAATACTTAAACTATTATTAAGAACTAAATTAAGTTATAAAAGCGCAAATTAACTCCCAATAACAATTAACGCACAATTAAGTATTAATTAAGCATAAAATTGTATATTTGGACATTAAATGCTAAAAATGCAAACGATGCCTATTTTTGTAATTTTTAATTTTTGTAAAACAAATTTAATTACTAACAACTATAGAATTAAATCCTACATGCAAAATGCGACATATTGTTGTATTTTTTATTAATTTATCAAATAAACACGCACAGACAAATACAAATAATTATTCAAAATATCACAAAATATCACAACATTGCACACCAAAGAAAAATTACTTTATTTTTTGAATTTTTTGGGAGTAATTCTCATATAGGGCAAAAATCACGTGCTTACAGCTGCCCCTCTTTGCCCAAAGACACGAAGGGTTTTCGTGCAAAGATAAAGCGAGCGATTTTTGCCCATTCGAGTACTCCGTTGAAGCATTTTTTGAAAAAGATTTGACCGAACCTTTGCTTCAAAGGTTTCCTACATATCCTGGGCTAAACAGGAATCAGGTCAATGTAGTTCGGGAAACTTTGGTAGCTGGGACTACCGTTGGACTGCACTGTTACTGTTGTTGCATGCTATTACTACTGCTTACCGATCTCCTTGTTACAACGTGCTTAAAAGAAAACAAGAAGCTAGGCTAGAGTACAATTTGTTTTTGTTGCCTTGCTTCCTTGTCTGCTTGCATTTCTTCCGGTACTTTTCTTCTTTTGACACATGCACTTGAGTTTGTGCTGTGACCTCTTGTTGCAACCTTCTGCTTCCCGGTGCCGGGGAATTTTATTGTTTCCTGCTGGGGATTCCTATTGTAACCCTCTGTTTTATTGTTCTCTGACTTGATCTTGAAATGTATGCCTCTGTTATCTGGGCGGGCTCCCAACTTCAATACTTGAAAATTAAAGACTTGAAATGTATGCCTCTGTTATCTGGGCGGGCTCCCAAGTTCAATGCTTGAAAATTAAAGACTGAAATGTATGCCTCTGTTCTATGGGCGGGCTCCCAACTTTAACAACAAAAATGAATGCCATTCCTCTCTTCAGGCGGGCTCCTGACTTCAACAACAACTTTGAAAATAATTCGCCATTCCTCTCTTCAGGCGGGCTCCTGACTTCCACCAATACATCGCCATTCCTTTCTTTAGGTTGGCAAGATTTCAACAACTTTTTTAAAATGCCTTTCCTCTCTTCAGGCGGGCTCCTGACAACAACTTTGAAAATAATCGCCATTCCTCTCTTCAGGCGGGCTCCTGACTTCAAATCATACATCGCCATTCCTTTCTTTAGGTTGGCAAGATTTCAACAACTCTTTTAAAACGCCTTTCCTCTCTTCAGGCGGGCTCCTGACAACAACTTTGAAAATAATCGCCATTCCTCTCTTCAGGCGGGCTCCTGACTTCAAACCATACATCGCCATTCCTTTCTTTAGGATGGCAAGATTTCGACAACTCTTTTAAAACGCCTTTCCTCTCTTCAGGCGGGCTCCTGACAACAACTTTGAAAATAATCGCCATTCCTCTCTTCAGGCGGGCTCCTGACTTCAAACCATACATCGCCATTCCTTTCTTTAGGTTGGCAAGATTTCAACAACTTTTTAAAACGCCTTTCCTCTCTTCAGGCGGGCTCCTGACAACAACTTTGAAAATAATCGCCATTCCTCTCTTCAGGCGGGCTCCTGACTTCAAACAATACATCGCCATTCCTTTCTTTAGGCTGGCAAGATTTCAACAATTTTTTTTAAAAATGCCTTTCCTCTCTTCAGGCGGGCTCCTGACTTCAACAACAACTTTGAAAATAATTCACCATTCCTCTCTTCAGGCGGGCTCCTGACTTCAACAAATACATCGCCATTCCTTTCTTTAGGTTGACGAGATTTCAACAACTTTTAAAAATGCCTTTCCTCTCTTCAGGCGAGCTCCTGACTTCAACAACTTTTAAAAATAAAATCCTATTCGAGGGCGGATGAACCCAAAATATCCTATTCGAGGGCGGATGAACCCAAATATCCTATTCGAGGGCGGATGAACCCAAAAATATCCTATTCGAGGGCGGATGAACCCAAAATATCCTATTCGAGGGCGGATGAACCCATAATATCCTATTCGAGGGCGGATGAACCCAAAAGATCCTATTCGAGGGCGGATGGAACCCAAAAGATCCTATTCGAGGGCGGATGAACCCAAAAGATCCTATTCGAGGGCGGATGAACCCAAAATATCCTATTCGAGGGCGGATGAACCCATAATATCCTATTCGAGGGCGGATGAACCCAAAAGATCCTATTCGAGGGCGGATGAACCCAAAATATCCTATTCGAGGCGGATGAACCCATAATATCCTGTTCGAGGGCGGATGATCCCATTTTCAAAATCTTGGAATTGTCTTACCTCCGACTGTTTTTCTTCGAATCGTGTCGTCTTGCTATCTCTTAAAACTTGAATTGATTTCCTCGTTCTTCCGAGAAAATTTTCGACCATGGCAGAAAATCTTCTGCCCCAGTTTTGGTACTTTTCCTTGTTCTCCAGGTGGACGCCTGACTTCTGATATTTCAACTCTTCTTCCTTGTTCTCCAGGTGGATTCCTGATTGCTATTTCAACTGTCCTTCCTTGTTCTCCAGGTGGACGCCTTATTTCTGATAATTCAACTGTTTTCCCTTGTTCTCCAGGTGGGCGCCTGATTTCTTCTTCGATTTTTCATCCTCATTCTCCAGGTGGACGCCTGACTTCTTTTTCAATTTTTTCATTTTTTTTTAATTATTATCCTAGGAGAAAATTCATCAGACTAGGATTTGATATCTTATCTTAGGAAAAAGATTCATCTGACTAAGATTTTATCTTGAGAGAAAAATTTCATCAGACCAAGATTTTGACTCTAGGAGATAAATCGTCAGACTAGGTCCATTTTGTTGTGATCTTAGGAGAAAGATTCATCCGACTAAGATTTTATCTTGGGAGAACAATTTCATCAGACCAAGATTTTGACTCTAGGAGATAAATCGTCAGACTAGGTCCATTTTGTTGTGATCTTAGGAGAAAGATTCATGCGACTAAGATTTTATCTTGGGAGAACAATTTCATCAGACCAAGATTTTGACTCTAGGAGATAAATCGTCAGACTAGGTCCATTTGTTGTGATCTTAGGAGAAAGATTCATCCGACTAAGATTTTATCTTGGGAGAACAATTTCATCAGACCAAGATTTTGACTCTAGGAGATAAATCGTCAGACTAGGTCCATTTGTTGTGATCTTAGGAGAAAGATTCATCCGACTAAGATTTTATCTTGGGAGAACAATTTCATCAGACCAAGATTTTGACTCTAGGAGATAAATCGTCAGACTAGGTCCATTTGTTGTGATCTTAGGAGAAAGATTCATCCGACTAAGATTTTATCTTGGGAGAACAATTTCATCAGACCAAGATTTTGACTCTAGGAGATAAATCATCAGACTAGGTCCATTTTGTTGTGATCTTAGGAGAAAGATTCATCCGACTAAGATTTTATCTTGGGAGAACAATTTCATCAGACCAAGATTGTATCGGGAGGGAAATTCATCAGACTAGGACTTTTTATCCTAGGAGAAAATGTAAAGATCAATGATCCAGGAAAATCTGATTGTAATCCAAGGTAATGACACCCAGAATATCGCGCAGAATCCTTTACCTGCACATCATGATGCACACTTTATGGGGAGGATGCCTGGTAACATGGGATTTTAGAGTCATCCCGAAAAGCCGCTAACCGATGATAATGATATCGAAGTTGGAAATGGTCTGGACAATACTGCAAAGCTCAGTGGCTAAAGATGCCAACTTTGATAAAATGGGAGGACGCTCTGTTCCTTGGTTAGCAAGAGAGAAGCTTGTGGTGGCTTATTTTGTTGTCATTTCTGTTGTCCGGATTATTCTTAGGGTTGTAATCCGAATATTGTCTTGAGTCAAACCTTCTTATTTTTCCATTTTGTCATATCAGTTTGTTTAAGTTTTGTCAAGGCTGTGTTAGGATTTTATTCTGCTTGTTTTGTTTGTTTTATTATTCAAACCATTTCGCCAGTAGTCTAATACAAAAGCCGGTCTTTTATTATTTCCAGTTTTCTTTTGACTAGTCCTTTTATCATTTTTATTCAAGCGCCGATTCTAGTGACATGACATGCGCACACAGTTTGGGCCTAGTCTTTAAAGATAATCATAAAACCCTGGAGAGGTGATCAAAGCATTTAAGGGAAATAAGAACAGTTTGAAATTATTTGAAGCCCGAGTCATGTGGAACTGGGGCAAGTAAAACTTAAAGAAAACCGTTAAATGCAAGATTCGCCAAATTGGCATGAGGGTCGTTCATGAGAATGAGAGTGTCGCCCAACGGTGCTTTAGAAATGACAAATGAAAAAGCAAGTGTTTAACATAATTGTCAAATCCAGCACCATCGGAAGAGACTATAAATCTATGATCAATTGTGTTGTTTGCATTTGGCATGTTTTGAAGACTGGAATGACGAAGGCATTTTGTTCTGCTATCTAAACACTTTATCCTTCGTTACCCCCCTTTGAGCCTTATTTATTTTCTTTCATACCCCTCGTTCGGAATCAATAGCAACGACTAGGAAATACGAGCCTGGAAGGTAAAGAAAAAATCAAAAAAAAACGAAAAAAAAGGAAAAGAAAAGAAAAATGAAAAAAGAAAAAAAAGAAAGTCAGAAGAAAAAAAGAGGAATTGGGAACTACGTTTGACCTGATTCCTCAAAGAGGATACGTAGGCGCTTCACGGCTCGGTCATAGGGTGCATAGTGTGCATAATGTGCATGGTATGCATGGTGTAATAAATAAATAAATAAATAAAACAAAATTTAAATAAATAATCCCCAAGCAAGAAACTGGGGCAAGGGTTGCGCTCGTGGTAAGCAAAATTGGTTCCGAATGTTGTAATTTTTAACCCCAAATTTATTTTGTTTTTGAGCCTTTAATACCCTTTCTTTCTAGCCTATCCAAAAACCCACATTACGGTCCAAAGAAAGACCTTCTGATCAGTCTGCAAAAGATGCCAAGTCAGACAAATGAGAGTCTTACCGGTGAACATAACACTCTGTTCCACAACAGAAAGGACTCTAATCTCCAGCAGAGAGAGTCATACCGGCAACACTCCAAATCCCCAGCTGGAAAGTGATATAAATGAGAGAGTCTTATCGGTGAAAATCTTCACGGACACCATAAGGCGATGAAAGATGAGAGAAAAACCAAAATGAGAGAGACTTGATGGTGAAAACCTTTTGGGCACTACAAGTCGAATAAGATTGGGAATCAGATGGAGGATAGTCAAGGGAAGATCTTGAAAGACGATTGACGACGGAGGATAGGCCACATATGCATGTCATGACCATTAGAGTCGGTGTCTGCGTTTGATAGGTTTTTATTTATAATTTCTTTTGTTAAAGAGTCATCTTTTTCCTTTGTCTTTTATTCTGTTCCTTTTTATCTTTCTCCTTTCATAGAAAATTCCCCAGTAGAGTCTGTTTGGTCAGAACCAGTGGGAAATGACTTCAAAATAGGCCATCAGCTTTCCAATTATGCAAGATGAGATATGGCTAGTACATCCAAGTGGTATAGTCAGCAAGGAACGAGCACAAGGCCAGTGTCAAGAAAGATATCCCCAGCAAAAGGGAATTGACAAAAGGATTGACGAGTGTCAAGAGGGATATCCTTGCCAAAATCAGAGGTTATTAAAACCTCAAGGCCAAGGCCCGTGGACAAACAAGGAGAGCAATAAGCATGACTTGGAAAATTCATGCGAGACTAAAAGGTCGGAAAAATGCAAGTCTCCGAGCCATGCCACGAAAGAAGAGGGATATCCCTAGCAGAAAAGGATTATCCTCAGCAAATAATATCGTCCCTTGTGGAATGCAGAGCAAGGAAGGAGAAAGGGGAAAGCCATCCCAAGTAGGAGTATCACAACCAACCACCGCGTTTTAAACTAACAAATTTTGTTTAAAACAGGTAAAGGAAATGGCATTGATGTCGGAAATGCATGCCACAAGAAAGATTGTCAAACTGGGGCAGAAAACTTTCTTTTCAGTTAGAAAATTTTCTGGAAAATCAGGTACCCATTTGGGGAAGAATAAAAATAGCACCAAAGAAGTGGTCTTTGAACCAGTGTTGCCCCATTATAATAAGTTTCCAATGGAGGAAATTGATCCCCAGCAGACAGAACAAAGGGATGACATTTGTGCTCAGAAAAACAAAAGCCATTATCATCCCTAGGAGCTTCCAGAAGAATGAAGCATCGATTTGAAGGGATAAAATTCCCCAGCAACGTTATCCTCAACGACGTTATCCCAAGAAGATAACACTTTTATCCCCAGCAGTGTTGAGAGAAAATAAATTCTGAAAAAAAAAATTGAATTTGAAGGAGGGGAAGAAAGAAAACTACCGTAGTGGTATTATCCCCAACAAGCAATAACAAAGCAGCGCGAAGGAAGGAGAAAAGAAAAGAAGGAATTACGTAGGTAAGTTTCTCAAATCATTGATCTTTACATTTTCTCCTAGGATAAAAAGTCCTAGTCTGATGAATTTCCCTCCCAATACAATCTTGGTCTGATGAAATTGTTCTCCCAAGATAAAATCTGGACTAGTCAAAAGAAAACTGGAAATAATAAAAGACCGGCTTTTGTATTAGACTACTGGCGAAATGGTTTGAATAATAAAACAAACAAAACAAGCAGAATAAAATCCTAACACAGCCTTGACAAAACTTAAACAAACTGATATGACAAAATGGAAAAATAAGAAGGTTTGACTCAAGACAATATTCGGATTACAACCCTAAGAATAATCCGGACAACAGAAATGACAACAAAATAAGCCACCACAAGCTTCTCTCTTGCTAACCAAGGAACAGAGCGTCCTCCCATTTTATCAAAGTTGGCATCTTTAGCCACTGAGCTTTGCAGTATTGTCCAGACCATTTCCAACTTCGATATCATTATCATCGGTTAGCGGCTTTTCGGGATGACTCTAAAATCCCATGTTACCAGGCATCCTCCCCATAAAGTGTGCATCATGATGTGCAGGTAAAGGATTCTGCGCGATATTCTGGGTGTCATTACCTTGGATTACAATCAGATTTTCCTGGATCATCCTTTCTATTTCTTTTTTCAAATCCCGACAACTTTCAACATTGTGCCCCTGGGCATTGGAATGGTATTCACACCTTTTAGAAGGGTCAAAGCTTCTTGCACGTGTGTCCAGATGATTTGGAGGAATAGATGCAATCATGTCGTGATGCTTTAACCTCTCAAATAAGCTTTCATAGGACTCTCCTATTGGTGTAAAATTATCTTTCAACCTTCGTTCCCCTTTATACTTCTGGCTTGGATGTGGGTTATAGGGCACCTGAAAGTTATGTGGAGGCTTCTGGAGATTTTGTGATGCTCGTGCTCGCCTTCTGGGGCGTTTTGGTGGCCGGGCAACATACTGAGGTGGAACAATAGAGTGTTGTGGGTTCTGAGGGGGATAATATTGCTCAGGGGATTCATAGATAACTTTAGGAGGCTGCTCATACCTTCGAGATGTTCTCCTAGGACCTCTTCTTGACCCTGATGTCATCATGATTTCTTCAATCTTCTCATTTGTGTCGCAAAAATTATCAGACTCAACCCGGACAGCGTGCGTTGCAGCTTTAAAAACTGCTTGACTTATAATTTTTCCTGTCTTAAGACCATTCTCTATTATTTCTCCCATTTTGATTGCTTCTGAAAAGGATTTGCCAACTGCGGACATCATGTTCTGAAAGTAATCTGGCTCTTGCGCTTGAAGGAAGACAGTTATTAGCTCGTGGTCATCCATGGGTGGCTTAACTCGAGCTGCTTGCTCTCTCCATTTAATGGCATATTCCCTGAAACTTTCACTTGGTTTCTTCTTCAGGTTTGAAAGGGAAATGCGGTCTGGGGCAATGTCGATGCTGTATTGGAACTGTTTGACAAATGCTTGTGCCATGTCGTCCCAGACATACCAGCGAGACGTGTCTTGATCCATAAACCATTCGGAAGCTACTCCCGTAAGGCTTTCCACAAAATAAGCCATCAACAATTCTTCATTTCTTCCCGCACCTCTCATTTGATTGCAATACCTTTTCAGGTGGGCAATGGGATCTCCATGTCCATCGTACTTTTCAAATTTGGGAGTCTTGAAACCAGGCGGCAAGTGGACATCGGGGAACATACATAGATCTTTGAAGGCAACACTCTTTTGACCAGACAACCCTTGCCTGTTTTTCAACCATTGTTCTAAGTTTTTCACTCTTTGGGTCATTTCTTCTTGTACCATCTTTCGGGCAGGCTCTTCAATCTTTGCAGGAAGATCAAACGAGTACGGGTGGTACTTAGGAGAGTGGTACTGCTCTTGTTGTGTCGCAAATTGTGACTCATGACAAGGCTGTCCTTGCCCACTGGCCCATGCTTGACACACTCCGGTCATCTACTATTTCAGTATTCTATTTTTCCGGCACAGTAGACTCTTGTTGAACCCTCTGAACAAACCGACCAACTCAACTTTCTTCACAATTCAAAACAAAACATGTTAGAATGGACTCAGTCGGTTCTTATTACTAGCAACATCTTTTTCCCTTTTTTTCATTTTCTTTTTCATTTTTTGTTGTGGTCGAATCTTATGGAGATTGCCTACGTATCATGACCCCGCATGAATCAGACCTTGCGTAGTTCGGACCAATAAAAGATAAACAAATAAACTTATTTTAAATTATGATTATTTTTTTTTGTAAAAGAACTGCTTTAAAAGAAAAAAGGAAGTATTTTTATATATTTTTTTTTGGATTTTTGATTGATTTTCTTTTTGAAAGAAAGACTTCTAAGAATTCCTTTTCTTTTGATTTGAACTTTGAGAATTTCAAAGATTTTTTTTTCTTATTCTAAGAAGAAAGAAAATTTTTTTTTTTTTTGGAATTTTACCTTTAATAAAAGAAACGCTTTCTAAAAAAATATTTTTTTGAATTTTGAATTTTCTTTTCAATTTTTAAAGAAGAAGGAAAATATTTTCGAATTTTTTTTATTTTATTATATATATATATATATATTTTCGAATTTGTTTTATTTTATTAATAATTAAAAAGACTTTCTAAAGAAGTGAATAACGGAAAATTATTTTTGGATTTTTTTTTGTTTTGAAAATTGAGAGTCTAAAAAAAACTTTTCTAGACTTTTGGCACGACAAATATTTTTGCAACAAATAAAGATATATATACATTTTTTGGAAATAAAGAACAACTTTTTTGGATTTTTATATATATACATATTTGCAACAAATTTTTGGATTTATATATATATATATATATTTGCAACAAATAATAAAACCACTTTCAACGCGACTCTTTTTATTTTATTATTTTGAATTTTTCAGAAACGAATAAAAAAAAACTATTTTAAAAGTAAGACTCTTTTTCATTGTCATTTTCAGGGGAAGACAAACTATTTTCCTTTATATATATATATATATATATATTTTTTTTTTTGAAAAATAAGACAGAACAACGATTTTTCTTTCTTTCTATTTTTTCTTTGGTTTTAATAAAACAAACTAATAAAACTTTTTTTTTTCATTTTCTCAAAATTTCGGCAGAGTTTTGACAGTATTTGGGCATTGGTTTTTTTTTTCAAAAATAAACAGTCAATTCCCTAACCGCTATTTCTTTTTTTTTCAATTTTAAAATATTATTCATGATATTCAAAAGTCAGTCAACACACAAATCCGGATCAAATAAATGCGCAAGTAGCAGCAAGTAAGATGCATCAGGATGGTCATTTTTTTGGTACACCTGTCCTAGACAGACCCAACCCCTGTGTTGAGTCTCCAAAGTCAAATGCACGTGATGCAAACAATCGCTCCTACTAGGGATCCGGCATGAAGCTGAGTTATTCTAAGTGAAAAAACCTGAGGCATATTGATCTAGCCCTGGCTTACCCAAACGGACAGTTTGAGCCGAAGCGGGGGCAACGTACCGGGAGCACGAAAGTCTACCCGGCCTAGTTACTTGTCCCAACTTCGTCTTATTTGGTATGACTTTAACAGAAAGGTGGGCCACGCGCACGTGTGCACCATAAATTTAGAAGACTCAGAAAGAAGGGGGTTTCGTAGCAGTTGTATATATTCATAATTCAAATAATATTAAAGCGGTAAAAGTGTCATTTAGCACATTGGGCATATATCATGTAAAAAAAATCAGATAATAAATAAAGCCAACTATAGCACCTCCTTTTTACGCACCCGCGGGGAGCGTAGGGAGTTTTTTTCCAATTAAAGGACAGTCGAAACGGGATTTGTTTGTTTGTTTCAGAGTCGCCACCTGGGAATTTTAAGGCGTCCCAAGTCACCAATTTTAATCCCTGAATCGAGGAGAATATGACTCTGTTTATTATTCTGCGAACCAGAAATCCGGATAAGGAATTCTGTTAACCCGGGAGAAGGTGTTAGGCATTCCCGAGTTCCGTGGTTCTAGCACGGTCGCTCAACTGTTATATTTGGCTTGATTATTTTGATTTATTAAATACATTTTTATTGCATGATTTTATTGTTACCGCTTCTATTTAAATTGTTTATAATTAAAGACCCTTCTTCGAATCGAATCACGCGTACGTGTATTCGTTTTATATATTAATATTTTTTAACGTGAAAATCGTGTCACGCATACGTATACACAATATAATAATTATTATTTATTTATTTATTCGAAATTTTTTATTATATATAAAAAAAAACTTAAGTTCGAAATTGTGCTAAAAAATTAAGAACGTTCGTCGTTCTTGTATAATTAAATATTGAACCTCACATCTCGGGTTTTTATGAAATTAATAATGATATTCTCCGAGAAATCCCTTTTATTAAATATTCGATCGAAGTTGCGCGAACGCATAATCCGAATTGCCTTTAGAAATATAATTAGGTTACGCGAACGTATCCCTAATCACAAAAATATTCTTGATGGTAGTATAAATTTGTTTACAAATTGTTTATTATATCCACTTATTTTTATATGAAAGCCATAGAGAAACATTGATTTAGACGTCTCTATATTTCTTGAAAAGCATTCAAAAGTTATTATGTGTTCACCGCAAATCTTATTTTACGCATATGAATTATATTCCTCCAAGCCATTCAAATTTTAAAGAATTAATGATATGAAAAAGAAACAAACAACAGGTAACTAAAAAATACTATCATTTTTTATCGTGGATACAACATTAATATATCCAAAAATCGAATCGCATATAAAAATGGAAAAAGAATTAATTTGATAAACAAATTAATAGTTTCTGAAGAATTTTCATTGTTTCATTTAAGGCGAACTCTTCTTCTATATATCTTTTACATAAAATGCCACGATTCGTTTATAAATCCTATGTCCTTCTCATGTATTTGTTTTAATCCAAAGTTGCAATGGTTTGGTTAATGTTTGCAATGGAAGATAAGAGTCAAGTTGATAAGAAAGAGAACTATTATACAAATTGATTCAATAAAATTACATCACATGCAATATAGTTATACGTTTGAACCATTCCTAATATTGTATCAACTCACCTTCCACATATGATTATATATATACTCATCATCATGCTATATATGAACATACAACTTATATCAATCTAAAAAATCAGATTTTTTACAAGATATACTAATAATGTAATTTATTGATACTTCCATTCTACTTTGCATTTAGCTAACGATATTACGGGATGTAATTAATGGCCCATTTTATGCCATGTTCGCTACCTTGATATTTTAATCATGACTTCACTTAATGAAAATTCCGAAATAGATGATATTATTACAACACTTAAACGAATTTTAAGAGGTAACAATTATCTTATATTCATTACGCCAAACGTACTACTATATTAATCAACTGAATCAAAAACCAAATTTTTAACTACTGAACTTGAATGAATGGAAAACAGAATTATAATTCCCGAACTTCATTAATTTGTCATGTTGAAGCTTTTCGTGACATGAATTTACAGATATGTACCTGATATTGGAAGCAAAAGAAAATGATGATGAGAATCAGCAGCAATAATAACAGTACAATAGCAACAACTGCCCAGCAATAGTAACAACCCAGTAACAGACCGGTGGAGTAGTAATCCCAAAAACAAAAGCTTTAAGCTTTAAATGAAACAACAACCATTAATACTAATTTCAAACAAAGAAAGAAAGCAGTAGATTTTTTAGCTTTTATTTTTATTTTTGAAAGCTTAAATATTTTTCGGAATTTTTCTCTCTTCTATTCTCTGTCCGTTTTTTTCTCTCTATCTGTATTCTTGTTATTCTTATTTGTCTTCAAGACTTCACATATATAACACATCCCATAAACCTTTTAATTAATTAAAATCAATACTTTTTCTCTACCCAACCCATTATCTTTCCACTCATCCCCATTACATTAAATAAACATATCACACCACCCCATTATATTTTGTCCCCCATGCTTTATTTAAAATAATGCAAGATTCCCCTTTAATTTAAATCTTGTCCCCCCTTTATATTAAATAATCATATCACAACCCACCCCATTTCATTTTGTCCCCCATGCTTCAAATAAACAATTTCAAAATGTACAATTCCTAAACTACCCCTTCCGACCTTACTGAAATTACCAAACTACCCCTGAACGTATTACAAATTTACCAAACTACCCATCAGCTATAACACATCAATTAATCAAACTTAACCAAAATATAGACAATATGATCAATTTCTAACAATGTTCAAACAACAATATGAACATGGATGAACATCATAACAACAATATCACATGAACACGATTTTAACAACATTTCAACAACAAATCACATGAACACGAATTGAACAACAAAGAACAACTAAAATTTGATTGAACAATATTTTAGCAACAAACAATCCTATTTTCGGATTCAACAACAACAACAAACAAAGTATGAAGATTTCTAAATTCAATCATATTGAACTTAAAATCAACTCTAACAACATTACAACAAACAATTCTTATATTAAACTTTAAACAAGATTATGAGAACAATTCAAGCAATAATCATAAATGGTAAACAAGAAATCAAACTATACAAAATTCGGATTCAAGATCATCCAAACAAAGTATGAACATGAATGAATCTATTTTAAGACAACAAACATGACGGATTAAACGATTAAACCAACATATTTCCTTTAACACAACTAAATTCTTTAAACAAATAACAAGATCGACGAAGAAACAATTATGAGCTTAAACTTGAACTTAACAATATTAATAATTTCTAACAATACATAAACACATGAAACAAATTGAAGAAATAGTTGATTAAATTTCAATTTGAATCTAACAAACATCAAACTAACAAATACTTACTTAAACAATAAAACAAACATGAAATAAACATGAAAACAACTAATTAAACTTCCATTTTAAAATCTAAAAATTAATTTAACAAACAACACATGAACATGAACTAAAAATTAATTCAAACGATAAACAAAACAAACATTTGTTGATTTTAGATTCGAAAATATCAAAACAAAATACGGACAACATAAAACTCAAAAACTTCTAACCGGATCGAAATGAAATATGTACGGATTGTTTCGACGAACCTCGAATGGGAATGAATCTGTCCGGATTCGACGACAAACTCAACGACGAACTCAAGACGAAGCTTGTCGACCTCGGCTGAAACTCGACCAAACGATATGGTGGCAACAACGCAGCAAAACAAGGCGGGTTTGGACGTAGCGAAGCAGGAGGAAGACACTATGGTTTCAGAGAACGGATAGCAGCAGCCATGTGCGATGGAGGTCGAAGCTAAGGCAGCAACTATCATGGGTGTCGAGCTTCAAGCTCGACGCCGGAGAAGACGATACAGTAGCCATGGTTACGAGCAGCAGCAGCTGACGCGGAATCAACTGCCATGGAAGCGAGCAGTCGACGAAGGCAATGGCGGACTGCTTGGTGGAACTGGGCAGCCATGGATGTCGAGCTCAAGCTCGAGCTTGACGAAAGACGAAGAAGATGAAGTGACGACGCAGAGATAGCTACGCGGACAGCAGTAGCTATGGTTCTTGGGGTCGTTTGGTCATGACGAACTGTTTGTTGATGGTGTTTGGATGAGAGGGAGTGGGGTCAAAGTCAGCCATGGTTGTGCTTTGGAGTTTTGAGGAAGAAGAAGGAGAATAGGGGGAAAAGAATGATAGGGGGGGGGGATGACTTAGGTCATTTTTAGGTTTTTTTTTTTTTTTTTTTGTTTTGTTTTGTTTTGTGTCTTTGAAATGCAAGATAGGGGTATTGGGTCTTTTGGGTTATGGACTGGGTCGACCCAGTTCGAAATGGACTGGGTCGTAGGGAAGATTGGGCCATTTTTTGGGCCTGTGGCTTGAAATTGAAGAAGAGGCCTAATTCCGACTTTCTTTATATTTTCGCTCTCTTTTCTTCTTTTATTTTTTCTAAAACTAAATTATAAAAATACTTAAACTATTATTAAGAACTAAATTAAGTTATAAAAGTGCAAATTAACTCCCAATAACAATTAACGCACAATTAAGTATTAATTAAGCATAAAATTGTATATTTGGACATTAAATGCTAAAAATGCAAACGATGCCTATTTTTGTAATTTTTAATTTTTGTAAAACAAATTTAATTACTAACAACTATAGAATTAAATCCTACATGCAAAATGCGACATATTTTTGTATTTTTTATTAATTTATCAAATAAACACGCACAGACAAATACAAATAATTATTCAAAATATCACAAAATATCACAACATTGCACACCAAAGAAAAATTACTTTATTTTTTGAATTTTTTGGGAGTAATTCTCATATAGGGCAAAAATCACGTGCTTACAATATGTTGTGTAATAATCCGAATCCCCTTACAAGATGATCGGGGTCCCCTTTATATAGGAGAGGGGGATCCTTACATAGTACATGTCTAATCATAATGAGAAAGGCTACTGGTACAACTACATAATGGCTCAGTACTGATTTGTACTATTTTTACAGGCCCTGTCAGTTCCGATCACGTGCCCTTGGGAATTTCCCGCTTTTCCATGATTATCGTCGATTTTCGCACTACCTCGAGGTATTCCACGATGAGTCTTTGATATACCTTCTCGAGGCAGATGCTTCGGGGATGAGCCCTGGATCGTGCTCCGAGCCTACCAAGTCCGGGCTCGAAGTATCATAGAAGCCTCAAAATTGGCCTTCCTTGATTTTGACCGCATACACAGCTGTACCAAGAATATTCCCTACTATAAATGAAAATATTCCTTATTTAAGGTTCCCCCACTATATAAGGGGGATCCTAATTATTTGTAAGATCATCTTTTTTTACTGAGCAAAGAATACACTCTCTACTTTTTGCCTGCTGATCATCAGAATTGTCCCTTAGCTTAATTGTTCTTACTTTGATTTTCTTACTTAATTGTTCTTACTGCCCTAAGCCACCTCAAAGTCACTGTCTCGAGGTCACTGCTCCTAACTAACATTGGTTTGATTCACTTCTATCTTTTATTTCTACTTCATATATCTTGATTATTAATTGGTATTGAACTAAATCACATATGTTTAAAACCACAAATCAAGTTTAATTGTTACTCATATTTTCGAGGTAAACAATTTGGCATCCACCGTGGGGATAAAGATAATAGTGATTATTTTTTTACTGATTCTCATTACACATGTTATCTTTACACGTTTTCTTGTCAAGGTTTTTTTATTCTCAGGCTTGAACATGTCTAACACACAAAACACACTTGTTCATGATAGCGAGGGTCTTGGAGAAAATAGCTGTATAGGGGTCAGTGTACCACCCATAAACCATGGGGGAGTGCCAAATATGGAACCAGTTGATATCAGTTCGCATAACGATCTAAATAGCAGTATAGGGGTCAGGCACAGACCCCGTAGGGAATGCACGTAGGGAAGCCCGGCCAGGCGACCAAGGAACGCTAGGAGTAGGAGATGGGGGAGTCATCCTCCAAGTAATATTCGAGATTCTCCAGGATCAGTAAATCGCCATCGCTCAACTCCAAAGTCAAAATAAAACCCCGAGCATAGCTGAACATGACAATAATCGGTGTGTTGAGCCAATGCCAGAAAGTTCTAATGAAAATGGCACGGAGACTGATCCCACGATTATGAAAATGCTCAAAGAGCTCACTAAGAGAATCGAGTCCGGAGAAAAGAAAATTGAAGACAATAATAAGAAGGTGGAGACTTATAACTCTCGTATAGACTAGATACCGGGGGCAGCTCCAGTTTTGAAAGGTCTAGATGCCAAGAAGTTCATACAAAAATCATTCCCTCATAGCACAACTCCGATGCCCATCCCTAAGAAATTTCGCATGCCTGATATACCCAAGTATAACAGAACAACCGACCCCAGTGAGCATATTGCTTCATACACTTGCAGAATCCAAGGAAATAACTTGAATGATGATGAAATCGAGTCAGTGCTGTTGAAAAAGTTCAGGGAAACACTCGCGAAAGGAGCAATAATTTGGTATCACAACTTAGCTCCTAACTATATTGATTCATTTGCTATGTTAGCAGATGCCTTCGTTAAAGCCAACGCCGGGGCCATAAAGGTGTCCACGAGGAAATTGGATGTTTTCAAAATAAAACAAAGGAACGACAAAATATTGAGGGAGTTTATGTCCAGGTTTTAGATAGAAAGAATGGAACTGCCACTGGTCTCCGACAACTGGGCAGTACAGGCCTTTATGTAGGGTTTGAACAAGCGAAGATCGATTGCTTCTCGTCAAGTAAAATAGAACTTGATCAAGTATCCAGCTGTGACGTGGTCGGATGTTCACAACTGTTACCAATCGAAAATCAGGGTTGAGAACGATCAATTAGGAGCCCCCTCGGGCTCGGTTCATCCTAACAGGTTTATGACCAAGCCCCTGAGGAATATGAACAGGGAATCAAGATCGAACAAGGAAAGGTATCAACCATATGTCGATCGAAGGAACCACGGTTCAAGTCGAAACAGTCCTTAGAATGATCGGAGAAATGATCGGGGCCAAAGTTCTCGAAGACTCATAAGCAAAAACGGGTTCGATAAGCATTTTGATCCCGCAGAGGCACCACGGTTATCTGAGTACAACATTAGTGTGGATGCATCGGGAATTGTGTTGGCTATTGGAAAAATAAAAGACACCAAGTGGCCCAGGCCCATACAAACTGATCCTTCCTAAAGACACCCGAGCTTGATGTGAAAATATCACGGTACACATGGCCATAGAACAAAAGATTCCAGGAAGCTAAGGGAAGAGGTGGCTCGGTTGTTCAACGAAGGCCACCTTCGAGAATTTCTAAGTGATCGAGCTAAGAATCACTTCAGGGAGAGAGACGCAAGGAAAAATGAGAAAGAAGAACCACAACATGTAATCCACATGATCATTGGTGGAGTCGATGTCCCTCAAGGACCTATATTCAAGTGCACTAAAGTATCAATCACAAGAGAGAAACAGACTTGGAGCTATATGCCTGAGGACGCCCTATCATTCTATGACGAGGAAATGGAGGACGTATCCCAGCCTCACAACGACGCCCTGGTAATCTCTATCCTTTTAAATAAAGTTCAAGTTAAACGTGTTTTAGTGGATCTAGGTAGCTCAACAAACATAATCAGATCAAGGGTAGTGGAACAACTTGGCCGGCAAGATCAGATTGTACATGTGTCCCGGGTGCTGAATGGCTTCAACATGGCAAGCAAAACAATAAAGGAAGAGATTATATTGCTAGTAAACATAGCTTAGACCATACAAGACACCAGGTTCCATGTCATCGAAGGTGACATGAGGTATAACGCACTCCTCGGGAGACCATGGATACACAACATGAGGGCAGTGCCTTCGACTCTCCATCAGATGATGAAATTCCCGACAGAGGAAGGAGTGAAAATAGTCTATGGAGAACAGCAAGCTGCAAAAGAGATGTTTGCAATCGAGGAAGTGGTGCAGATACCAGAACCCGTGGCCTCGGAGAAGTCGAGCTCCAAAGGTAAGCAGGTGGCTAAGTAGCGATCATAGCTCCAAGCCTCGACGGAAGTGGAATAACATGTAACCGAAGGCGAAGAAGGGAACTTCCTTTCTCCTCGAACCTTCATTGTTCCCGAGAAGTCCGATGCCACCAAGTCAATCGCTCAAGAGAAAGGTACACCTGAGAACGCGATTAACCCCCTAACTCATGAAAAAACTCGTTTAGTTTCTTATTGATAATATGGATTGCATTGCTTGTTCCCATTTGCCCGGATCTTCAAGCTTTGGATCCATCAAGTGCACAATTGCACTTACTTGGTGAGTAATCTTGATGGTCTCACGGTCCATGGATATCTTCTTAGTCACCAAGTCTTTCATGAACTTGGCGTAACCCGGCATTTGTTCTAGAGCCTCCACCAAAGGTGTATGCGGTGAAATCAGAATACTTGATTTCTCGCTGTCGGGACATTTCGGAAGCATGCCTCGGGACCCCGAGGGCAGGAGTCCGTGACCAAGTTCCTGACCTCGGGGTTCGTCGGAGCCCGACTCGGAGGAAATGAAGATTGAAGCCAGGACGGAGGGGAAGCCCCCAAGGCACATGGCTACGTCTAACAGGCTCGGCTTATCCAGAGCCTATGCTGAGGCATCATGTCAAACCATCCAATCTACGTACTTTGTGTTTAATCTCCACATATTTGTACCATACCGTGTTCCCACGCCTATATAAGAGGAACCCATACCACTTTGTAAAGGGCTGATGTTGCTCCATTTTCTCCAAAAATTCAATAATATCTCTCTCTCTCTTTCTCCTATTTTGCTTGTTCTCACTCGCCTGAGGCCACTTTAACATCTATTATATTCTTACTTATTTCATGCTATATTGCACAACTTTGGCCGTAACGAGCCTTGCTTGATCAAATCCTTAATTGTTATCCTATTCCCGATTGCCCGCGATAGCTCGAGCTCGATTCGAGTCCCGACCCCGAGGTCCTTATCGATCGGCTTTGCATCCTGGCAACAAGCCCCTTTAGTTTAATTACTTTCTTGTTTTAGCTCGAATTTCATCGTTAAGCTTCACGTTCTTAGCATCAACTGCTCTAACAACTAGCTCGGGAATAGATCACGTATTTTTAGAATCCCATTTACAAATTTAACTATTGTTACCATTTTCACGGTAAACAGTTTGGCGCCCACCGTGGGGCTAAAAATAATAGTGATTATTTTTTTGCTAGTTTCGTCACACAAATGCACATTATCTTTCACACTTTTTCTTGCCCAAGATCTTTTGATTTCAGGTTAATGTCCAGCTCGGTAAGCAAAATTGAGAACAACTACCTCGAAAACCACGACAAAAATAGTATGGATGTTCCAGATATTAGCGCGACACCGCAGGACCCCGATAACTCATTTAGGTCGATTCAAGCGGACGCTGGCTTGCAAGGCACGCAACAGGTCGACGAAGCCTCGCACATTGATGATAGCATACAGTGCATTGACCGACAGGAAGCTCAAAAAACCCCAGCCTAGGTAGAACAAGAAGTTAATCTTCAGGTTATTTTTGAAATGTTACAAGCACGGCAGTTGGCTATCGCTCAGCTGCAAAGTCACCCAGAGACTCCCAACGCAGTAGCGCTGGAGACACCTCCTTATGCTGAGTTGGTACCCGAGAGATCAAGTAACGACGAATCGGTAACCGACCCCGCCACAATGAGGATGCTTAGGAATCTCTTCGAAAGGATCGAATCGGGTTCGTGGAAGCTCTTACAGCAACCGTCTCCCATGGAAACAGTCCCGGAACTTGCTTCACAAAAATTCGAAACACCGAAACCCCCTAGGTGCGACAGGACCTCAGATCCCTATGGGCGCACCACCACTTATGCGAGCTCATTCAAAGGCAGCGAGCTCCAAGATGATGAGTTTGAGCCCGTCTCGTTGAGGAAGTTTGAAGAAACTCTCTCGAAAGAAACCATGACGCAGCGCCACTGCCTGGCACCTGACCTCACAGACTCGCTTACCATACCAGTGTGGTCCTCCACGGAAGCATGCACTGATGCTATCAAAGCAGTACTGAGAGGGCCCGATACACCTGAGGCCAAATGAAGAAAAATGAAATTCCGCGGGAAGCCGCACCTCATTCCCTGATAGGACGAATGAGATTGCTCCCAATTTCGGACGATTGGGCAACACAAGACTTCACTATAGGCCTGAATGAAGCATGCCCAACGTCTCCAGGACATTTCAAGTGAAGCCTGATCAGGTACCCAGTCGAGGTATAGTTAGATGCCCACACCCGACACCAGCCACGAATCATGGCCGTGGACAATCGTCCGGGAACCTCCTCAGGTTCAACATATCCAAGCAGACTCCCGACAAAGAAGCTGATGCCAAACGGATGGAGGTATCATCCATGCCCTACAAATGGAAGGAACGACTCGAGATGCAACCTACCTCACAAATATAGGGAAATAGCCCGAGGACAGTACCCTCGAAGAACCTCAAATGGAACCATATTCAACAAGGCACAACTGGCAGGGAAACCCCGCCCAGCCGAGTACGATTTCAGCATTGCTATACCAAACATCGTGATCACCATAAGTGAAACTGGGAACGCCAGGCGGCTCAGACCTATTCGACCAAGACCCCTTCAATGGAACTATGGCCCAGTGTAGGAACTGCAGGGCGCGCGCGCTTATCAGCTCAAAAGAACGAGAACTGTGCTATTCAATAGAGATCGCCACCAAGTATCATCGAGCGGTCAGGCTCGGATCCATCTCCAAGGGAGGAAGGAGATCAGGAAAAATGAAGCTGACAAGCCATGGTGTATTGCCACGACAGTAAAGGGGCGGTGACACCCTTCAAAGAACCATAAAATGCAGAGTAAAAAAGCTCATCGTCGGGGAAAGACGGGTCCAGGGATATACCCAAATGACACCCTTGCATCCAAGGAAAGGGACGCCAAGACTTTGCCTCGGCCTCGTATTAGCGCGATTGGTAACCCCCTCCCTCATTTGACCTATTTTAAATAAAACATGTGTTCATGAGTGCAGATGGTTCGATCAATTATACCGACGATGTTAGGCCAAAGCTAACGGGGCGGTTCGGACTAACGAACCAAATCACTCCCACACCTCGAATCTTTGATGGATTCCAGATGCCAATCGCCACAACAATCAGGAAAGCCTCTCCCCCTATACAGCCTGCCTGAGCTCGGGCTGGAATGTCGAGCCTGCAAAACACAGACATTTCATTCAAATGACAACTGGCACACCGCCCGGAGCCGACTTCGACCACACTCCGCCAAAGGGATAAAACTCCACGACATAGGTGAGACTAAATTATTCGACAAGGAGCTACACAGGATGAGAGGAAATCCCTCACCATATGACCCATCACCAGCATCAATGCCTCCGCCTTCGAAGGGATCAAAGGGTGAGCAAAACCACATCTTTTATAGTTATAATGCGACTCAAAGACTTGACCCAAAACAGTAGGAATGGCAAATGCCTAAACAGTCGGGCCAAGCACGGAGGCCCCAACACCTGCTAGTGCCAAGGATCGCACTTAAGAGCCCCCGGGTCTGTCCTATCAGTTCCAGGCATATGAGGACCTCGCCAAACACCAAAACAAGTCGGCCCGATCGAAAGAAACAACAGAAAAAACTTACATGAGAAATAAAGCTTCAAGTTTCTTCTCATATATAAAATGCGTGAAAAAAGCGCATTCTTCATCTACTGGCACACCCTACGTATATCAGAGACAAAGCGATAAAATGGCAAGTCCAAAGCGACAAAATGTAAAAATCTAAAGCGACAAAATGGCAAAGTCTAAAGCGACAAAATGGCAAAGTCTAAAGTGACAAAATGGCAAAGTCTGGAGCGACAAAATGGCAAAGTCTACACTCTGCGCTAAAGGGCTACAGCTTGTCGAGTTTGCCCTCCATAACGTCAACAAGAAATGACCGAGCGTCACGTTCATCCACCCTTGCTCGAGCCAATTCCTTCGAGAGGACGAAACTCCTTGCACCGACCTCCTCGAGTACCTCTCTTCAGGATCTACAACAAACATATTCCTCGATCTTCTTCCCCCAGTCGAGGGCTCGCTTCAGCTTAGCTTGGGCATCAGCAGCATCCTTCATACGAATCGCCATCTCACAATCAGCCTTGGTTCGTCTTAGTACTGCTTCTACTCGGGCATTAATTGTCTCAGCTCTGACCTTCGAGAAATCAGATTTGAGTTTCCTAATCATATTTGCTTGAACTTTGGCGTTGTCATGAATCAAGTGGACTGGGGGACATCACCCCGGGAGGCCGCCTCTTCAAAGAACTCAAACTATGCCTAGGAGGACCCCCATAGGAGAATAATGTATTGGGCCAAATGGTCGAATGAACCGTGTCCTTGTAGAATAATTGGTCCTCCAAAGGCAAAAAGCATGTACACATACATCAAATAATTGAGGAAGCTTCTTTTCTTATCAAAACACTCGAAGAAATTCAGTACATTCATGCAAAACGGCTCGAGGGCCAAAAATCCTTGAACACTCACGGACTGTCATCGATAGTCAGCTCGCCGAAGCCATCGAAAACTCGAATTCTTAAGACGTAAACAAGGTAATTTCGAGATCGTAAGTTCGCAGTGAGGCCGCATCGAATCTGTAAGACCTCAACAAGGCATGCCCAGACTTTAAGTCCTCAATGAGGCAATACAGAGCTTATAAGACCTCAACAAGGCATACTCAAATTTATAAGACCTTAAAAAGGCATAACCCCAATATGAAGCCAAGGTTGTATATTTGAAATTGTAAGACACCTAAAAATTCATACCCTCAATATAGACGCCAAGGTCACCGCACTCGGGGACTAAAGGCTACGACCGAACAAAAAGACTACGATCATAAGGCTCCGGCTAAAATAACGCAGCTCGTAGACATCCGATCGCTTCCATAAAACTAAAGGCCTCCAAATACTTCGAAAGTACTTCGAAAAGAACCGGTTAATCAGGCTACCCTCGCCATAAGCAAAAGAGCTTCGATAATATCAACTCCGAACAATAAAAAGGCTTCGAAAACAATCAGCCTTCGATGAAAAGGTTTCAAAAACTCAACCTTCTAGCAAGCCTCCCGAGGTACTCAGCTATCGTCACATATCGACTCATAATCGAGGTTCCCGTTTGAGCAGTCGAAGAGTCGGTCGAACATAAACATGCCAAGGCATAATCAAAACTTCAAAAATCTTTAGCCAAAATGAGGGAAATTATAGCCATATTAGAGGTCACATCGACACAATCTAAAAAAAGCCTAAGAACCAATGCGTAAAAGACTAAGGGCTAGCCGAAAAAGCCTAAGGTCCAACGCGTAAGAGCCTAAGGGCCAGCCTAAAAAGCCTAAGGGCCAATGCGTAAGAGCCTAAGGGCCAGCCTAAAAAGCCTAAGGGCAAATATGTAAGAGCCTAAGGTCCAGCCTAAAGAGCCTAAGGGCCAACACGTAAGAGCCTAAGGGCCAGCCTAAAAAGCCTAAGGGCCAATGCAAAAGAGCCTAAGGGCTAGCCTAAAGAGCCCAAGGGCTACCCGAGTTCGAGCAAGCTCTCAATCGGGGACTATTCATAAAGCCTCAGGGCTATCTTTACTGCGAGTTCTAGCAAATGCTCGCTCGACTATTAAACCCAAGGGCTACCTGAGTTCGAGCCAGTTCTCACTAGCAGACTATTCATAAAGCCTCAAGGTTATCTTTACTTCAAGTCCGAGCAAATGCTCACTCGATTATTGAGCCCAAAGGCTACCGAGTTTGAGTAAGTCCTCACTCGGTGGCTATTGGTAAAAACCTAAAAGCTATCCTTATTTTCGAATAAGCAAGCAAACGCTCACCTGGATGCTGAGCCCAAAGGCTACCTGAGTTTGAGAAAATTCTCGCTCGAGGACTATCAATGAAGCCTAAAAGGGCTAGCTTTACTTCAAAAATCGAGAACCGACTCCCACTCAACTAGGACTCGGAAGTCTCGGTGACCTAAGTTCGCATCAGAAGCTTAGTCCAAGGAATAACAAAGGACTTTAAGAAGCGTCACATCAATCAATTAAAAACCTAAGGGTTTATTATGTTTCAGGTCCAGTGCCAGGGTTGATCATTAGAGTCATACACTCGGGTTCAACACAAATCAAAGGCAAAATGAAGAAATTCTTATATTTATAAAAGAAGTATTTACAAGGCCCACGCCTAGAGCCCTTACACAAAGAAAAAGGGGGACAAATAAAAACCTAATAGACCGCCGAGGTCACTTGATCGGACGGAGCTCCCTAAGAAGTTGTGCCTTCAACGGCTTGACCCTCGACCCTCGGAGCATCAACGGCCTCCTCCTCGGGGACTTCATCTTCACCTTCATCTTCCTCATACCCGCTGGCCGAACTGCTGGCTGAACCATTGTCAGAAAAAGGCAGAGCTACCAATTCTTCCTCTAGGGCCCTCACCCTCTCGATGACAAATAAATGCCCCCTGCATATACATCCTCGAGATCCTATCTCCGAGATCCTAATCGGGCATGCTCCAGTGCTCGAGTTAGTTCAAACATGGCAAATTTAGAGACCTTCCTGGTCCGAGCATTGCAGCAGCAGCATCTTTTCGGTATGAGGCCATGAGCACATCGGCTTCAGTCTTGGCTATGGATAGCGCGACAACCGACTCAACATGGAGATCCTTACACTTACCACTATCTGCTCTCACCTCATGAAGGCAACGCTCAACCAAAGTCAACTTCCCCTAGAGGATATCTCTCTCGGAGGCTATCTCATCCACACGCTGCTTAAGTTTGAGAATCTCAATATCCCTGGATCTGAGCCCCTCCCTCATCAGGGCATCTTTCTTTTCAAGCTGCAAATATCAACCCAAGGTTGTTAAATGCTAAGTTTGAACAAGCGTGGAAATAAAAACATGCGAATATTCTATTACCTGCTCAGCAAGTTCGCTCCGCTTTCGAGATATCGTCTCAATGAGCCCGAAGGTCATTCATTTATTCCTCCTTTTTGGTAGAAAGAGCCTTGAGATCACAGGCCTCTGATGAGAGCCTCCCACACTCTTACTCATAGGGGGTCGACTCAGCTTGGGACTTAGCTAAGGCTCGATTGTAAAGGGCTATAGCATGAAAGAATGGAAAAACAAAATCATCGAGATGGGGATCGAAGCTCAGAGTAGAGTCGGCAAAAGATTACCTAATTACATAGGCTCTCGTCTTCCTTGAAAATGTGCGAAGCATTATGCTCAGGATTTTCTTCATCCCTAGTGAAGAATCCTGTAAATACGTCGTTCCCCCTGAGGACTCTCTATTTTGGGCATCTTGTATCTCCCTTGGAAAAGATGTAGGGCCCGGCGGAGAATCACCCACGTCAATAACCCTGGCTGGATCGATTGGGGCCTTCTCTTTCCTCCCGGGAACCTCATATTTGGGGCCACCTAACTCATCTACCGAGTGCCCCTCAACTCAGGAAATGTTTTAGCTATCGATCGGCTCAGGGACATCACCTTCGAGAGCCTCTTTGGCCCGAGGTGGGACAACATCAGCAACTCTTGGTTCAGAATCCTTCGGCTCAACAGCCATCGGCTCAGCAAGATCCGAAGAAGACGCGCTTCCTTTTCCCCCAGATGCTAGAAGGGAGTCTTCTTTCTCTTTGCCCCTAGCTTAGGGACTCTCTGGTTCTTCCGAAGTTAGGACCACTGAATCAACCTTAGGCTTTTGAGCTTTCACCTTCTTCGATTTCGAGGACTTAGTCGGAAATTTTCTTTTTCTCTTCTTCTCCTTAGCAAGACTTGAGGTATCCGCCTCCTCGGAGGAGTCTTCCCTCATCAAAGAGGCATCTTCCAGGCCTGCACAAACCCAAAAGGCAGTTACAAAAGTTGAGAGTATGGTTAAGCGGTACCTCCTATAACGAGCTTAAGTACGATAGAAGAGAAACCTCACCGTAGTTTTTAGCTTCCCATCGGCCCTTGGCCAGATCGCGCCATACATGCTTAGCATACGGGTAAGTCGAATCAAGATGGCGAACTTAACCCGAGAGATCCTTAACCGCACCAGGGTACCACTCAACAGTTGTATCAACGAAGGAAGTTAGTTCAAGAGGGAAAATGGTCCAGAGGAAAGAAAAGATATTTATTCGACATATTCACTTACAATTCATGTTCCATTCCTCGGGGAATAACATCCTTTCACTAGGAATTAGATCCGAAGTCCTACCTCAGACAAAGCGACTCATCCACCCCCTGTCCTTGCCTTCATCAGTACAAGCAAAGAAAGCCTTCGAAGCCCGAAGCGGAAACTTAATCAGGCCACCTCGATAAAGTCGAGGGTTGTACATCTTAATCAGATGGTCAAGGGTAAAAGGTACCCCCTCGGCCATGTTTGCAAAGTGCCTAATCATGTAGAACGCGCCAGAATGATGGATGAATTTGACCGAGCATCACCCGGTATTGTCCACAGAAATCAAGGATTACGGGGTCTATCGATGGCAAGAATGGTTACACCAAACCTAAGGTAAAATGATATATATATATATATATATATATATATATACACACACACACTAAGGAAACCGGGTTAGTGTTTCTTTACATCTTCCTCCTGAGAAGGAATCTCTACTTGCACCGTCTCTCCCCAGCGGCAATCCATTTTTACCTTCCCAATGTCAGTTATCAGGCTAATATACTGGGATATGGGTTTGCATCGCCCCGGTTTCGAAGAAGGCTTGTCAATCAAGAAATCAGAGGATGTTTCGCAGAGTCCAGGGATGTACTCTTCAAGGCAAGGAGATACTATGGTCTTATACTTAGACGAGCGTGAAGATGAAGAAGCTTTGTCATTTTTGGAAACAGTTCTAGAGGTCTTCGCCATTTTTACTAAAGGATCTCAGAGGAAAAGAGAAAAACTGGATGAGAGACAGACACAAGAAAGAAGTGAAAAGATCTGTTGGAAGTTTGAAGATATGATGAAAGGTAAGGAGAGAAGGATTGGAGTATTTATAGGGGCCAGTAGCGCACGTTGGAGAAAGCCAAAGGACGGCCGACCGCCGTAATCAATTCAAGGCTTCTCAAGAGTCGTACGAACGTGACTTTTGAACATCCATTTTTTGTCACATTAACTGCTCACATGACATAATTGACGTAATGATAAAGTTATTAAAGGGTTGAATAATTCAAATCGTTCCTTGTTATTTCATTCCAAGGAACACGGGGACTATATGTATACGGTCAAAATCAAGGAAGGCCGATTTTGAAGCTTCTGTGATACTTCAAGCCCGGCCTCGATAGGCTCGGAGTACGATCAAGGGCTCATCCTTGAAGCATCCACCTCGAGAAGGTATACCGAAGACTTATCGTGGCATACCTCGAGGCAGTACGAAAATCGGCGATAATCACGAAAAAGCGAAAAATTCCCAAGGGCATGTGATTGGAACTGACAAAGCCTGCACGAATAGTACAAATCAGTACTTAGCCATTATGCAGCTGTACCAGTAGCCTTTCTCCATTATGATTAGACATGTACTATGTAAGGATCCTCTCTCCTATATAAGGGGGACCTTGGACATCTTGTAAGGGGATTCAGATTATTATACAACATATTGAATACAATACAACATTTTTTGCTCTTTGCTTAAACAATTGTTCTACACATTTATTGCTTATTCTTTCATTGTTCATTTATTGTTCTTCATTTTTTGCTCATTATTAACCACAAAAGGCCATCTTTAAGGCCCTCATTATCATTGATTCTTCATCAATCGTTCATTGCTATTAGCCCCGTTTAGACCTCGAGGCACTGCTCCAGCCAGCTCGAGGCCCAGCCTTGTGACCCTATTGGTTTGCATTTCTTGTTTTCTGTACTCACACTTAGCATCTATTGTCTAACAACTAGTGTTAAGATAAATCACGTATTTTTAGAACTACAAAATCAAATATAATTATAGTTACCATTTTCAAGGTAAACAAACTGTCTAACCGTCTAGTATGGCATTGTACGATCCTATTCCGTGATTTACGCCATGACTTTGGGGACGTGGTAGGAATCTATCTCACTCTGGTACAATCCATAACGGCACTTGACATCGGTATTGCTCTAGCTCCTATGTTCGGGCACTACACTCCGTCTTCGAGCTTGAGTCTAGTCCACCGGTTTCCAACTTGACCTTTGCCGGACTCGGGCCTAGGGCGGAACCTCGAGCTTCCACATTGGCATATGATTTTGACCATATACAGTGATAAAATTCGTTTCTGCCTTTATCTTTGACAGATGGACCAGGCAGTGGTAAGGGACACCCGGTGTGCTAACATTGTTGAGAACTTTGGGTACACCCATCTAAGTGCTAGTGATCTTCTCCGAGGTGAAATAAAACCTGGTTCCGAAAATGTGTTGTCACCTTTCTTTTTGTTTTTAACCCTTAAAGTATCTCATCGTCATTCATTTGATCAGCAGTTGTTTGATTTAGTAGTTTAATAGTTTCAAATTACTCCTTCTGTTTCAAAAAGATTGGCACTATTTTCTTATAGTCCGTTTCGAAAAGATAGGCACCTTTCAATATTTCCTTAATAAGGAGCATTTATAGCCACACAAATGCTATGACTTATTTAAGATTACATATCTTACAAGTCTTTCCTTCTTTATTAAAGAATGTGCCAAGATAAATTATGACAATCTTTTTTAAATGGAGGGAGTAGTAGACTAGATGCTGTAAATGTAGTGAATGCATATACGACTCGTGCTCCTCTTGGACTATGCTGTGCCTTTTTGGATGGTCAGGCTTATACCATACTGGAATCATCATGAATGATCTTATTAAAAAAAAGGTGAAGTGAATGCATATCCGGATTGAAGGATAAATGCTCACTACTGCACTTTCAAATTTGTGACCTCTATAATTTGGACTGTCCTAGTCAATTATCGCATCAGAATTGTAAGTCTCAACTGCATTGCATCTTGTGGATGTTTGCAAATTGTTCATGAATTGTGTTATATAAAGCACTTGTTTGATTCATGATAACGACACTTAATGTCTTCCAGACTGGAAATTGAATCAGAGTTTGTCCTCTTCTTTGATTGCCCTGAAGAAGAGATGGAGAGACGGGCTTTGGTTAAACCTATCATTTTTTGATAGGAGATTTTTTGTCGTTCCATTTCAAAGATCTATATTCTGATATTAAGTTTCTAACTATTTTTCCTTTTTCTTTTTTATTTTTCAATCTCTATTATTCCTTATAAGGGAAGAGAAGATGATAAAATGATACCATAATGAAGCGATTCAAAGTTTATCGTGTTCTAGAGGTGGAAACTCATCATTGGCTGTAGCTCAAGCTTATCCTAAGTACAAAATCTCAGTCTATTGGTTAATAGTAGTTATTCACAAGGCATCTTCTTCCTTCCTCCAATCCGTATCCTTCACCCTTTTTTGGACTTTCATAATCTTAATTTCTTCTTTGTTGCAGGCTGCTGCTTAAGAATTCTTAGTTGAGAGCATCATGCTACATTTAAGGATTATGGTATTTGATTCTTCTTCAACTTCTAAAGCTCTTTAATTTGGTCACTAATGAAATTAGTGGACTTTAATTACTAAGAATGGATTGCCATCGATTCTTGCTCTGGCTCAACTTTTTCATATTCCGTTGTTATATATATATATATATATATATATATATATATATATATATATATATATATATATTAATTATGGTGTTTTTTTATTTTTGTTTCTCATCGGGTGTCTGGTATCCGTATTGCCCTATCCTCCACTACTCTAAATTCGCGTCGCCTAATACCCGCTAAAGGGAAGTGCTTCCTACCAAGAATCAAAAGAGTTTGCGCTATTTTTGCCTCTGTATCATGATTGTCATGATTAAACTTTTTGATAAATAAGAGCAGAAGTCCCATACTCGATTTCAATTTTGACCCACCTAGCTATGAGTAGTGACGAAATCCGGGCGACATTAAATTTGAGTAATTACCGAGGAAAATAACAAATTTCCAGTAGTGACTTGAATATTTGATATTAATTTTGTAAAGAGACAATCAGAATATGGAATGCCACACCTAGGGTGGCAAAATGGTTCAAAGAAAATAGTTATACACTCATATTATCCATTAAAAAATGGGTTGGATAATGAACTATTTAAAAACGGGGCAAATATGGATAAGATCATATTATCCATTTAGAAAATGGATAACCAATGGGTCTAACTTTTACATTTGTAAAACATCAAATTGGGGGCTCCTCAAGTTAGGGAGACTAAGAATTCTCCAAAAAATGATCATATGCAAGAAGTCATGGATAATATGGTTATCCATATTATCCGTCGATTAACCCATTTTTTATCCGTATTAAATATGGGTCGGGTCGGATAATTTACATATTTTTTTATTACCCGTTTTCGACCTGAACCATATCCGACCCACCCGTTTGCCACTTCTAGCCACACCAGTTCCCCTGCGCCCCCACCCTCTCAACATAATCAAAATAAATTTGAGAGAGAGCAGGAGCGACAAAAGAAATATTACGGATATTGTAATGTACTGTCTACAACAACAACAAGCCCAGTATAATCCCACTTAGTTGGGTCTGGGGAGGGTAGTGTGTACACAGACCTTACCCCTACCCTAAGGTAGAAAGGCTGTTTCCAATTAGACCCTCGGCATCCTTTCCTCCAAGAACTTCCCACCTTGCTCTTGGGGAGACTCGAACTCACAACCTCTTGGTTGGAAGTGAAGGTTGCTTACCATCAGAGCAACCCCTCTTGTCTTGTAATGTACTATCTACAAACTAGTTATACAAAGGTTTTAATAAAGTAACTTTGATAATTTATACTTCAATGCCACACAAGAGGGGGTGATTTGTGTGGTATCCAATTTTCTCGTGCACAAACTATGAAGGACCTAGTTCTTCTATGTATTCCTTAACCTACTATTGCAAAAATAATAAATGCGAAAAGTAAAGAACACAAATATTTTTACGTGGAAAACATTCAGCTCAAAAGATGAAAAAATCACGACATACTAATCAGTAGGATGTTCCCCAACATTTCACTAAATCAATGAACCAAAACAACATTTACAAAAACTCTTTGTAAACCTAAAGATTACCTCTAATCCCGTTGTAGCAACTAGCCTCTAACTGTTGCGACAACTTCAAGTTAACTCTAACTTAAAAACTCAAAGTACCAATTACAATTGCTTCTAGATAAAGCTGAAAGGTATAATATGAAAATACCTACTATAATTGAACTAGAATAAAAGACAAACATTTGGAACTGGTTATTCTATCTGGTTCATGTAGCTTCAGGTTTGCACACTTAAATCACACACGAACTGCTTGCAAAATACCTTGCTATTTTGCTCTCAATTCACGTTTAAGTTGTGGTTTTGTGCGTAACCTGTAAAGTGAGAATATCCTACGATTTATAGAGTTAACAGAGTAGAAAATAACTAGAGTTCTAATTCTACTCTTCCTTGGTGGAAGAGTTCTAGTTAACTTTAACCTCTAACTCCTTCCTTATCTTGGATAGTCTTCTCTTTGAATAAGAAGTCCTTCTCCTTATCAATTATGCAACATTTTTTATCAAGAGATATCAGATATAACAAGATAAGCTTATCTCACTCACGTGTATCCCTTATGCTTCATTCTGCCCGTGTCTATGTACACTGTGGATGGACCTGGTTCATGTTTGAGTTCCTTTGCCAATCTTCAAAACCAACTTCACTTAGGCCAACAAATTCCCCCTTTTTGATGATGATAAACTCTGTGTTTTTCATAAGCGAGACCTTGTTTTAACTTAGCTCAACATCAACATAAAGTTAGAATATTTCCTTTTTAAAGTCACCAATCATCAAGGACCCATCACTAATCATCAAGAACCCGTCATTAATCATTAAGGACTAGATTCATTAGGTTATTAACATCGCAGTCCAAAGTAAAAACACAACTTAATTCCCCTTTTTGGCATCATTGAAAAGTTGCATAATTATGTGAGATAACCAGATTTTAATAGAAATTACTCATGGCCACTAGGGCTACTTCAAATGCAATCATGGATTTAAGTATCATATATCAATCTAAGGATTTTAGCCATCTAAGAAATATCAACAAACAATTAGAGCAAAAGGCAGTGAATTTCATTGATTGATAAGATCCTACCACAAAGCATAAAAAGAAATAAGAACACTGGATCATGAGCAAAAGAAACAAAAATAAAACCCCAAACTAGGTCACTGGTTGATCTACGCTAAGTTAGGAGGCTTAAGGCTCAGAAGGACCAGGTTCTTGATTTTTTGGCTTGGAGCAGTTTCAGCGTATCCTAAAGAATTCCATAATTCTTCTCCTTCACTTTTGCCAACTCAGTTCTGAGAGCATTTCTTTCAGTCTCCACTTCAGCCAACCTCTTCTTCAGCCTATCAATCTCAACTTCCTTAGCCCCACTTTCTTGCACTAAAGCTCGCACTTTGCTGTTTACTGGTACCTTATTGGATGAACCAGGTTCTTTGGGAGTGGTTTGAACTTCATAGTCACAAGTAGTTAGAGTGTTTGTCCCAAACTGATACTTGCTTGTACCAACTTCCCATTTCCTTATGGGTACCTTTAAATGCGCAAGAACAACGGTGAGAATAAAACCATAGAGTATGGCATGAGTTTTGGTGCCATTTAGAACCCTGTCAAGAAGCTGAATTATAAACCTCGGCCAATTTATTTGCCTCCCACTGTCCAAACATTCCATAAGGACCAAGTCCACGAATGTGGCAATCTGCCTCATTTCCTTTCTTGGCAGCACACATTTATTTACAAATTAGAATAACACTTTGTGGGGTGGCATCATCTCACTTTTGTAAATAGCTTTGGGCTCAAGTTCCTCCTCATTGTCACCAAATTTCCTAGTAATGACAAGGGCAGTAGGGAGATTCTCTAGGCTTGGCCATTTGAGCTTGTTATAGTCATTGTACCTTCAATAGGTACTCCCAAGATCTCTCCTAGCTCTTTCTCATCAAAACTCAGTTTCACCCCCTTTACCACACTGGTGACCCTACCATCCTTGATGTCACCATTCCTTCCTCCTCTAAGTCCCTGAGGAGTCTACCTTTCAAGATGGTTCTCTTCCCAAACTTAACCATCTTGTCCTTCTCAACATCATATTCTTCTTCTTCTCCACTCCACTCCACTTTTTTTCCTCCACCAATTTCACCTTTCTTGATTTAACAGCAGACCTGGTTCTTTAGCCAAAGTGGATGGTTCAACGGACTTTGACTTTGAAACAGAGTTCTTTGTGGAAGTCTTGGCTTTCTTAGCTTTGGGAGTTAGAACCTCCACTTCTTCTGTCTCATTTTCATATCGAAGGACCAGGTCCATCTCATTAATTTCAACAGCCTCAACAGGCTCAACCATCTTCTTCTTGCCCTTAACAACAACTTTTCTTTTACTTTCTTCAGTTCATCCTCACTCTGCTTCTTCTTCTTGTTGGCTCTAGCAGTGCCAGGGGTTTTAACTCTTGAACTTCGTTTCTTCTTTGGATTGTAACTTTCAGTCACTCTTTTCAGTAGGTATGTAAGGGTCTCATGTTCAGATGGAACAGGTTCATCTTCATTTTTCCTTAGTTGAACCAACCCCTCAACAACTTCTCCAGATCCACTTCCCCCTAGTTTTCTCACACTCTCCTCTATTTCAGCAAATTCCTCACCTTAAACTACCATAGCACCTGATTCTTTAGTTAGACCAACAGGAGTGGGTGAAGAACCAACCACTCTTTTTCCCTTTCCCCTCACAGTACTCCGAGCACCCTCACTCTCTTTTTCTTTTTCTTTTTTTATTTTTACCACCAACCCTTCTAGACTTAGTAGTTTCAACACCTGCTATAAGTTCTACCAGCACAAACCTATTCTCTAAATTTGTAGCCACCTCAGAAATAGTTTCAGGAGTGACTTTAGGGCAAGATGTCAGAAACGTTTTCTTCCCCTTCAGTAGCATATTTGAAAGATTCATCAAATTTCTAGGGTTCTTATTCCCTACCTGCTTTCAATTGTTCGTTAATTTTCTTGATCTGCTCTCCACCAGCGACAACCTTGCGAGCCATCATCTTTACCCTACTTTTCTTAGAGTTTGGTGTGGTTGAAGGGGTGATAGAAGATGTGGAAGTGGTTTCTTGTGGTGGTGATGAAGGATTCTCATAGGTGTTTGCCATTTCTGGGTTTGGGTATGAAAGAAAGAGAGTTACATTATGTTTAGAAGATGAGAGAAGATGGGGAGTATTTGACGGATTGGAAAGGTGAAGTGAAGAAAACACTAAGCCTAATCAATTCAAAGAGAAGTGATTAATTGGGTAATGGCAGACTTTCAAAAGTCTAATCAACCTGAATTGCAATGAAATATCTCTTGTGTAAGTTTGAATTTTTAGAGGAGAATACGTACCAAATAATCTTGATGAACCAGGTTCTTCACTAAAATATCTCTTGTGTAAGTCTGAATTTTCCAAGAAAATAAATATGATATCATTAGAGATTAATGAGTCATATTAGCACATGGCACAAGAGTATACTTATGAAAGTATGAGACTGAGAAAAATCTAATCTAATTATGTACAAAAATTTACAATGTTCTAACCAATTTTTTAAGTTAGAACGGGTTCCTTTTAGGTGATCTTAATCATCCCTAATTCTAACATGTTCCTTTCAAAGTGATCTATACTTAGAGCTTTGTGAAGATGTCAGCTATTTTCTTGTCAGTAGCATAAAATTCAACAGTGATCAAACCCTTCTCATAATTGTCCCTCAAAAAATAATGTCTAACTCTATGTGCTTAGTTCTCTTATGATGAACCGAGTTCTTTGTCTACTAATGGCACTAGTGTTATCACAGAATATAGGGATATAACCTATATCAATTCAAAAATCCTTTAATTGATGTTTGATCCACAACAACTGAGCAAAATGTGAGGCAGCAACAATATACTCAGCTTCAACAGTAGATAAGGCCACAAAATTTTGCTTTTTGGTAGCACAAGACACAATTAACCAAGAAAGTTTGCCATACCTGAGGTGCTCTTTCAATCGACAAGAAAACCTGCATAATCAGCATCAGCATTTTCCAGTAGGTTGAAATTACTACCTTTTGGATACCGAAGACAAAGGTCAGTTGTGACTTTTAAGTATCTCAAGATTCTCTTAACAACAGTCACGTGTGACTCCTTGGGATTTTCCTGAAATCGAGCACAAAGGCATACACTGAAAATAATGTCAGGTCTGCTAGCAGTGAGATATAAGAGAGAACTAATCATTCCTCTATACAGTTTCTAATCAACAGATGAACCAAATTCATCTATATCCAATTTTTGGTTGTTGCCATAGGAGCATCGATTTCTTTTTATTTATATTTTAAACCTTTTAAGCAACTCTTTCACTAATTTTTACTGATGAATCATAGTTCCATTTGAGTTTTATTTAATTTGTATGCCTAAAAAGAAATTAAGCTCACCCACCATACTCATTTCAAATTCACTCCCCTTTAGTTTAGCAAATTCTCTACTTAGCTTATCAGTAGTTGCTCCAAAGATTATAATATCAACGTATATCCAAACTACTAAGAGGTTTTTACCTTTTTCCTTCAAGAATAGAGTGTTATCAATTTTACCTCTCTTGTAGTCATGCTCAAGTAGGAATTTTGATAATCTTTCATACCATGCTCTTGGAGCTTGCTTGATCCCATAAAGTGCCTTGTCAAGCTTGTATACATGATTAGGACATTCCTTGATTTCAAAGCCTGGAGGTTGCCTAAAAAATACTTCTTCTTTTAGATAGCCATTGTGGAAGGCACTCTTGACATCCATCTGATGGAGAGTGAATTCTATTTAAGCAGCAAAATCTATAAGGAGTCTAATAGCTTCCACTCTTGCAACTGAAACAAAAGTCTCATCATAGTCTATGCCCTCCTCTTGACTATACCCTTGAACCACCAATCTTGCCATGTTCCTTGTAACTGTTCCATCTTCATCAAGTTTGTTTCTAAAGACCCATTTAGTGTCAATCACTTATATGTCATTGGGTCTTGGTACCAAATGAGAAACTTGACTTCTCTCAAATTGGTTGAGTTCATCCTGTGTTGCATTCACCCAGTCTGCATCCTGCAAAGCCTCAACAACATTCTTAAGTTTAATAAGAGATAGAAAAGCATCAAAAGCACAATGATTCTTCAAAGAAGATCCGATTTTGATTCCAGAGGTCGGATAAGTAATTATGTTCTCAATGGGATGAGAAATTTGGTACTTATAAAGTTTCACAACCAGCTGATTTCCTCTAGATGTTCCTCCAATGTTTTGATGCTGAGGAACAGGTTCATGGACAGGTTCCATCGAGGTTTGAGGTTCAGTTCTCCCCTGTCAGGTTGCCATGAATAGAAGAACCTATTCCATCACATGTTCCTTCCTCTGGTACAACTTCAGTCTAGGTTGTTGTTTCATTTGGATTTCTTACCAGCCCAATTGCTTCATCTTCATGTTCCTGTCTCTCAGAAAGAATGTTAGCTTCATCAAAAATCATATGTACACTTTCTTCTACATATATAGTTATTTTGTTATAGTTCTTCTAAGCTTATTATGTGAAGAATATCCCAAGAATACTCCCTCATCACTTTTGGGATCAAACTTACCTAGGGAGTCTTTACCATTATTGTGCACAAAGCACTTGCATCCAAATGCCCTAAGATGGGATATATTTGTCTTTCTCCTTTTAAGTAACTCATAGGGAGTCTTCTCAACAAGAGATTTGGTCAAGCATCTATTTATGATGTAACATGCAGCGTTCACAGCTTCTGCCCACAAACTATGGGCAGTTTACTAGAAAGAAGCATAATCGTAGCCATTTCTTCCAATTTTCTATTCTCTCTTTCAACTACTCCATTTTGTTGTGGAATTCTAGGTGCAAAAAAATTATGATCTATGCCATTCTCATCACAAAATTCAGCAAATTTAGCATTTTTCAAATTCAGTACCATGATCATACCTAATTTATGCAAGTTGATTACCTAGTTATTTTCGAGTTTTTCTAACAAAAGAAGTGAACATGTCAAATGCTTCATCTTTAGATGTTAGAAATAGTGTTCAAGTAAACCTAGAGTAATCATCAATAAGCACCATAACATATCTCTTACCACCTCTTCTCAATGGTCTTATTGGTCCATAAAGATCCGCATGGACCAGTTCTATCGCCCTGATGGTTCTTACCATTTTCTTGCCTTTGAAAGAGGATCTTTCCTGCTTCCTCCTTGCACAAGCCTCACAAACTTTATCTTCCTTGAACTTAATGTTAGGCATCCCTATCACCAAGTCCTTGGAGGCTAGTTTGTTGAGTTGAATTAGACGGTCATATCCATGTTTCTTGTGCCAAAGGACGGGATCATTATTCAACACACTTAAGCAAGTGAGTTCATTTTTCGAAAGTATGTACAGATCCACAATATATATGTTGTTCACTCTTTTTACCTGCAAAACTATCTTGTCAGTGGTAAGATTAATTACAAAGCATTTTGTAGAGGTGACTTCTAACATGATACCTCTATCACACAGTTGTGATACACTTATTAGACTATACTTCAGTCCATCTATCAAGTAAACATTCTTAATAGAGTGAGAATCGGTCTTACCTACCTTTCAAATCCCAATGATCTCACCTTTATTCCCATTTTCAAAGGAGACATAACCTCCTTTAAGGTCCTCAAGTGAAAGGAACTGATTTTTGCTTCCTGTTATATGCTTTGAGCAACCACTATCCATATACCATATTTAGTTGCTTCCCTTCACTTGGACCTAAAAAGGAAATCAGGGGTTAGTTTTAGGAACCCAAACTAGTTTGGATCTCATTCTATAGGCAAAAAGGTGAATAAAATTCTTTTTAGCCCAACCTGGCAGCCTATTGCTCTCTTGAACAAATTCTTTATTCTTTGAACTAGCCTTTTATTTTGCAGTGTGTTCACTCTTATAATGACTAGTTTTACCATATTGTGTGCAAATTTTTGTTCTTAGGAAGTGTGAGGTACTTGCTTTTAGGATCCCACTTAGGTGCAGGGGTCCCGTAGCCAAGTCCTCTTTTGTTGTTACTATGGTGTTCGTGTAACCATAAAATTGCATCGGAGGACCTGTTCCATTTATAGGTTCTGTTTAGATCATGCTTGACCTTGCTTAGATCCTTCTTTAGGACTCTTATCTGCTCATCTCCTTTGTACAACTCGTCTTTCATTTTTCCTACATTTTCTTCTTAAGTGAGTTGTGTGTGATCGACTGTCTTTTTACCTGTTCCTAATTTCAATTTTAAATTTTCAGATCTAAGCTCTAAGACAGTAGTGTCAAGTTCATGAACCTGGTTCTTCAACATAATATTTTTACTTTCACTTTCACTAGCCCTAAGTTCCAGGTTTTTACACTTAGCTTTTAAAACTATACACTCTTTAGACAACTGTTCCTTTTCATTGTTTACATCTTCAGATTCATCAATTAGCTCTAGGAGCAACTCAGATAACCTTTCATTAGACAAAAATTTAATCTTGTCTTTAAGATGAGAAACAGTTACCTTAGCTTCTTCATCCGATTCTCCAATAGCCATAAGGGCTCGTTCATCATCATTATCATCATCTGAGCTATCTACCCAAGTAGTGACCATATTTTTGTTGATCCTTTGTTGTTGCTTTTTGTGGGTTGAACCTCTTCCTTCTTCCTGTTCCTTCATTTAGCTCTTTCCTTCTTCCATTCAATTTCTCACTGAGGGCAGTTCTTGATGTGGTGATCAGTCTTCCCACACTTGTAGCATCCTTTATTGGTTTGCTTTTCAGGAACCTTGGACTTGTTATAGCTTCCACTTTCCAAAGGACCCTTTCCTCTCCTTAGGTACTTCTTAAAGTCCTTTGTGATCATAGCCATTTTATCACCTTCTAGATCAGAACCTTCAGTGATTCTGAGTGCCAGGATTATTTCCTTTTTAGGTACATCCATCTCCATAGTTTGCCTCCTAAGTTCATAAGCAGTAAGATTTTCAATTAACTCATCCAATATGAGGTGGCAATATTTTTTAATTCCTGAATGGCAGTAATTTTGCTCTCCCAAGTAACAGGCAGAAGCCTTGTTAAAATCTTCTCAACTCTGTCTTCTTCAGGAATAATCCTTCCATGAGACTTTAGTTCATTTGTCAATGTAGTGAAACTTGTGTACATCTCTTGAATGGTTTCCCCTTCCTTCATGGTAAAGTTCTCATATTGAGAATACAGTAGAGTTCCTCTAGACCTCTCCACTTGAGGTTTCCTTCATGGGCCACTTGCAGAGTGTCCCAAATTTCCTTAGTAGGTACAACTTTGGATTCTACTATACTTATCTGGATCAAGTCCACAAACAAGACATTTCTTGCCTTTGTCATTCTTCTCCCATTTCCTCAAGTCTTTAACAGTGCAGTTGGCTCTTGTCTTTGGCACATCTACTTCTTCGGCATTTTTCTTTAAGGTAGCCAATGGAGTCGGTGACAATGTCTCATAGCTCATAGTACTCTCCTATAATGTGATCTCTCATCATGTTTTTCCACCAAGAGTAGCACTGGCCATTAAAGAGTGGTGGCCTAGCAATGGATTGCCCTTCCAAGTTTTCAGGTGGTGCACTGATCTTGATCTGTTCCTAAGGTATTAGCCTCTTCAAGGATAACCTGCTCTGATACCAACTGGTATTTTATACTTCAATGCCACACAAGAGGGAGGGGGTGATTTTTGTGGTGTCCAATTTTTGCGTGGACAAATTATAGAAAGACCTGGTTCGTCTATGTGTTCCTTAACCTACTGTTGCGGAAATAATAAATGTAGAAAGTAAAGAAACCAAGTATTTTTACATGGAAAACACCAGACTCAAAAGGTGAAAACACCACGACCTACTACTTAGTAGAATTTTCCCTAACACTTCATTAAATCAATGAGCCAAAACAACATTTACAAAAACTCTTTGTAAACCTATGGATTACCTCTAATCCCGTTGTAGCAGCCAGACTCTAATTGTTGCGACAACATCAAGTTAAGTGTAACTTGAAAACTCAAAGTACCTATTACAACTGCTTTTAGATAAAGCTAAAGGTAAAATATGAAAACATCTACTACAATTGAACTAGAATAAAAGACAGACACTTGGAACTGGTTCTTCTATCTAATTCATGTAGCTTCAGGTTTGCACACTTGAATTACACACGAACTAATTGCAAATTGCCTTGCTATTTTGTTCTCAATTCACGTTTAACTTCTGCTTTTGTGCGTAACTTGTAAAGTGAGAACATCCTGCAATTTATAGAGTTAGTAGAGTAGAAAATAATTAGAGTTCTAATGCTACTATTCCTTAGTGAAAAAGTTCTAATTAACTTCAACCTCTAACTCCTTCCTTATCTTGGATAGTATTCTTTTGGACTAAGGAGTCATTCTCCTTATTAATTATGCAATCTTTTCGATCAGAAGATATCAAATATAACAAGATAAGCTTATTTTCCTCATGTGCATTCCTTATGCTTGATTCTGCTCGTGTCTATGTTACTCTGGATGAACTTGGTTCATGCTTGAGTTGCTTTGTCAATTTTCAAAAGCAAACTTGGGCAACAAATTTGCTACGCATTGAATAAAGTTTGTATTGCCATTAAGAAAAGGTTGGGTTGCATAATGACAATTTGTACAGCAATTGCGTGTTTTATTCACTTTTTGCCGTATGTATAGTCTATTTGTCGTTACTCAAAGACTACTAGTAGGATTCTTAGACTCCAATTGAATTGGGATGAACGTTAATCCAACAACATATTATACTTGTGAAGCCACCCTTTTCTGTTTTAAAGAAATGTTTTTTGACATATCTACTAATGTTATCAGCAGCTCGTCAAAAGTAAATTAAATTCGGACTTCGACTATGTCTTCTTAAAAGATATTGCCATAAGTTCTTGATAATATTCATTATGGCTTCATCCTACTACTCCAGGAATTTTGCTAAGAAAATTCAAATTCTACAGCATATACAAGAATGTTTAAAAAAAATTCGTACCGTGTGCACTAACTAAAAGCTTCCGATAAATGAGTGCACCAACGATAAATTTCTTTCTTGTTAGTTTGACATTCATTTACAAGTATTCAGTCATCATTCACAAAGAAATGGTGTAAGCAGAAAGGAAGACGCAACTGTTAGAGCGACTGTTACTGTAGAGTAAAACTAACATTTCTTACAAAAGAGAAGGAGTAAAAACTGATCGATCTTAAACAAATAATGAACAGGAATGTTCTAATTCAACTCATTTGAATTTAATAAATGTGACAAATTCACATATTCTACATCAAAAGAATGTGTAGCCATTCACTTGTTCTATTATTTGGTTCCAATCTAGCACCCGAGACTCGTTTTGGTATTCTACTAATTTGTGCCAAGATCCATTAAAGAAAAAGTGCTTCCTATGTGCATAAGTCGCGTGTTGTTCATTGACTATAATGATAACTAGCAGTGGCAAAATGATTCAAAGAAAATAGTTAATTATCCATATTATCCATTAAAAAGTGGATTGGATAATGAACTATTTAAAAACTGGTCAAATATGGATAAGAACCATATTATAACCAATGGGTAACCAATTGACAACCAATGTGTCTAACTTTTACACTTGTAAAGCCTCAAATCGGGGGTTCCTCAAGTTAGAGAAACTAAGAATTCTCCAAAAAGTGATCATATGCAAGAAGTCACGGATAATATGGTTACCCATATAATTCGCCGGCTAACCCGTTTTCTATCCGTATTAAATGTGAGTCGGGTCAGGTAATTTATCCGTTTTTCCATTACCCGTTTTGACCTGAACCATATTCGACCCGACCCGCCCGTTTGCCACTCCTAATGATATTAGTGTTTATGCCCCCAAATGCCCAATTATTCGATACTACTTTTAGATCAACTAGACAAACGGAGTATGTTTTATAGTAGTAAAACTAAGGGTATGTTTGGTATGAAGAAAATATTTTTCGAAAAATATTTTCATGTTTGATTGGCTTAAATGTTTTAGAAATTTTTTTGCTCATCAACTCATTTCCTCCAATTGGAGAAAAATATTTTCCCTATCAAGAGAAGGAAAAATATTTTCCGAAACTCCTTTTCAACCTTCCCTACCCTACTCCCCATCCCCACCTACCCACCCACCCCCTCTACCCCCCGCCACCACACCTTACCCACCCTAACCTCGCCCACCACCCACTCTAAATAAAAATATTATTAATAATATTTTCTTTTTCATGTTTAGATAGATTTTTTTTTCATTTCAAGAAATGAATATATTTTTTTATGATATAAAAAAGTATTTTTGTTATTTTAACAAAAAAGTACTTTCTTTTTATGATGTAGAAAAAATACTTTTTTTTTATTTCAACAAAATGAGTATTGTGTTTTCATGACGTAGAAATAATATTTTCTTTCATTTTAACAAAAAATATATTTTCTTTTCATGATGTAGAAAAAATTATTTTTTTTTCAACAAAATGAGTATTTTTTTTTCATGATTTAGAAAAAGTATTTTCTTTTATTTGAAGAAAATGATTACGTTATATTCATGTTGTAGAAAGAGTATTTTCTTTTTCAACCAAAGAAGTATTTTCTTTTTAGTTATGGAGCATAAATTTCAACGTTGTTTTGAGTAAAAAAGTAAAGCAGCACATTAGTTCCTTTGGATTTGTGTGAATTTTTAGAAGAATAATTAAATTGTTGAAGAAAATAGAGTCCTGAAAAGGTATTTTTTGGGGGGGGGGGTTGGGGAAGGGGGGAGCAAGGAAACATGGGGACTTGGGGGAAGGGGTTGAGGAGAGTAGCATAAAAAAATATTTTCTACTATCTAACCAAATATTAGAAATTTTTTTTTTTGGAAAAAGTTTTCCACTCACCAACCAAACAAGGGGAAATAAGTGATAAAATCACTCATATCCATTGCATGGAAAACATTTTCCTTCCTACCAAACACACCCTAAATGTGAATAATTCTCTCTTAGAATACATTTTAAAGTGAAAAATAATACAAGAAAAATATATAAGTTTAATTGAAACTTTCTTTGTCGATGTAGCAAAATATAAATCAAAACTAGGTAAGGAGGGTATAATGTAGAAGATGACACCACATAACTTTGGAAGGAGGGATACGTACTTGTTAGAGTACGTAACGAAATTACTTATGCTTTCAATATTAGCTACAGGTAAACTGGAGATATTCAAAAACCAAAGAATAAAAAATTTACTCTCTTTTTTATGTTTTTTATCCGGTGTTTGATATATTAGGATCCCGACTAAGCTAGATTTACACCACATAAGACCCTTAAAAAAAGAAAGGGCTTTCTATCAGTATTTTCTCAAAGGCAGAAGGATCTATGTATCCCACTACAACATGATGGTACATAGAATTAGTGTCTAAATTGGCTAACCTTGCCAAACAAGTTGGGATCTACTCAATGTAAAGCCACACGGGTGGGTTCCATAAATGTCCATTAATTCATTGAACTTCTTAAAACATTGACCTTGATTCTTTAAAAGTTTTTGACATAGCAACCATCCAACCACTTCACAGGATTTAATATATATTGTGCTTCTGTAATTATTTCTACCCTATCAGTTCATATGATTGCATTATCCTTATGTTTATTTGCACGCAATATTAATTTATGGTTAAGAAATATTAGTTGATTGTTAAATTATGATTTGGCCATTATAAAGGAATTATGAATGATTCGACCTGTGACTTCTAAATTTTACCATCGTCTTTTAATGCCTGTAGTTGAATAAAGTATAATCAAGTCTTGTGTCAAACTAGCTAGAGATTAGATTCATTTCATTTAGACCCTCCAACTTTTTCATATTGTATTATTACTTTCTCTAATCTTAGTAATTACATAAAGCTAGTCCTTTTACCAATATAACAAGAAAATGAAGTGTATATATTTCAATTCGATCACTTTGCCAGAAACAATCCCTACAAATATAGCATAAAAAATACACGCTGCTTAATTACACAAAAATTGGTGTACACTATTGGTATAGTCAAATATGAACCCCTTAACGTGAATTTGAAATTGACAAAGCAAGAGAAGTGAAATCATGAATCTCAAATATGAGGTAGATCTACAATTTTTAGGACTTGTGGGAACTTCTATAAATAGTCAAACGTTAAACTCCTCGTTACAAAATAAAGAAATAAAATAATATAAACTTTATTGATTTTGTCCTTGAAGCTTAGATTAGTTGATTGTTCATGAATCATAATACACGGAAATGAAGCCTATAAACTCAACTAGCATCAACCTTACCAAACAGATCCTTAACAAATTTATCTTCATTTTACCAATTAGGCCATGGCATATCAAGTTGAATTAATAGCCACAGCCACAACTACAGTAGCCGTCTTCATAATTTGCGGCATTAAATTCCGGTGGTTCTGCCGTGACGACCACCGCATACCGCCACCGTTCACCGTGGCGGACAATGGAGACGAGGCACATTACTACTGTGCCGTCTGCCTCCACGACGTGCATTGCGGCGAGAAGTGCCGGAAACTGCCGAAATGCGGCCACGTTTTTCACGTTAATTGTGTTGATATTTGGTTACAGTCTCATTGGACGTGTCCTCTTTGTAGAAGGAAAGTCTCCGATCATCTTCCCGCCCGGCGGCAAAGTGAAATCGGAGTATTTTCTTATCTGATTTCGCGTTCTGAGGATTTTTTGATCAAGATTTGCAGTCCTCTTAATGAAGAGCTCATAAAGATGTTGTTTGAAAACGCATTTGCTAGTCCCTGATGGTAAAAATATTCTTTTGGAAATTCTGTTATTTAGTTGTTGGCAGATTATTTATTGATTTTTCGAAATAAAATCCTAATTTACCTCTCTTAATTCTATACGATGTATTTCAGTTTACCTCATGTTATACTTTGGAGTCATGATCATTCGTACTCCTAGCATTAGTAGACTGGCTCGTATTTGTTTTTGATTTTAATGGAGATCCAGTATGAATCGAGTGAATTTTATGTATCAAAATACTTCATGAAAAATGCCAAAATCTACGTACCCATCTATATATTCAATTAGGTTTAAAATTATTCTCTATTATATTTCATATTGAAGTTTTACCAACATTCACGGCAAATTAAATACGAAATATTTTGATAATAAGAAAGAGTATGAATGACCTCAAATATAATAAAAGTGTGCTTTTGACCATTTTCCTTTGATTATTCTAACTAATAACATTTCTTATCTAATATGTGTAGAGCTAAAAGAGTACTTTCGTTGTTGTTCATGTGTAAAAGTGGATATTGTAATTTTCGTTGGAATATATATTACTACATTGAAAGAAGTTTCAGATAAGGCTGTATTGTGGTTCGGTCCCGGACCTAAATGGGCTAAACCGGCCGGGCCAAACGGGCCCGGGCTCTGGCTGGTCGGGCCCAAACGGTCCCGGGCTTAACGGTCCTGGAGGGTGGAACCGGCCCACTGTGGGCCTAAGCCCACATGGGTCGGGCCCACGGACCTAAACGGGCCTAAGTGTTCCAGGCTATTTTTTTAATATTTTTTTTATCTAAGGCAATTTCTTGTAAATTATATTATATATTGTGACTTAAATCTTCTAATTCAAATTTAAACACCAAAAAATTGCAAAGAATATTCAAGGGAATGCCTTATAATTTTTATTATTACGACATTAACAAAAAGTAGTAATATCTTTCTTAGTCTTCCTCACCCCAATGGAATGAGCACAACAAGGTGCTAATACCACCATTAAAAGGAAAAGAAACTAATGAAGATGTGCCAAAATACAAGTTACATATTAGTCTATGTATTATCTCTAACAAATATCATAAATCCTTCAAGGTTTGGAGGTATTTCCGTTGGTGGTGGCGGAAAAGAAGCTTGTTCATCACCGCTTCTGGGCGAAGCAGCATCCTCCGCAAGTTCCGCTAGCATTTCTTCATAAGCTTCGTCTATCTCCAGTTGTGATTCAGCAAGTCCAAAATTTCTTCTTTCCGAACGGATCCAATCTCTGAAGAGTACTAATTTTTTCAAGCTCTCCCTCATAGACGCTCTATGATCACCGATTTGAAGTCTCGCTTGACTGAAAGCGCTCTCCAATGTCGCTGCTGAAGCTTGAATACTTAAAATATCTCGAGCCATCCTTGAAAGAACTGGATAGTGTTTTTCTTTGTCCTTCCACCATTCCAAAACATCAAAGAAACCATCGGGATTCTCTGATTCAAGTCCCTGCGACAAATAAACTTGATGCTCATTTAGTTGTGAACTATCACCAATATTATCACCTTGAGAACCCCTGAACTCCATCCAAGAACTAAGTGCTTTTAGGCCCCCAGTTCTTTTAGATGATTGCGAACTAGACGAAGTAGGAGTTGGATCATTTGGTCTAGCATGATTTAAGGCAAGTTGATAAGCATTATAAATTGTTTGAGCATTTATTTTAATTGAGGCTTTTGCATCTGCAAGTGTAGCAAATTCCTCATCTAAAAGTGATATAGCCTTATAAATATTTGTATACCAAAAAGTGAGGACCTCCTAATTTCATGGTTGGATTTAACTTGGCAGCAACACCAAAAATAGGGGGGATAGGGAAAAAATATTTTTTAAACTTATCTTTCATAGAATTAATAACAAGTTGATAAATTACCCCACCCTGTGAAAATTGAGTAAACAAATCTGCAAGTGCTGCAATATAAACTAAACAATTAGAAATCGAAGGTTTTGAACAGATGCGGGATCGGCTGAGGCAAGACCCAACCGTTGTTCTTTCGCTCATTTGCCCATGTTTCATCAGCTGGCGTGGCTTGGAAACCCAAACCAAAGAACTTCTCGCTAGCTGCCAGAGTGATAGGTTCTGTGATTCCTTGCAATGACGTCCCGAGCCCCTTCCCAAGTTTATAACCATGCCTGATCATTTCCTTGGCAACCATAATTGACGTATTTGAGAGAAAGGGTTGAGGACAAGGGCTTCCTACTTCACATTGGTCTGCGACCACAACCTCGAAAGCTTGATAGACTGTGTTCACTTCCTTCCCTAGCTTCGAGACATAGGACTGATGGGTCCTGGTAAATCGACTGCTCGTCCTCTCCATGACTACAATCTCCTGATTCAAACTTCACCATCTGGTGGAGAATAGAAGGTACAGCCCCCGCCGCGTGAATCCAAGGTCTTCCCAAGAGGAAATTATAGGAAGTATCCATGTCTAGGACCTGAAAGGTTACCTCGAAATCCACCGGACCAATAGTCAGAATCAAATCAATCTCACCTATGGTATCTCTCTTGATGCCATCAAAGGCACGCACACAGACATTGTTAGGCCTAATTCTCTCAGTCCCAATCTCCATTCTTTGCAAAGTTGAGAGGGGGCAGATATCTACTCTGGATCCGCCATCCAGCATGACCCTTTTCACATAATATCCCTCACATTTAACTGTCAGATAGAGGACTTTATTGTGGGCGGCCCCTTCCGGGGGCAAATCATTCTTGCTGAAGGAGATCTGATTGATTGCGAAGAATCTTTCTGCCATCCTTTCCAGTTGCTCAACAGTGGTTTCAATTGGGACATAGGCTTCATTGAGGGTTTTTATCAACACCTTCTGATGCTTGGTTGAATTTATTAATAGAGACAACAAAGAGACCTGAGCAGGAGACTTTTGGAGTTGATCAATTATCTCATATTCCGCAGTTTTCATTTTCCTGAAGAACTCTTCTGCTTCTTCAGCACTAACTGGCTTCTTGAGTGGGAAATGCTTCTTCATGGCTTTATTCACTTCCTCCAGATTGAGGTATTTCTCCGCCATGTTAGTTTCTTTTGCTTCTCCCGAGATCTCTTTCCCCCTGTAGGTTACTACAGCCTTGTTGTAATTCCATGGGACGGCAGTGGGATCTATCATGGGCCTCTACGGTGCGCACCCAATAACCATGGGCTCATTCAGCCTTGGTGAAATTACTGGCCCCTGTAACACATAGGTCCCTTTAGGCACATACATTTTAGATCCCTTGATTAGCTCAAACCTTCTTGGAGGGCTCAATATCACTTGTCCTTTCCTGTGACCCCGGGGAACATAGAGAACGGCATCTTTTGAGGGCGTTGTCCCAGTTTTGGTTTCCACTTTCTTTTCTGTATTTTGAGGGGTGGGTTTACTTTTCTTCTCCCCCTTGTCTTGTTTTGTGGTAGCCTTTGGCTTCTTTTCAACATCAGCGATTGCAATTATGGCTTTTAAAGTAGGAACGAACTCCTTATCTTCATAAATCATTCCAATAACTGGTCCGTTGTTGTGAGCCGGTAATGGGTTGTTGGTCACATTAGGAATGTCTTCGTCCTTTAGCACTATCTGCTTTTGTTCTATAAGATTTTCAACAACCCTTTTTACGGTCCAACAGTCGTCTGTATCATGCCCTTCTGCTCCCAAATGGTAAGCACATCGAGTACCGGCACTGTAGGAGGGTGACTCTAGGTTCTGCCTGTGGGGTACGGGCTGCAACAGACCCATCTGGACAAGTTTAGGGAAAAGGATAATATTGCCCAGATAATTCATTTGGAGCAACATTAAATTATTCTAAAAAGTCTACAAGCATTTTAACATTAGTCCAATCCTAATTTGTAAGGTGCTCATCATCGTCATCATCATCATCACCATCAACACGAGCATTAAACGTTGCGTTTATTGGGTTTCTATATTCATATGCAACAACTAAACTTTCATACATGTAATTCCATCTAGTTGGACAAGGTTTATGAACCTTTCTTTCTCTAAGGCTAAATTCATCACATTTTTTAAAATATTCTCTAAGTCTACTTCTACGGTTTGAATAAAAAAGCCAATTAAGAGGCATTTTAACCTTTTCAATTTCAACATTTAATATTTGCATACCATCACCGATGATTAAATCGTAAATATGACAAATACATCTAACATGGAAAATATTACTAAATGCAGGATTTAGTGTAGTTGTAAGCAAGCCTATAGCATTAGTGTTACGAGAAGGATTATCCATTGAAACTGACATTATTTTATCCCTAATACAAAAATATCTATAAATATCTGCAACTGTGTTAGCAATAAACTTATCTGTGTGACGTGAATTAATTATTCTACAAGTAATAATGCACTTTTGTATTTTCCATTCCTCGTCAATCCAATGAGTGGTATCAGCAAGATAATCACAGTCATTACCACTTCTACCAATATCAGTAGTAATAGCAACGTGACAATTTATATGAGTAAATAAATAGCGCAAATATTGTTCATATTCATGTTTATATTTATAAATATCGCTCTTTACGGTTGCGCGAGGCCATCCTTTATAAGTAGGATTAAAACCTCTTCTAATATAATGCACAAAGTGAGGGTTAAAAGGAAAACTATAGGGTAAGCACATAACAGTAACCATTTTTGCCAATTCTTCACGATTTTTATTTGGATCGTAATATAAAATGCTACCGGTAATAGTGTTAATTTCCGGTTGAACTAGATTTGACCCGGTACTAGGGTTAATCTGAGTACCTACACCTATCCCCTTTTGCGCAGCTTTCATTTGAAGAAATCTAGCTTTATCTCTAGGGTGTGTCTTTATGTGTCTAGTCAAAGTACCCGTACTACTACGGTTTCCAGTATATTTATGAGCCATCAAAGTCCCACAAGTTTTACACTTAGCCTTATTTTGATCTCTTAGTTGAGTAAAAAAGTGCCAAACAAGAGATATTTTGCACCGTCTAGAAGGTTGTCTATTAAAAGTAGGGGTTACTACAGGAGGGTCAGGCGGGACATCATTTGGATTATTATCATTTGGGTTAACAACAGGACTAGTAGGTGCATCATCTAAATCCGGTTGCGTTTCATCAAAATCATCATTTACCTCATCATTTTCATCGATAGATTCATTACCATAAAGAGCATTCATATATTCATCATTTAATTGTTGACATGGTGCAATATTATGGCAAAATTGACTATCGATAAATTGAAAACAAGGGTTATCACTATCAAGAATAATACGTGGAGGAGGACGGGTAAAAGGTCTGTGTCGGGGAGCCGGGGGAGGAGTAGTAGCTTGGCCACTAGATTCACCAATTTTAGATTTTCCCTTACCAAACATTCTTTTCAAAGAAAAGGCCATATTAATTATAATTATACAAACTAAAACAAACAAAAGTATAATATTAAAACTTAAGAGTTGGAATGAGGTTACCGAATTAACGAACAACTTCTTGAAAATTGTATATCGTTGAAGACTTTAAGACCTTAATACTTCAATTCACCAACTTCACAATTTTTGACAAATTACAATAATAAAGTAAGGAATTATAGAAGAAAATTAGAGAGAGATTGAGAGAGAATGATGATTTTGTGAGTAAAAATGAAAGAATGAGGGGGGGTATTTATAGTTCAGAATAGGGAAAAAGTGTAATTATAAAAAGTTTGGGGTTAAAACAAAGTTTGGGGGAAAATGACTATTTTTTAAAAATCCAAACGGCTAAATTGGCAGGCCAACGACTAGTTTTTAAATTTCCAACCGTTGGCCAATTTTTTTTTTAAATTTTTTTTTTTGAAAAATAGCTGTTGGGCCCGTTAGGCCCGGTTGAACCGGCCCAGGCCTGCCAGCCGGTCCCGAGCTCGCGATCTCTACGTGCAGGACCGATCCATAGTGAGCTCCTAGGACCGCTTGGGACTGGACCATATGGGCCAGCCGTTTAGCCCAAAGCCTATGTGGGTTCGCGATCCCGGGCTGGGCCCGGACCACAATACAACCTTAGTTTCAGATTACTCTAAGTGCTGAATTGTTTAGACTTGTTTTTGTGAGTCACCAAATCTAGGACCAGCTCACATTCTCTCTGCTTCTTTTCCTTTACAATTTAATACGGATTTAATTACCCAAAAAACAACAGATTGTCTCCTTTAGCAAATCGGGACACTATTATGTCTCACGTTAGGTACCTATGAATTCTTAGACTGGTTCACCCAAGTTGGACAGGGTCACAATTTACATCTTACCCCTCCTAGATTTTTTGGTAGAAAGCACCATTTTAATTTCTTTATAGTTATTCATGTGGCATAAAACTAAAAAACAAAAGAAAAAAAAAAAGCAAAAAAAAAAAAAGCAAGGCAACATAATGTTGAACGATAATTTTATTTGTTCTCCTTTGCCTATTATGTTACTTCATTTATACATCAATTATTCTTGTAAATTTTATAAAATAAATTTCGTCGCAACCCCTTATCAATCATGCAAATCAATTTTGGTATATGTCAACACAAAATGTGGGCATCAATTTGTGTTTACCCTAAAATTCGAGCAACAATTAAATTTTTATTGTGGTTATAAAGATATATGATTTGATACAATACTAATTGATATACAAGGAATCAAAGGTATGAATTAAAAAGTTGAGCAAGTCAAACCAGTGTGCAATCTAGTCTCGACCTCGAGCTAAGGCAACCTCGAGGTGGGTTAGCAAGAACAATAAAATAATAAGGCAAATCAGATGAACAGTAAGCAAGAAAGTGAAATATGTATATTCTCTTTTCAATAATTGATGCGTCACAAATAATTGAGGTCTCCTTATATAGTAGGGAAATCATAAATAAGGTACACTTCCAATCGTAATAAGGAATCTTATTATGCAGCTGTCTAACTGCCTAGTACAAATCCTTTCTGGAATTTACGCCATGATCTTAGGGCCACTGCGGGAATCTCTCTCTTTCTGTTATGGAACCATAACGGTATTATCTCGAAGTCGGTCATACTTGGCCACGGTGTTCATCGAGCACTTCGACCTTTGAAGCTTGTATTTTGCCATCGGGCCCGTGCCTGGTCTATTTCAATCTTGCTCTCGAAGTGACCTTTGATCCCACAAAATCGGACATACCTGATTTCGACCGTATACAGATTGTCCCTGCGTTTCTTAGAGTAAGATGATACGAAACGATTTGATCCTCGATCCTTTGATGCCTCGATCATGATGTCAATCTCATGACGTCAGCGATAGAAGTGATTGAAAGGTTGCGTCTGCATAGTTCCCAAGGTCATTAATTGAAGGCGGCTGATGGTCGGCCATTGGCTTCCCCAAACCGTTGAAGCGACCACAATAAATAGGTCAATTTCACAACTTTTACAATCTTTACTTCTCAAACATTTCCCAAAACCTCACTAGCTTCTTCATCTTCTCTTAGTCCATCCCTTCTTCATTTTGTTCTTGTTACAACATCAACTTCTTCTCTTCTTTTGAGTTTTTCAACAGTAATGGCTAAAACATCTAAAACTGTTCCTCAGAAAGAAAAAGCCTTCTCATCATCGCAGTCGGCCGGTGGTAGAACTACGGCTACACCTCGCATCGAGGAGTGCATTCCTGGGCCATGCGAGTTATCTTTCGATTTCAAAATCGATAAGCCTCCATCTGTTCCAGGCTGATGCAAGCCCATGTCCTGATGCATCTGCTCGATAACTGAATATGATCTTGAGCAGGTGCAAAAGGATTGTAATTGAGAGGATAAGGAGGTGGTGATTTCTTCCCTCGGAGAGGATATCACCACTCATGTGGACGGATACTTAAGCATGTATACTTATCCTTTCACACTGGTTCCTATAGATCCAATATTGGGCCTTGTAAATCAAGTCATTCTCGATTTCTGTCACCAATATCGGGTGACCCTTGGCCAGATCTACCATTCTTTCTGGCGCATCGTCAAATTGCTCAGGTACTTCTCGGGCAAGGTCAAGAGGATGTCTTTTACACTTGACTATCCGATCAGGCTATACAGCCCTCGCCTCTATTGAGGTAGTTTGATAAAGCTCCAGCATCGATCCTCGAAGGCACTATTCCCTAGTATCGATGAGGACAAGGACCGATGATAGATGGGCCGGTTCGTCCGAATCAAGACCTCCGATTTACTTCCTGCCGAAAGGATGCCATTCCTTGAGGAATGGAACATGAAACGTAAGAACAACCCTATCGATGATGCTTACTACTCTGCTTTCCCTGTTCTTCATCGATCTAATTCCTTTTCGACGGTGCAGCTTCCCTTTGGTTTCCTGGTGCGATTACGGACCTTGCAGGTTGAGTTCAAAAACTGTCCTTCACTTTTTCACACGTAGAACGTTGCTGGCTTGATTTTGGCCAAGGGTCGGTGGGAAGCTAAAAATCATGGTGAGTTCCCTTGTTCATATGTTGACGTGTCTCTATAAAATACATACTTCCCCTTACGCAGGCCTTGGAGACACTATTGCTATGAGGCCACCTACGCCCGGTGAAGAGGAAATCTCGAAGCCAACCAGGGAGAAGAAAAGGAAAAGGGCTTCGCCAATAAGTTCCCTGAAGCTCAAGAAAAATAAAGCTCGAAAGCCTAGGGCCGATCCTGCAGCCCTATCTGCAGAAGCGATCTAACATACTCGGGATGACGAGGAAGAGGGAGAAGATGCCGACTGCTTGTTGGTAACTCGGAAGAGGGGGAGCAATGAAGCTTCGAAGGCCGCCGAACCGGCGGTGGCTGATGTGGTTCAATCTCGAACCAAAGAAATCTCGGAGGGGAGCTCGAGTAGAGTCCCTGAGACATCAGGTAGTTGTCACACCTCCTTTTTACACCCCGAGGGGGGATACGAGAGTTTTTCCAATTTAAGTGCCATTATTCGAGATGAAATTATTTATTTAATTCTTTAGAGTCACCACTTGGAATATTTTAATTGATGTCCCAAGTCACTAGTTTATTTTAAATCCCAAATCGAAGAAATTCGACTTTTCTTTTGAAGTATGTGAACCAGAAATTCTAAGTAAGGAATTCTGTTAACCCGGGAGAAGGTGTTAGGCATTTTCGGGTTTCGTGGTTCTAGCACGGCGGCTTAAACTATTATAACTGGCCTATTATCTGATTTTAATATATGTTTTAGCCTATGATACATTTTTTTTAACTTATTAACCACTTTTAATTATTTTTAGGAAGATTCAACGTTATTTAAAACACGCCTTGAACCACGCCACATGAAATACACCCACGGTTCGCGACATATTTTATTTAACGTTGTTGAGAATTGAAATTGGATCATATTAAATGCACACCCGAATTTAATAAATAGAGGAAATCAATTTAAATTGCGCGCCTAAAGCAACTATGAGATTTCAAATTAATAACAAGGTTTGCGAGGGCTGATGGCACACCTCGATTTATAAAGAGTTAAGATTAATTAAAATGAGGGCCATGTGTTATCTAATTTGCTTATGGCACACCTCAAGTCTAAAAGGGAATAGGCATTTTTAAAGGCAATCTAAACTAATCAATACACGCTTAAAGCAATCTACTATTATTCAAGCTTATTTAATACTAAATTAATAAATCATATGAGGGCCATGGATGATATGGTGAAAATGGCACACCTCAATTTAAACAAAAGAAATACTTTAACCTAAGATTTAAAACCATATTTACGTAACTACTGAAATTACACGCAGGCTTTCATGTGTTTTGGGGCAGACCTGTTGTGGGAAAAACCCACCAGTAGCAACTAAATGAAATGTTGGGCTCGAAGATCAGACCCAAGCCTGGCAAATCGGGTGAGGGTCTCACCCTATAGCCCTCAAGGAGAGCAAACTGGAGTAGAGGCTCCAATAAGGACCAAGATCGATCCCAAAACCAAACAAGAAAAAAACGTTTATGAAAACTATTTTGAACTGGATATTCAGCTGATCAATGAATATGGGCCAACATTGGCCCAATACCTTTAAGCAAAGAGCAAATTTCAACATGGAAGTCCTCTTGGACTTTATTTCCCTTCCCCCTTTGATCCATTTTTCAACAGAAATAATGCAACAACTCAAATACAACAAAAAAAGGCAGTGTTATCCGAATCACAAAGCTGACATTAACAAAAATAGCAGGGACATTTACACATACAACTGATCCTAACCAAATCACGAGATGATTCAATACCCATCAAATACAATCTAACCCTTAAATGATATTAAGATCCTTGCTCACACCAGCATACAAAGTTCACACACAGTCCATGAATAACATGATCTCCTAATGTAACAAACTATTATACTTTATATTAAACAACAAAACAAAAATATTCCTCCAATCTTCATTACGACTACAAGATACACAACATCAGTTCTTAGCATGTTAAAACGAATGAAGTAAGCTACAAGTCAAATAAAAAGACAAAGAAGATATTGAGTAAAATGTGAGGATCTTCATTCTTCAAATCCAACAAGCCATTTTTACATTGTTCAAAATTCGAGATGTGTACCTGAATATAGCATATAAACAAGGAAAAATAGCCTGAGGTTAAGAGGAAGCAGCAGCAACAACTCAGCAAAACCAAGCAGCAACAAACCAGCTTTCAAACCATTTTTGAATGCCAAATGACTAGAAATCTTTTGAAGGTTCCAAGTTAAGAAGATTAAAAAAATAGACCCCAAGCAAATTTGAACAAAAATGTAGAAAACTTCAGTGTTCTCTTTGAGTATTTCTTTCAACCGTTTGTTTCTAAGTTTTTCAGCTTTTTGATCTCCAAAATCTGAATTGAAAGAGAAGGGAAACAATCCTCTTATAAAGCGCCTCTAGGGCAGCAGAAATGATTCTATTGTTTTCCAATTGCCCCTTCCCCAATTTTCATTTTTTCAAGTTAAATCCCTGAATTTTAGCTTGTTTATTGAAACAAACCAATACCCACCTTCCTTAGAATTTCTAGGCAGTTTTAATAAGATTCCCCCAATCGAAATCCCTAAACTACCCTTTAACCCTTCCTTATTTACCCTCAGAACCAGATATGTGTCAAGTTGAACCAACAATCAACCCAAAACCTAGGCTTACAAACCGGACTGACCCCCCTCTTTGGGCCTCTGTTGATAAAGCCCATTTAGTAAATCAAAACCCAACAGAAATCCTAAGAAAATGGCCAATCAGAGTTATATGAACTCCTGAAGCCAGAGATTCCAATTAAAACAAAATAGGAGGGAACTGGAGTGAAATCAAACAACATAATCAAACAAACTAACAAAATATGCTGGCTAAAAATAAACTAGAATTAACAGGCATGCAGAAATTATTTAAAAAAATAAGAAAGGAAAGGAGAGAAACAGAAGAAGACAAAAATGGGAATAAAAATGAAAAAAAATGAAAGAAAACAAAGACTGAAATACCTAATAGAGGCAGACGGACGACAGGCTGGATCTGGCTTTAACAACATTCAATTTGAGCTGAAATTGGCCCTAATCACGTGTTCTTGTCAAGAATAGAAGAGCAAAGCCAGTTCCGACCCTAATCATTCGTTGAAGTTGACGATTTAGGGAGATTTGGAGTTTTAGGGTTTTGGCCGGATTCTCTCAATTGAAGATTCGAGATGCTCTAGAGTGATTCGAGGGAAACTGGTCAGGGATTGGGAAAGGGTAGGTCATGAGGACTTTGTGGTGTAAATTTGGTGGGGTTTTGAGGCGGCACCACCACCAGAGATGGTAAGGATTTGAGGGCGGCGCTAGGGTTCCTGAGTCTCTGATGGAGGAGATGAAGTGAAGAAGCACAATGGGTTCTGAAGGGATTCAGACAGTTATAAGCAAATATGGGGGAAGTACTTAGGGCCATTAGATAAAAGGAAACAGACGGTCAAGATTAACTCAAAATCTTCAAACTCCAAACGATGTCGTTTGGTTAAGCTGAAGATCGAACTAGGTAAAGGGCGTGGGTTTGGGCTAGATTGAACGGGTCTGAGACAATTTTTGGGGGAAATTCAATTGGGCTGGCAAAATGGCCCAAAATCAAAGCAGCCCTTTTGTTATTTCTTTTTCCTTTCAATTTCAATTTCAAGTTTTCTTTTTCTTTTCAAAATTAATTTAAAACCTAAGTTAACTTTTAAAACTAAATTAATCTACCAAATTAAGCTAATTACTAGTCATAGTATTTACAAAAATTAAATAACTCCTAAATTAAAAGAAAAACTATAAAATTCAGAAATTAAAAAGTTAAAATGCAAAGTGAGTTATTTTTTTGTGATTTTAATCATTTTCATAAGACAACTAAATTGCTAATTAACCTAAAAATCTAGAATTAAATTCTAAATGCAAACACAAAGTATTTTGTATTTTCATGAATTAAATGAAATTAAGTAGGCACAGAAAAATGCAAATAATTAAGAAAATTCTACAATAATTCCTAAATGACAAATAATTAAAGAAAAAATCTAATTCTTTGGGATTCTATAGGAGTAATTCATGTGGGGCAAAAATCACGTGCTCACAGCTGCCCCTCTTTGCTCGGAGACACAAAGGGTTTTCGTGCAAAGATAAAATGAGCAATTATGAGGTATTTTTGCCCGTTTGAAACTCCATGAGAAGCATTTTTGAAAGAGCCTGACCGAACCTTGCTTCAGAGGTTGCGTACATATCCTTAGCTATAAAGGAACCAGGTTAGTATAGTTCTGGATGTTTCGGTAGCTGGGACTACTAGGAAGCTGTGATTTCACTGCCGTTGCCGCTGATACTGCTTGTTGAACTCCTTATTACACCGAAATGGAAAATAAAGAGCTAAACTAGCTAAGCGTATCAACTGCGAGTTACAAGATTCCTATCTATAAATCTTCTGGAGCTTGATCTTGGGTCTTGGCTGGTTTTTCCTGCAGCCTCTAATCTGAATCTTGATGCTCATTATCTATGACCGCTGGTTTGTTCTTCAGCTTTTGGATCAAGGCGGGACATGCGAAGCTTGTAGCTTCAATCATATCTTGAGCAATCCGTATCTTTATCCACTTATGCACTTTAAGTTCACTTTTTTTTTGTTCTTTTTCTTCTTTTCTTTGTTCTGGATTGAGACTCATTCTTTTGGTCATCTTGAACCCTGCGCCTCGAGGTAAAACCTACTCAGACAACAAAACAAACAAACGAACAAAATTTTCTGCTCCAGTTTTCACTAGCAGAATTTCATGAGATATTGTAACAAAATTCTAAACTATTTCTCTATTGAAAGCAGTAAATTCAGGATTGTGTATCCTTGGGAGAAAGAGATTAGGGAATGGATCCCTATATCTACACTAAAAGTCAACTAGGGAGTGGAGACCCTATGTTAGCAAAAGGCGACTAGGGAGTGGAGACCTTATGTTTAAAATAAACTCAACTAGGGAGTGGAGACCCTATGTTGGCAAAAGGCGACTAGGGAGTGGAGACCCTATGTCTAAAATAATCTCAACTAGGGAGTGGAGACCCTATGTTGTCAAAAGGCGACTAGGGAGTGGAGATCCTATGTCTAAAATAATCTCAACTAGGGAGTGAAGACCCATTGTTGGCAAAGGCGTCTAAGGAGTGGAGACCCTTTGTCTAAAATAGTCTCAACTAGGGAGTGGAGACCCTATGTTGGCAGAAGCCGAGTAGGAAGTGGAGAACCTATGTCTAAAATAATCTCAACTAGGGAATGGAGACCCTATGTTGGCAAAAGGTGACTAGGTAGTGGAGACCTTATATCTAAAATAATCTCAACTAGGGAGTGGAGACACTATGTTGGCAAAATGAGACTAGGGAGTGAAATCCCTATGTATAAAATAATCTCAACTAGGGAGTGGAAACCTATGTTGGCAAAAGGCGACTAGGGAGTGAGACACTATGTCTAAAATCTCAACTAGGGAGTGGAGACCCTATGTTGGCAAAAGGCGACTAGGGAGTGGAGACCCTATGTTGTCAAAAGGCGACTAGGGAGTGGAGATCCTATGTCTAAAATAATCTCAACTAGGGAGTGAAGACCCAATGTTGGCAAAGGCGTCTAAGGAGTGGAGACCCTTTGTCTAAAATAGTCTCAACTAGGGAGTGGAGACCCTATGTTGGCAGAAGCCGACTAGGAAGTGGAGAACCTATGTCTAAAATAATCTCAACTAGGGAGTGGAGACCCTATGTTGGCAAAAGGCGACTAGGTAGTGGAGACCTTATATCTAAAATAATCTCAACTAGGGAGTGGAGACACTATGTTGGAAAAAGGAGACTAGGGAGTGGAGTCCCTATGTCTAAAATAATCTCAACTAGGGAGTGGAAACCTATGTTGGCAAAAAGCGACTAGGGAGTGAGACACTATGTCTAAAATCTCAACTAGGGAGTGAAGACCCTATGTTGGCAAAAGGCGACTAGGGGGTGGAGACCTTATATCTAAAATAATCTCAACTAGGGAGTGGAGACCTTATGTTGGCAAAAGGCGACTAGGGAGTGAAGACCCTATGTCTAAAACCTCAACTAGGGAGTGGAGACCCTATGTTGGAAAAGCATAAAAATAGAGATCAGGGGTCCTATGCTACCATTTTTTTTTATTTTTTCTTCTTATTATTAATTCTTTTTATTTTGCCAGAATGAATGAATGAAGGAAAGAATTTTGAAAGGGGGACTTCCTTTTTATGGATTGTTGCTGCAAAGCTGTTCCTAGCACTTGTGCATTTTTTTTGATTGCACCTGCTTCTTGCAAGGTTGCTTTGGATTGCACCTGTTTTATGTTTTCAAAAAAAGAACAATTGTTAGTTTGAAATGGTGGTTAGTTTTGTGGCCTTGATTGTTTTGATCGCTTGATCTCGGCCCAACTCTTTTGATGAGAACCTCTACTGTTTGCTGGCTTTCTGGAGATCGATCTCTTTTCTAAACCGAGGAACTCAACTTTCCAAAATTACACATGACAGTTTACTTGTGTGGGACTTTGGCCTTTTCATCTTATTCTGCCTTTATGGGCACTTGACTTTGGATTTCTTTAACTTTCGATAATTTTGACTTCGGAGCATCGGCCATCATGGTCAGTCGGGATCGACTTGATGCACCCGTTGAGGCTGGATGCTTTTCTTTGGATTTGGCTTTTATTAAGCAGAACCCTATAAAACTAATCTTGCCACCTTTTCTTTGTATTAGTTTCGGAACAGAGTTAGACCAAAAGGGAGTCAACGAAAAATAAACAAAGGACAAGAAAGTGAATTTAAGGAGAAGTATCCCATTCGGGGAGGAAATAACGACTTATCTAGAGTGCATGCAGACTTCAATAGACATGACATGCTTTTTGGAATGGATACCCAATATGCACAACTATCCAACTTCTCATAAACCCATTACGACTCATGTTTTAAAATCGAGAAACCTTGTCAGGACTCTTTCAGTGCCAATGGTGGTGAGATATTTTTTCTTTTCGATCAACGGTGCCCTTTGCGGGTTTTCGCCAATTGACCTCTCTCATTTCTCTTCTCACTGTCGCCTTATAGTGCTTTTTACGAGTTTTCACTAACAATACTCTCTCATTTCAATTTCTCTGCTCACCATCGCCTTACGGTGCCCGTGGGTTTTCACCAATAAGACTCTCTCATTTTATTTCTCTTATCTAGTTGCATTAGGTCCAAGCAACCTCATTTTACGATTTAGAACACCTTTTACCGACTGATCATAAGTACTTGAATAGGTTTGGGTAAAAAGAGCTTGGATCGAATTACAACTTTAGAACTGTTCATGCGGGATCATTACCGAACCATTATAACATCTACCCTAGTTTTACTTTTGGGGGAAATTTGGATTTTTATTTTGGTGTGACTGAACCCCAAGAGAGGCTGCCTACATATCCTTTCAGAATCAAGTCGAACGTAGTTCAGGTAAAAACAATTTCTTTTGTTTTGATGATTTTTATTACAAACGCTTTTAGGTTCCAAAGAGGGTAATGAAAGAAAGGTAACCGGCTCAAAGGGTTAGCAAAGGATTGGAGTGTTTGGGGTAGCGAGAATGAAAGCCTTCGTCATCCCAAACGGATAATGTTGTTGCTGCATTAAGACTAGACATAATACCTTTTGACTGCGTCTGCATTTACAGCTATTTCAGGGACATTTCCTTCGATGTCTCCTAGGTATAACACCCCTTTTGACAACAATTTTCTGATAATGTATGGGCCCTTCCAGTTAGGAGCAAACTTTCCCTTTGCTTCCTAGTGGTGAGGGAGAATACACCTCAAAACGAGTTGACCTACTTCAAAGTTCCTATGCCACACTTTCTTGTTGTAGGCACGGACCATTCTTTATTGATACAACTGCCCGTGGCAGACTGCAGCTAATCATTTTTCATCGATTAGGGTTAACTATTCCAAATGGGCTTTGACCCACTCACTGCCCTCAATCTTAGCTTCAAATATGATCCAAAGAGAAAGGATTTCAACTTTTGCGGGTATCACAACTTTAGTGCCATAAACCAAAAGATATTGGGTTGCTCCGACTGATGTGCACACAGTAGTGCGGTATCCCAATAATGCAAACGGCAACTTTTTATGCCATTGCCTGGAACTTTGGATCATCGTTTTGATGTTCTTGTTTGCTGCCTCAACAACACCATTAGCTTTAGGCCGATAAGGGGTAGATTTCCGATGCATTATCTTGAATTGTTCGCATATCTCCCTCAGCAAATGACTATTCAAGTTTGCAGCATTATCCATAATGATAGTTGCAGGGATACCAAAACGGCAGATGATATTGGAGTGCACCAAGTCTACCATTTCTTTCTTAGTGACAGATTTGAGAGTAATTACTTCAACCTACTTTGTGAAGTAGTCGATGGCGAACAATATGAACCTATGTCCATTTGAAGCTTTTGGCTCGATCAGCCCAATGATGTTCATACCCCAGGCAACAAATGGCCAAGGTGCTGACATAGGATGCAGTTCTGTAGGTGGTGCATGAATTAGATCACCGTGCACCTGAAACTAATGACATTTCCGGACAAAACTGATGCAATCCTTTTCCATAGTAATCCAATAATAGCCTACTCGAAGGATCTTCATTGCCAAAACATACCCATTCATTGGGGTCTACACATTGCTGCGTGCACTTCATACATGATTTTTCTGACCTCTTCAGCGTCAACACATCTTAACAAATTGAGATCTGGAGTCCTTCTGTACAAGACCTTGTCGCTCAAGAAGAAACCGCTTGCAATTCGTCTAATAGTACTCTTTTGGTCTCCACTGGCTTGATCAGGATATTCTTTAGTTTTTAGAAATCTCTTGATATCATGATACCATGGTCGAACATGCGATTCTATCTTAACTGTATTGCAGTAACCATGCCTTTCTCGGATTTGGATTTCCAACGGGTCAATGTGGAGATTGCCTGGATATGTCAACATCGACGCCAAAGTAGCGAGTGCATCGGCCAACTCATTGTGAAAACGAGGAATATACCTAAACTCGACTGACTTGAACCATTTACTAAGATCCTCCATATGTTGCCTTTATGGAATAAACTTGACATCCCGAGTTTCCCATTTACCCTGAGCTTGTCGGATAATCAAGTCTGAATCTCCCATGATCAATAGTGCTTCAACATCTTGGTCGATTGCCATATTCATACCCATAATGCAGGCTTCATACTCGACAGTGTTGTTTGTGCAGAAAAACCAAAGTCGGGCTGTGGCTGGATAGTGTTGACCAGTGGGTGAGATCAAAATTGCCCCAATCCCGAAACCTTTTGCATTCACAGCTCCATCGAAGAACATTTTCCAAGAATTGGTGTCTTCTGATATTACCTCAACTGAATTCACCTCCTCATCCGGGAAGTAAGTATTTAAGGGCTGATACTCGTCGTCAACAGGGTTTTCAGCTAGGTGATCTGCTAGAGCCTGGGTTTTTATTGCCGTGCGGGTGACATATGTCAAATTTAGTGAGCAAGATCTGCCATTTTTCTAACCTCCCTATGGGCATCGGCTTCTGGAATATGTACTTTAAGGGATCCAGCCTGGTGATGAGGTAAGTGGTGTAGGCCAACAGGTAATGCTTAAGCTTCTGGGCGACCCAAGTTAGGGCACAACAAGTCCTTTCCAATAGGGTATATTTGGCTTCATAACTTGTGAACTTTTTGCTCAAATAGTAGATTGTCTGCTCTATTCTCCCGGTCACGTCATGTCGCCCGAGGACACATCCAAAAGAATTCTCCAAGACTGTCAAATACAGAAACAAAGGCCTCCCAGGTTTAGGTGGGACCAAGACTGGCGGGTTCGACAGATATTCTTTGATTTTGTCAAAGGCTTCTTGGCACTCATTTGTCCATTTAATTGTTGTATCTTTCTTTAATATATTGAAGATGGGTTCACATGTAGAAGTCAACTGAGCAATGAATCGGCTAATGTAGTTCAACCTTCCCAGCAGGCTCATAACCTCTTTCTTGGTTCTTGGAGGAGGCAAATATCGAATAGACTTTATATTTGTTGGGTCTAACTCGATGCCCCTCTGACTGACTATAAATACCAAGAGTTTTCCAGACAGAACCCCAAATGCACATTTGGCCAGATTTAGATTCAAATCATATTTACGCATCCGCTCAAAGAATTTTCTCAGGTCCCGAACATGGTCGTCCCGGGTCCTGGATTTGATGATCACATCGTCTACATACACCTCAATTTCTTGGTGCATCATGTCATGAAAAATGGAAGTCATGGCCCTCATATAGGTTGCCCCAGCGTTCTTCAAGCCAAAAAGCATGACCCTGTAATAGTAGGTGCCCCAGGGTGTGGTGAAAGTTGTCTTTTCCGCATCTTCTTCATCCATCAACACCTGGTGATATCTTGCATAACAATCCACGAAAGAATATATCTCATGTTTGGCGCAGTTATCAACAAGGATGTGGATGTTCGGCAAAGGGAAGTTGTCCTTGGGACTTGCTTTGTTCAGATCTCTGTAATCCACACACGCTCGAATTTTCCCGTCTTTCTTTGGTACAGGAACTACATTAGCCAACCATGTGGTGTACCGGATCACTTGGATCACTCCTGCCTTCAACTGTTTTGTGACCTCTTCTTTAATCTTGTCACTAATATCAGTTTTGAAGATTCTTTGCTTTTGCTGGACAGGAGTATAATCGGGGTAGGTCGGCAACTTGTGGAGCACCAAATCGACACTTAGTCCTGGCATGTCATCGTATTTCCAAGTAAACACATCTTTGAACTCAAACAAAAGTTGGATCAATGCGTCTTTGGTTTTTTCATCTGTGTGAATGCTTATCTTGGTTTCTTTGACTTCTTCAGAACTACCCAAATTAACCGGCTCAGTTTCATTTAAGTTTGACTTAGGTTTATTCTCAAATTATTTCAATGCTCGATTTATTTCACTAAAAGCCTCCTCTTCATCATATTCCGGTTCTTGATTCATTATTTCACAATTAAATAGCGTGTTTGGATCTAGGCATGAAGTCCCAAGCATGTCATGTTATTTAAAGTCGCATTATTAGAACTGAAAGAAGAAATAAGAAAAAGTAACAAAAATCAGAAAGAATAAAGAGAGATGAATGATGAAATGTTTATTTCATTTCATTGAATTTTGAAGATAGCAGGGTTTACAGTAGAAATTAAAGACAATAAACTAAAAGAATCATCCGAGTTACACCCTGAAATAACTCGTGATGTAGAAAAGGTGGCAAGACTGGACTACCGGGATTCCTGCCTGACTGGGAAAGGAGTAGCCTTCTAATTTTGAAACTTGACATTGGGCCCCATGTATAGCACCTCAGCGGTGCTCGAGCCTTCTCCTAGTTGAACCATGTGGGTTTCATACAACATCTGCCTCATAGCCCCACAGATTTCTTCAACTTCTTTGGCTGTGAAGGCCTCATCTTCTTATTCTTCATTGTATTTGGGCTTGTTCACCAATGGGCGTGAAGTTTGCCATCCTGGGTGGTTCCCATGCATGGGCATTGTAGGGGAAGTTATTTTGTGGAGTTTGGGGATTATATTAAGCTTGGCGAGGAGGTTGATTTATGGGAAATGGAGCTCGGTTATGGTTGAACTGTTGTTGTGGCCTAACGTAGGGCTGGGAATTCATCACTACGTATGGCTGAGGAGCCATAATATAGGGCACATCCTGATGGGGATAGTAATGTTGTGGGGTTCTTGCAGGGAAGTAAGGTCTGGGTGGAGCCACTTCTTCCTTCTTCTTTCGGTTCGCTACACCTCCAGACCCGCCTTGAATTGCTTGGGAGGTAGACCTTATAGCAGATTGACTTAATATGCGCCCTATTTTTAGACCATTCTAGACTATTTCACCAATTTTGATGGCCTCGGCAAACGGTTTCCCCATCGCGGACATCATATTCTGAAAATAATCAGCCTCTTGGGCTTGAAGAAAAATACTAACCATCTCTGTTTCATCCATTGGAGGCTTGACTCTGGCCACTTGTTCGCACCATTTGACAGCATACTCTCGGAAGCTTTCCGAGGACTTCTTCTTGAGATTCGACAATGAATTCCTTTCAGGGGCTATGTCGATGTTATACTGAAACTACCTGACAAAATCCCGAGCCAGGTCTTCCCAGATATGCCACCAAGATATATCCTAATCCATGTACCATTCCGAAGCAATGCCGACCAGGCTCTCTCCAAAATAAGCCACGAGAAGCTCCTCTTTTCCACCTGCTCCCCGCAATTGGTTGCAGTACCTTTTGAGGTGGGTTATGGGATCCCCATGCCCATCATACTTCTCAAACTTCGGGGTTTTGAAACCTAAGGGTAAGTGCGCATGTGGGAATATACACAGATCAGCGTAGGATACGCTCTTTTACCCGCTCAAACCCTGTATATTTTTTAGACTCTACTCCATACTCCTCATTTTTTGGGTAATCTCCTCTTGTTCAGGGTTCTTTGTGTTTTTCTCCTATCCCGCGGTAAACTCATACCGGGGTTGCTGAGGGTAGGAATTAGTAGTGTACTGTGTAGGTTCCAGTCAGAAAGATGGTATTTGAAAGGTGAAGGATGATGGATCAAAGCTAGGTCTGGGTAGAGTGTGTTGTGCCGTAGCTGAACAAGCTAGCGTAGTGAATATGTTTGAGGCCGCGCCTAAAATTAACACCTAGGGGAGAGCCTTAGAAGGTGTTCCAACAAAGTGGGTTGAGATGGTAGGATGTCCCAGTGGGGTATTTGGCTAACTTATGGGGACGTTGGAAGTCCCACTTGCCCTGGGAAGTAGCTCAGGGAATCCAGGTATCACACTCGGTGGTTCTCTACCATTAAACCAGGCGTCCCACATTTCCATCATGCGGAGATGCAGAATTCTGTTTTCCACATCAGTTGCTAACTCAGAAGTTGGGATGGCCGAGATCGGACTATCCTCCAGGATAGGAACTGTTGGCAGATGACTTTCCGAAGACATTTCAACATTTCCTTTTGATCTTGTGAAGTATGGATGTGACGCCAGATTACCACAAAACCAACCACCTTAATATAGAACAGGACTCAACAGTAGACAACAAACCAGTTAGTTTGAAACAATTAACACATAGGTAATCACACATTGGGGGTGTGATGCAACTATACAGTTAAATGTGTTTCTACATGTTTCGCACCGGTTGCGTGTTTCATCCCGGATTTTGTTTATGTCCCCAATTTTCTTTTTTTTCCACTTTGGCTCTTTGATGCTTCTCCTCTTATTCCTGTTTTTCTCTCTTTTCTTTCCTCTCTTTTCTTGCTCTTCTCTCTTTTCTTTTGGTTTTTCTTTGGCTCTCTTTTCTTTTTTTTTTCTTTTTGGTTTTTCTTTAGGTTCTTTCCTTCCCACATTCCCTTTTTATTTGAGTTATTTACAAAATCATGACTGGATCTGATGAGGATTGCCAATGTATCACGACGCTACGTGAATTAGATCATTATGTAGTTCAAGAAATAAGTACGAAAAATAAGGAAACAATTTTTTGGGAATTTTTAATTTTCATTAATAAAAATCCTAAACTTTTCTATTACAAAAGACTCCAACATACTCATTTCTTGGAATTTTAAGACCTACAAACAGACTCAAAACATTATTTTAAACTAAAAATTGAAATACAGACGCGATAAATAAAAATCAAGAGTACATAAGTGCTTCTACTCCTGGGGCTTGTGCGACATTATTCGGTCTTGCCATAGGCCTATATGCAAGATCCCCTTGAAGACGTTCCAGATCACTCATTATTTGGCGAACAAATGCCATTACTGCAGCAAAGAAAGTGGTTCTGGTCATGTCTTCACACTCATGGTACTTCATGACGATGTAGTCAGCAATTACTATAACCCTCTCCCAGATGATACCTTTTTTTTGGAGAAAATGCCCGATTTGCTGAGTCCTAGCTTCTAGCACTTGGGTGTCATGATGGTTTTGACTCTGCAACTGTTGCATATCTTCCTCCAGCTGGGACATCAATGCGTAGCAAAGTTCCCTTTCTACTTTAAAGTTCTTAGCTTGTTTGGCTATCTTATTTTCGAGGGTAGTGAGCTTCCTCTTCAAATATGTGATTGTTCCCTCATATTTTCTTTTCAACTGCCGTACAAACTCCGCATGTCCTTCTACATTCTTTGTCAGCTGTGCTCGGGCTCTTGCTAAACTAGTCTCAGATTTTTCCAAGTCATCTTGACACTCAATTACTTTCTTTCTAAGACCACTTATAAGCCTTTCATCTTCTCGGCTTCTTTCCTAGTTCTTAGTAGCTATTCTCATTTTCTGGATCTGATCTCTAAGGGCTTTGTTTTCTTGAGCCAGCTTGTTCTTTTCCCCTTTGTCGGCAGTAGCCTGTACACTATTGTCAAATTTGAGGTCCCTGATTTGTCCATGCAATTTACTTATCTTGGCCCTATAGCTTGCCTCTTTCGCCAGTCAGCCCCATCGCTCTTGCAAATCGTCAGTGAATTGTTGGACGTGAGGTCTTTTAGCAGGCCTTTCAGGCTCTCGAGGGATTTGAAACCTCTTACTAAACCAGTTCATGTAATTAGGGTCTAACTCACCTTTAGATAGATCCCACACCAAAGTCTTTGGTTCTAGAAATCTGTACTCATTCCAAATCTGACGAATTTTTCCTTCTGGGAATACAGCTTTTGGACCCAATTCTATGACTTGTCGGCTCAGATCTTTGTCATGGGGAATAGTTTGAAACCTGCCCAATTGGCGCAACACCCTGTGAGGAGCATATGGCTGAACATTCCGGAGACCCATTAGGAGAAGATAGCACACCTCGGCCGACATGTAGATGACTTCAGTGACAGGGAGCCAACCGAAAGTCCACCCGACTTTGTCCGAAGTTAAAGAGCTCAAATGTGCAAACCAAGCTTCTATACCTTCTGGGAATTCACAACCCACCACTCGGTTTCATACTCTTTAATGCAATTCAGACCAGTCATGTCGTAGTTCATATACCCCACATGGTGACAAAGATGTTCTTTTATCCAAAGTTGTAATAGTAGGTTACACCCCTGGAAGAATTTTCCCCCTTCTCGGCAGATGGTTAAGGCTCGATAAATCTCAGCTAACATCATTGTAACAAGAGTGCCGTTAGCTTTCTTAATCATGACATCGACCATTCCTACAAGACCCAATTCTATGTTGCCATTTTTCTTGGGCAAATTATGACACCCAAGAATGCTACTATAAAGGCCAAACCCCGCCATGCCTCCCATTTATATTTGTTTCTTGAATGGGTCAGACCAGTATCCAGTGCTTCAAAACAGTGGGGATTGCCTTAGTGCTGGTACAAGAAGTGGAAAGAGCAAAACCCTTCGGATAAATTCTCATCCTGAACCTCCCGACTAATACTCAACATATCTAGAAACTTGTGAGGAGACACTGTTCTTGGCGACACCGGGTACCGACTTTTGAGGTTCCCACTAAGACCGACATGGCCCGCAATTTCCTCCAGTGTGGGGTGAGCTCAAAATCAGAAAAGTGAAACACATTGTGAGTCGGGTTCCAGAAAGGTATCAAGGCCTCAATCACATCCAACCTTGGTTTGATTTTTAGAAATCCGACGAGACCACCCAAAACTTTGACCATAGTTTGTCTGTTGACTTTTCGTAAGTCGTTCCACCGCATATGGAGCTGTAAGGGGATTTCCTCAAGAGTTGGGAATGGTTCATTTTCATTTGTGCTCATCCGACACATTTATTAGGGTGATTTAGTTAAAAAGATCATGATTCATTTTGACTCAAGAAAAAGTTATCAATTTTATTTTTCAAAATTTTTCATTTCAAAACAAAAGCCCGGCCTTGCAAATACGGCCCTTCAGCACTTCAGAAAAGAAGATTTTAAGGTTGTGTATGTTAAACAACCAAAAATTTGAAAAAGAGACCATAGGTGGATGTTCTTGCAAAAACAAACTTCTGGCACCCTTTTGGGCGACATTTGGCTATTTTAGGCAAGAATGGAATCACCTGACAAAACACTAAAATTTTTGTTTTTGGGTTATTTTTGCAAAAATAAAGTTGGACCCCATGGGGGTTGCCTACGTATCCCACATCCGGTGGGAATCAAACTGTCGTAGTTCGGGCAGATTTGACATAGCAAAAAACAATACTAAATATTTTAAAAACAAATTTTCTTCTTCTTTTTTTTTTATTTTTTTTTATTTTTTTTCGGCAGAGTTTCGGTACTTTTTGGACATCGTTTTTTTTTCAAAAACAAGTGATTATCTCTCTCAGCCCTCAAATTGATTTTTCTTTTTCCCAACTTTTCTCCACTATTCATAAGCCGATCAACATGCAATCTGAAGCAAATAAATGCACAAGTAGAAAGTAGAATGCATCAGGATGGTCTTTTCATTTCGAGTACACCTGTCCTAGACAAACTCAACCCCTGTGTTGAGTCTCCAAAGTCAAATGCATATGATGCAAACAAGCGTTCCTACTAGGTATTCGACATGAGGTTTTGTTATACTAGGTTTAAAACCTTGGTGTATTGTTCTAGACCTGGATTACCCGAGCGGACAGCTCGAGCCGAGTGGGGCAGCTTACCGGGAATACAGAAGCTTCACCGACTTTGCAACTTGTCCGAACCTCGTTCGAAATTTGGGATAAGACTCTAACAGAGAAGAAGTCACACGAAGTGCACACTTCCCAGTTGATATAGAAGACTCAGAGAGAAGAGGGTTTCGTAGCAATTTATATACAATCCAAACAATATCAAAGCGGTAAAAACGGCATTTAGCACATTAGGCTCAACATGTAAAAATCAGATAAAACAAGCCAACTATAACAATTATTCTAAGCTCGAATTCTTAAACCCTGAACCAAAGTTCTGAGTTTTGATTCCCCAGCAGAGTCGCCAGAGCTATCACACCTCCTTTTTACACCCCGAGGGGGGATATGGGAGTTTTTCCAATTTAAGTGACATTATTCGAGATGAGATTATTTATTTAATTCTTTAGAGTCGCCACTTGAAATATTTTAATCGGTGTCCCAAGTCACTGGCTTATTTTAAATCCCAAATCAAGGAAATTCGACTTTCCTTTTGAAGTCTGCGAACAAGAAATTCTAAGTAAGAAATTCTATTAACCCGGAAGAAGGTGTTAGACATTCCCGGATTCCGTGGTTCTAGCACGGTCGCTTATACTATTATAACTTGCTTATTATCTGATTTTAATACATGTTTTAGCCTATGGTACATTTTTTAACTTATTAATCGCATTTAATTATTTTTAAGAAGATTCAACGTTATTTAAAACACGCCTTGAACCACGCAACATGAAATACACCCGCGGTTCACGACACATTTTATTTAACGTTGTTGAGAATTGAAATTGGGTCACATGAAATGCACACCCGAATTTAATAAATAGAGGAAATCAATTTAAATAGCGCGCCTAAAGCAACTACGAGATTTCAAATTAATAACAAGGTTTGCGAGGGCCATGGAAAATTTAACTGATGGCACACCTCAATTTTTTAAGAGTTAAGATTAATTAAAATGAGGGTCATGGGTTATCTAATTTGCTTATGGCACACCTCAAGTCTAAAAGTGAATAGGCGTTTTTAGAGGCAATCTAAACTAATCAATACACGCTTAAAGCAATCTACTATTATTCAAGTTGATTTAATACTAGATTAATAAAGCATATGCGGGCCATGGATGATATGGTGATGGCACACCTCAATTTAAATAAAAGAAATACTTTAACCTAAGATTTAAAACCATATTACGTGACTACTGAAATTACGCGCAGGCCTTCATGCATTTTGGGCTAGACCTGCTGTGGGCTAAACCCAGCAGTAGCAGCTAAATGAAATGCTGGGCTCGAAGATCAAGCCCAGGCCTGCCAAATCGGGTGAGGGTCTCACCCTATACCCCTCAAGGAGAGCAAACTAGAGTGGAGGCTCCAACAGGGACCAACATTAGCCCAATACCTTTAAGCAAAGAACAAATTTCAACATGGAAGTCCTCTTGGACTTTATTTCCCTTCCCCCCTTTGATCTATTTTTCAACAGAAATAATGCAACAACTCAAACACAAAAAAAGAAGGTACTGATATCCGAATTACAAAGCTGACGTTAACAAAAATAGCAGGGACATTTACAAATACAACTGATCCTAACCAAATCACGAGATGATTCAGCACCCATCACATACAATCTAACCCTTAAATGATATTAAGATCCTTGCTCATACCAGCATACAAAGTTCACACACAGTCTATGAATAACATGATCTCATAATGTAACAAACTATTATACTTTATGTTAAACAATAAAACAAAACTATTCCTCCAATCATCATTACGACTACAAGATACATAACATCAGTTCTTAGCATATTAAAACGAATGAAGTAAGCTACAATTCAAATGAAAAGACAAAGAAGATATTGAGTAAAATCTGAGAATCTTCATTCTTTAAATCCAACAAGCCATTTTTACATTGTTCAAAATTCGAGATGTGTAGTTGAATACAACAAATAATCAATGAAAAACAATCTGAGGTTAAGAGGAAGCAGCAGTAACTCAGCAAAACCAAGCAGCAACAAACCAGCTTTCAAACCATTTTTGAATCCCAAATGAACTAGAAATCTTTTGAAGGTTCCAAGTTAAGAAGATTAAAAAAACAGACCCCAAGCAAATTTGAACAAAAATGCAGAAAACTTCAGTGTTCTCTTTGAGTAATTCTTTCAGCCGTTTGTTTCTAAGTTTTTCAGCTTTTTGATCTCCAAAATCTGAATTGAAAGAGAAGGGAAACAAGCCTCTTATAGAGGGCCTCTAGGGCAGCAGAAATGATTCTATTATTTTCCAATAGCCCCTTCCCCAATTTTCATTTTTTCAAGTTAAATCCCTGAATTTTAGCCTGTTTATTGAAACAAATCAATCCCCACCTTCCTGGAAATTTCCTGGCAGTTTTAACAAGATTTCCCCAATCGAAATCCCTAAACTACTCTGTAACCCTTCCTTATTTACCCTCAGAACCAGATATAGGTCAAGTTGACCCAACAATCAATCCAAAACCTAGGCTTAAAAACCGGACTGACCCCCCCTCTTTGGGCTTCTGTTGACAGAGCCCATTTAGTAAATCAAAACCCAACAGAAATCCTAAGAAAATGGCCAATCGAAGTTATATGAACTCTTGAAGCCATGGATTATATTAAAACAAAATAGGAGGGAACTGGAGTGAAATCAAACAACAGAATCAAACAAACTAACAAAATATGCTGGGTAAAAATAAACTAGAATTAACAGGCATGCAGAAATGGTTTAAGAAAAAAGAGAAAGAAAAGGAGAGAAATAGAAGACGATGAAAAAACAAAAAAAATGAAAGAAAATAAAGACTGAAATACCTAATAGAGGCAGACGGACGACATGCTGGACCTGGCTTCAATAACATTCGATTTTGAGCCGGAATTGGCCCTAATCATGTGTTCTTGTCAAGAACAGACGAGCAAAGCCAGTTCCGACACTAATCATTCGTTGAACTTGACAATTTGGGGAGATTTGGAGTTTTACGGTTTTGGCCGGATTGTCTCAATTGAAGATTCGAGATGCTCTAGAGTGATTCGAGGGAAACTGGTTAGGGATTGGAAAAGGGTAGGTCATGAGGACTTTGTGGTGTAAATTTGGTGGGGTTGAGCTGGTGCCGCCACCGGAAATGACAAGGATTTGAGGGCGGCGCTAGGGTTCCTGAGTCTCTGATGGAGGAGAAGAAGCGAAGAAGTACGAGGGGTTCTGAAGGGATTCGAACAATTATAAGCAAATATGGGGGAAGTACTTAGGGCCATTGGATGAAAGGAAACGGACGGTCAAGATTAACTCAAAATCTTCAAACTCCAAACGAAGTCATTTGGGTAAGCAGAAGACCGGACCGAGTAAAGGGCGTGGGTTTGGGCTAGATTGAACGGGTCTAAGACGATTTTTGGGGGAAATTCAATTGGGCTGGCAAAATGGCCCAAAATCAAAGCAGCCCCTTTGTTATTTCTTTTTCCTTTCAATTTCAATTTTATGTTTTCTTTTTCTTTTTAAAATTAATTTAAAACCTAAGTTAACATTTAAAACTAAATTAATCTACCAAATTAAGCTAATTACTAGTCAATGTATTTACAAAAATTAAATAACTCCTAAATTAAAAGATAAACTATAAATTTCAGAAATTAAAAAGTTAAAATGCAAAGTGAGTTATTTTTTTGTGATTTTAATCATTTTTGTAAGACAACTAAATTGTTAATTAACCTAAAAATCTAGAATTAAATTCTAAATGCAAACGCAAAGTATTTTTGTATTTTCATGAATTAAATGAAATTAAGCGTGCACAAAAAAATGCAAATAATTAAGAAAATTCAACAATAATTCCTAAAATGACAAATAATTAAAGAAAAATCTAATTCTTTGGGATTCTATAAGAGTAATTCATGTGGGGCAAAAATCACGTGCTCACAGTAGTAAAAGCACTCCTCCCCTTGGAGGACATCTGGCGGGCGAGCCCGAAAAGTCTAATTCTGAGGCCCTCAAAAGGGAAGAGAATATCCTAAGTGAATCACTTGGGATAATCCGAGATGCCTGGGCCATTAAGACTCCCGACGTGGGGACGACCCATGAAGGGAATGATATTTTTCAGGAATGCTTTACGGGGGTCGAAGATGGCCCCGACCCGGATGCTTCGTTTATTTTCAACGAGGCTCAGCGTCTCCTGAAACAGTAAGTTTCTGCCTTCATAATTATGTTCGTGCTTTATTCTTGATTTTCTTAATCTAACTTTTTTTTCTTTGAGTGAAGGCTGTGACGCACCATCGACAAGAGTTTTCTAAATCTCGAGCCGAGCTTGCTCGATGCGACGCCGAAATCAAGAAGCTCGTGGAAGAGAGGGACAACCTCTAACTCCTCTACGTTCGAAAATAAGAGGAGATCAAAGACCTTCGAGCCGATTTGATGAAGGCTCATCGAGAATAGACTAAGGTCATTGAGCAGGAAATGAAACTTCTTGGGAGTTTGTTATGTGTTTATTTGACTCAGTGATTAACACTTCGACTTTGCAGGCCTAGCAGAAGGACAAATTGGTGGAGCAGCTTCGACAAGAGGTCAAGGCGAAACAGGCTGAGATCCTGCGGTGGAAGCAACATATGGATCATCTTGCCTCGAAGAAAGACATGCTTCGGGTCCAACTCACTTCGGTCGAATGCCAGCTTCAAAATGCAAAGGGGAAATCTTGGCCAGGAGCCGAAAGATTGAGGAGCTCGAAGCTAAATCAACCGTCGAACTTGCAAAGGCTAAATCTGAGGTGGAGGCATTTGTGGCCTCTTATCAAGCTGACGCTGAGGCTGCCAACATTCGAGCACAGGAGATCTCTATTGCTACTGAAGTCAAATTGTCGTGTGCTCTAGATTATACCAGGCGACAATCATAGAGAGAGACTCTCAAGGAAGTGCATGCTCGTGGCTTTGACCTCTCAACTGATATCGAGAATGCAAAAGTTTTGGAGGATGAGGCTCCAGCTTTACTCTCTGATGATGAGGACTCTGCTAGTAGATCCGAGAGTGGAGGAGACGAGGATGAGGTCCCCGAGGTGGTGGTTCCCGAAGATGTAGCTCATCAAGGTGTTATTCCCGATGATGCAGCTCCCCAAGATACGGCTCCCAAAGTAGACTAGGTTTTTAGTTTTGTTTTTTGCTTTTTTGTGCAAGACCCCTTGGGGGCATTGTAAATGTCCTCTATGTATAAAAAATTTCTTTTCTTTTCTCTCCATCTTCGACCTGTGGTAAAGTTTGCTTTGTTTTCGTCGTGTGAATTTTTTCATGCTATAATTTCCGTAATCGAGTGAGTATTGGCCCAAACTCAAAGTAAAACAAATCCTTAGGTTTTTTTAGTAATCAATGGGCCAGCTTTGAACTTATACCAGAATACCTCTTAAGGTTTTTTGATGAATCCTCGAGGTATGCTTAAGTCGATTATATGTGAGCTCGGGATGGTGGGATGCTTAAGTCCGAGTTGAGTGAGAACAAGGTCTCTAACTCTAAATGTTTTGACCTGTAGGTTCTTTTAGGATGGGCCAATATGGCCTTTGAAATATGGCTATTATTTTCCCCTTTTGGCTTAAAAGACTTAGTAAAAATTTCTTTAAGTTTATGCCGTGGCTTGCATCTTTTGCCCATTTAGTGTCGATCGGAACCCTTTTATCTTTAGTTCCTTAGCACAAGTTTGTATATGAATAATTCGATGCCTCTTAAGATTTTTTCGAGGGCTGATTTTATCGAAGCCCTTTGATTTTTTGCCGATGGTAGCCTTTATTAACCGGTTTTCATAGAATTCGAAGGCCTATTTTTATTGCGGGATTTAGAGTCTTAGAGAGGCGTTATTTCGGCCATAGCATTTAATATGGTTATAGCCTTAGGGTATGTCTCTTGGACTTGTTTTCCGATAACATTTTTGAGCTTGTTTTAAATGTTAGTCCCTGAGTATGATGGCCTTGGCCTTTTTGTCGAGGGATGCCTCTTTGAGGTCTTACTAATTCGAGTTTAGACAAATCGAAAGCGTTGACTGTCGATGACAGTCCCCCAGTATTCGAGGTGTATTTGCGTTTTGGCACTTGAGCCGTTTCTCACAGAATCACAAGTATGGAGCTCGTACGGTAGCAAATTTCTTTGAGACACAAAGTGTTTGACATAGAAAGAATGCTTCTTTGAATAATTCATACATGCATACATGTTTTTCCATCGGGACTCGACTATTTTACGTGGACACGGTTCACCCAACCGTTTGGCCCATTGCAAAGTTTTCCTATCGAGGCCCTCTTTGGCGTGAAGTTTTTTTCTCGAATATATAACCTCCAAGGGTGATACTCCCTAGTATTTGAGGTTGATTGAAAAGAAGCCTTGGATACTATTGAATTCTCCTTAGGTAGCACATAGTTGTTTCCTTGTTAAAATCCTCACCCGAAAAAACCATATGGGATAAAACCCGATCTAAGGGAAAAAGAGTGCAACGCATGCTTTAAAACCTAAGGTATTCGTGTAGAAGGGTTCCCTCGACGTCTTCGATCGAGCACCTGCAATGAGTTAGTCTTAAATACAAATGGAAAAAAGGTGAAGGTCATAACTCTGCAATAATTTCGCCTTCCATCGTGCCAAGTTTGTAAGATCCTTTTTCGATGACTCCGATGACTCGATATGGTCCTTCCCAATTCGGGCCTAGTTTCCCTTCATTCGGGTCTTGAGTATTGAGGGTGACTTACCTTAGAACCAAGTCCCCGATTTCGAAGTGTTGAAGGTTGATTTTTCTATTATAGTATCTTTCGATTCTTTGCTTTTGTGCAACCATCCGAACAAGTGTAGCTTCTCGTTTTTCATCTAATAGCTTGAGGCTAGTATTCATAGCCTCGTGATTTGATTCTTCCGATGCATGTTGAAATCTGGCACTGGGTTCTCCGACCTCGACTGGAATCAAGGCCTCAGAGCTATATATTAAAGAGAACGGGGTTGCCCCCGTGCTGGACTTCGATGTCATTCGATATGCCCAAAGAACCTCGAGTAGAACTTCTCTCCATTTCCCTTTAGTGTCATTCAACCTTTTCTTTAAGTTCTGAATGATAGTCTTGTTTGTTGATTCGGCCTGTCCGTTTCTACTCGGGTGATACTGCATTGATAAGATCCTTTTTATTTTGTATGCTTCGAGGAACTCCATTACCTTATTGTCGATGAGTTGCTTCCCGTTGTCGCATATGATTTTGGCAAGTATCCCGAATCGACATATTATGTGGTCCCTGATGAAGTCTATAACTTCTTTTTCTCTGACCTTCTTGAAGGCTTGTGCTTCCACCCATTTAAAAAGGTAGTCAGTCATAAACAAAATGAATTTAGCTTAACATGGGGCCATTGGTAGAGGGTCGATGATGTCCATTCCCCATTTCATGAAAGGCCATAGGAACAGGATTGAATGAAGTTGCTCTCCGGGCTGATGAATCATCGGCACAAACCTTTGATATTTATCACATTTCTTAACAAACTCCTTAGTGTCTTTTTCCATGCTATCCCAGTAATATCCTGTTCTAACAATTTTGCGAATCAAAGACTCGGCGCCAGAGTGGTTTCCACAAGTGCCTTCATGGATCTCTCATAAAATATAATCGGTGTCCCCCGGCCCTAAACATATCATCAATGGTCCATTGAATGTCCTTCTGTATAATGTTCCATCTTTATTCAATGTGAACCGAGCAGCCTTGGTTCGTAAAGCCCTTGATTCTTTATGATCCGATGGGAGCTTCCCATTTTTTAAATATTCAACATACTTATTCCTCCAATCCCAAGTCAAACTTGTAAAATTTATCTCGGCATGACCCTCCTGGACTACAAATCTCGATAATTGGACGACAGTCACCGGGATAATATCATCTTCCTCGACTGATGACCCCAAGTTTGCAAGTGCATCAGCCTCACTGTTTTATTCTCGAGGTACATGGTCTAAAGTCCACTCCTTGAAGTGGTGCAAGGTTACTTGTAGCTTGTCAAAATATCTTTCCTTCCTATCCTCTCGAACATTGAAGCTTTTGTTTACTTGGTTCACCACCAATAGAGGATCGCTCTTGGCTTTAATGACTTCTGCCCCCAAGATTTTAGCTAGCTCGAGACCTGCAATCATGGCCTCATACTCGGCTTCATTATTAGTCAACCTAGAAGTTTTGATAGATTGTCTAATAGTGGTACCTGTAGGTGGCTTCAAAACTATGCCAAGCCCAGACCATTTCACATTCGAGGCACTGTCCATGAAGAGAGTCCATACCCCAAATGATGTACCCGATTTTAGCAGAAGTTCTTTCTCCACTTCGGGTACGAGGGTTGGCGTAGAATTGGCCATGAAGTCAGCTAATATTTGAGACTTGATGGCCATTCGGGGTTGATAATCGATATCGTACCCGCCAAGTTCGACGGCCCATTTGGCCAATCGGCCCGATAACTCGGGCTTATGCAAAACATTTCGGAGAGGATAAGTGGTTAACACACATATGGGGTGACATTGGAAATATGGATTTAACTTTCTAGATGCGCTTATTAATGCAAGCGTCAATTTCTCTAAGTGTGGATATCTAGTTTCAGTATCTCCTATAGTCCGACTTACATAATAGACAGGGAACTGTGTACCTTGCTCTTCTCGAACTAGTACACCACTTACCTCTATTTCGGACACTATCAAATATAAGTACAACTTCTCATCCACCTTCGGGGTGTGAAGTAGAGGTAGGATCGATAAGTATCGCTTCAATTCCTCCAATGCTTGCTGGCATTCCGGGGTTCATGAGAAATAATTTTTCTTTTTGAGTAAGGAAAAGATCCTGTGGCTTCGATTTGATGACCTCGAAATGAATCGGCCCAAGGCGGATATACGTCCTGTTAGCCTTTGTACGACTTTCACACTATCTAAGATAGTGATATCCACGATGGCCTTGATCTTGTCAAGGTTGATTTCGATTCTCCGATTTGACACCATGAAGTCGAGGAACTTGCCCGAATTGACCTCGAAGGTACATTTTTCTGGGTTAAGCTTCATGTTGTACTTCCTTAAGATTTTGAATATTTCCTGCAAATGAGTTAAATAGCCCTTTGTGCATAGGGACGTAACCAACATATCGTCAATGTAAACTTTCATTTGATTTACCTATCTGTTCCTCGAACATTTTGTTAACTAGGTGTTGATATGTAGCTCATGCATTTTTCAGCCCGAAGGGCATTGCATTGTAACTGTATGATCCATACTTAGTGATAAACAAGGTCTTTTCCTGGTCTTCTGGGTTCATCTGAATTTGATTGTACTTGGAATAGGCATCGAGAAAGGTAAGGATCTCATGGATAGCCGCGGCATCGATCATGCGATCGATGTTAGGCAGTGGAAAAGAGTCTTTAGGGCATGCTTTGTTTAAATCCTTGTAATCTACGCACATTCTAAGTTTGTTCCCTTTTTTAGGGACTACAACTATGTTGGATAACCATTCGGGGTATTTTACCTCCCGAATGGACCCTATTTTAAGAAGTTTAGTTACCCCATCCTTTATGAATGCATGCTTCACCTCGGACTGGAGCCTTCTCTTTTTTCTTAACCAGTTTGAATTTGGGTTCGAGGCTCAGCCGGTGTGTTGTTATTTCTGGTGGGATCCCTGTCATGTCTAAATGGGACCAAGCAAAATAATCCATATTATTGATAAGAAATTGAATGAGTTTTTTTCTGAGTTCGGGGGTTAACCCCGGTCCCAGGTATACCTTTTGTTCGGGTAGATACTCGATTAGTATCACCTATTCCAGCACCTTGACCATTGACTTGGTGGCATCTGATTCTTTGGGAACAATGAAAGTTTGAGGAGTAAGGAAATCCTCTTTTTCTTCGATTACCTGTTTCTCCGATTCGGTCGAGGCTGGGGACGGTGATTGCTATTTGGCCATTTGCTTATCTTTGCCCGATTTTTCTAAGGTCGAAAGTGCTGATATCGACATCACCTTGTCGACTGCAAATATTTCCTTTGCAGCGTGTTGTCCCCTATAAACTATTTTCACACCATCCATTATTGGTAATTTCATTATTTGATTAAGGGTCGACGATACTGTCCTCATATTATGGATCCATGGCCTCCCTAGTAGTGAATTATATCTCATGTCACATTCGATGACATGGAATTTTATATCTAGGATGGTCCCGGCCACGTTCACCGGTAGGATTATCTCCCCTTTCGTTATTTCACTTGCCATGTTGAAGCCGTTTAGGACTCGAGATGCATGCACAATTTGGTCCTGCAGGCCGAGTTTCTCTACGACCCTTGATCTTATTATGTTTGCTGAGCTACCTGGATCCACTAGAACACGTTTAACTTGAATTTTATTTAACAAAATAGAAATTTCCAGGGCGTCATTGTGCGGCTGAAAAATGCGCTTCGCCTCTTCATCATTGAACGATAGGATGCCTTTGGGCACATATCCCTAAGTCTGTTTCTCTCTGGTGATCGACACCTTTGTTCGTTTGAATACATGCCCTTGTGGAACATCGACCCCGCCAACGATCATATGAATTACATGATGCGGTTCTTCCTGCTTATTCTTTCTGTTGGCGTCTCTTTCTCTGAAGTGATTCTTAGCTCGATCACTGAAAAACTCTCGAAGGTGGACCTCGCTGAACCATCGAGCTACCTCTTCCCTCAGTTGTCTGCAGTCTTCAGTCCTATGGCCATGTGTACCATGATATTTACACATCAAGTTTGGATTTCTCTAAGAAGGATCGATTTGTATAGGTCTAGGCCACCTGGTGTCTTTGATCCTCCGGATACCGATACAATCCATGATGTATCGACACTGAAATTATACTTCGATAACCGAGGTACTTCTACGAGATCGGTATGTTTATCAAAACTATTCTTACTTATACATCCCCGAGAATTTTTCCCTCGATCATTTCTTTGATCATTCCGAAGAGAATTGCACCCCAAACCACTATTTCTTCAATTTACGACATATGGCTGATACCATTCTCTGTTCGACCTCGGTTCCCTGTCATTATCCCTCGGGGCTTTTACTGCTAATTTGTTTGGATGAACTGAACCCGAGGGGGCTCCCAGCTGGTCGTCCTCGACCCTGATCTTCGATTGATAACGATTATGCACATTCACCTAAGTTACAACTGGATACTCCATCAAATTTTGCTTCATTTGTCGTGACATTATCGAACTCTTCTCGTTCAACCCCTACGTGAAAGCTTGAATGACCCAGTCATCCGTAACTGATGGTAACTCCATTCGCTCAATTTGAAATCGGGACACGAACTCCCTCAGCATTTCGTTTTCCCTTTGTCTTATCTTGAAAGCGTCTAATTTTCTCGTTGCAACTTTTATGGCCCCAGCGTGCGCCTTCACAAAAGAATCAGCGAACATGGAAAATGAATCGATGGAGTTTTGTGGCAAGTTGTGATACCAAATCATTGCTCCCTTTGATAGAGTTTCCCCAAATTTTTTCAACAAAACGGACTCGATCTAATCGTCTTCTAAGTCATTCCCTTTTATCATGCACGTGTATGTAGTGATATGTTCATTAGGATCGGTGGTCCCATTGTATTTAGGTATATATATGGCATGCAAAACTTCTTTGGAATGAGCTTCGGGGCCGCACTCTGAGGAAAAGGCTTCTGCACAAACTTTTTTTAATCCAAGCCCTTTAAGATCAGGGTGCCCCTGGTATCTGATCAACTCGGGAGTTGTACGTCTCCACCTTTTTATCATTATCTTCGATCTTTTTTTTCTCCGGACTCGATTCTTTTAGTGAGCTCCTCGATCATTTTCATAATTGTAGGATCAGTTCCTAATCATTACCGCTCGTCATTTCCGGCACTGGCTCGGTATGGCGAGTGATTCCTGGTTCAACCACACTCGGAGTTTTAAGTTGACTTTGAAGCTGAGCGATAGTGACCTTCTGAGCTTTTAGCATCTCGAATATTAAACTCCCCCGTCTCCTACACCTTGTGTTCCTTGGCCACCATATCGGACTTCCCTGCGTACACTTCCTCTAGGGTCTGAACCTAAGTCCGCATTTAAAGCAATGTGCTAACTAATATCAAGGGGTTCTACAATCGACATTTACCCAGGGTTAATCGGTGGTACACTGACCCTTGGAGCAACTACATTATCATTTTCCTCATGAAATCCAAGGCCATCATCGTCGTGTATGGGTGCGTTTTGTGAGTTTGACATGTTTTAACCTGAGAAAAAAATTCTTGACAAGAAAAATTGTGAAAATAACGTGTGTTATCAGAATCAGTACTGAAATAATCACTCTTATCTTTAGCCCCACGATGGGCGCCAAACTGTTTATCCTAAACTCCGAGCAATAATTAAATTTGTATTGTGGTTATAAAGATATGTGATTTGATCCAATACTAACTGATAAAAAAGGAATCAAAGGTATGAATTAAAAAGTAGAGCAAGTCAAACCAGTGTGCAATCTAGGCTCGACCTCAAGCTAAAGCGGCCTCGAGGTGGGTTAGCAAGAACAATAAACTAATAAGGAAAATCAGATAAACAGTAAGCAAGAAAGTGAAATAGGTGTATTCTCTTCTCAATAATTGATGCTTTACAAATGATTGGGGTCCACTTTATATAGTAGAGGAATCCTAAATAAGGTACACTTCCAATTGTAGTAAGGAATCTTATTATACAGTTGTCTAACCGCCTAGTACAAATCCGTTCCGAAATTTATGCCATGATCTTAGGACCACTGTGGGAATCTCGCTCTTTCTGTTATGGAACCATAACATTATTATATCGAAGTTGGTTATACTTGGCTTCGGTGTTCATGGAGCACTTCGACCTTCGAACCTTGCACTTTGCTATCGAGCCCGCTCTTGGTCTATTTCGATCTTGCTCTCGAAGTGACCCTCGAGCCCACTGTAAGTACAAGAGGGGGGGTGAATTGTTCATTTTTTAAAAATTAAACGCTAACAGTTGACTAGTTTTCTAATTAGATGTAATAACTTGATAATAGTAAGAACATAATTTAAGATGCAGAAATTAAAGACACCGGAATTTTTATACCAGTTCAGATTCAATGTGAATTGTAGTCCAGTCCCTTTGGGTTGCAAGGGACTTATCTTTTAGTGAATGGTGTGATCGACACTGATAGCTCAGTTCCTATATCACTCATTTTTCTTTGATACAATGCCTCACCAATGTTGTTCTCTCTTTCTTCTCTAACTTGTTACACAGCAGATCTAGTAGAGCTATAATATTTGTTTGCAATAGAACAAAGAAAGGGTATTTGGTTCGATCAAAGTATATGTGCTAAGGTACAGAGATGAGTTTAAATACTTTGAGAGAGGCTTCATTTCTAATGAGATTTTCCAACCCAAGAGATTTGATCCTTAGAAAGAGATTGATTTTTTCCAAGAATAAGGTTATTCAGCAACGGCTTTGACTTGACAAGAGGGCTTTAATGACTTCCCTTATACATGACTTGATAGAAGCGGATATCCTTCCTTGAATCTTGATCCTTCCAGATTTTGTATACATGATTGATTATCTTGCAAGATCTTCAATACTCTTGATTGATTTTATTACTTTAGTCTAGCCTTAATTGATTCCATCAATATTGGACATTATCATTGATTCCTCTAATCATGGATGCTTTCCTTGATTTTCTCTTATTGATTCCTTCAATCTTGAATGCAATCCATGAGTTCCTATACAAAGAACAAATATATTATTTTCATCATTAAAATTAGATCTAACAATCTCCCCCTTTTTGATGATGACAAAATTATATATATATATATATGTATGTATGTATAAACATCATTTGACTTCCCTGTATTTTACTCCCCCTCAATGGGAGCAGTTGACTTTCTTTAGTTATTGCTGGTGAGGCTTTTGTAGTAGACTTCTTCTGCAGGATCTATGACTTCCCCTCAAAAGGTGCCATGAGCTGCTACCTGCACTTACCCTTCAGTCGACTTATCCTTGTATGTACATGTACAAATACATTTATCATTTCTCCCCCTTTTTGACATCAGCAAAGAGGGAATAGTAAAATAGACTACATACTAAAACAAGATTTATAACATGACATGATTGCAAAGTTATAGCAAAACAAAAGAAAATAGAAAAATCATCCACCGACTGATTATCCTGCCCAAAAACAGCACAACAAAAAAAATTGTCTAAAACTTTCATATTAACGATGCAGAAAATAGGTAAGAGTATTGCAAATCGCCTCCTTCAATCGATCAAAGTTGGCATTGGCTGAACACTCATTCCATCAGCCTGTCATGAACCTCCTTGAATGCCTTGATAGTGTTTTCCCTTACTCTGAGAACTACAACTCTTATCTCTGAAACATCAAACCCTGTTTCTTTGGAGATAGCATGAATGTCACCGATAGTGGACTGAGTGGAAATGAGAAGATCTTTGATTGCAGATAGCCGATTGTCAATGGCACTATTCTTTTCAGTAAGGTCAAGATCACTGTGGCTAGGATAGGAAGCAGAAGGTTTGGGTTTGGAATCTATTTGAGCATGCTTGACTTATCCTTCTTGTTTCTTAACCCATGAGCCCTTCACACACATATACCACATACACGCAAAACCTTTGGAATTGTAAGATTTCAAAATAGAGATAAAGGGATATTCAGATATGGAAATATTATGAGCTTCTAGAATGTGAGTGATGGCCATTCCATAGGGTAGACTAATGAGATCATCAACACTTTCAATCATAAATTGATGACACGGGAGGAGAGCTTGATCTTGGGCTTAGTCACAAGGTCATAGACTAGAAATGTGTCTTTTTGAGAGAAGGTGGAGAAATAGCCAATACAAGGAAGCAGAGTGGTTGCAACAATATGGGCCAAAATACGGGTTTTGAAACTAACATCACTAGGGCCTAACTGGTTTGGAAGAGATTCAGATGGACACTCAGCAATACACCTTTTAGCTTGATCAAAGAAATTTCAAAATCATCGGGCCAGGAATTTTTGAAGGGCATGGAAAAATCAGAACACTTACACTGAAATGATTGAATCAAACATGGCACAATCAAGAACAATATGCTTTCCTAACACCAAGGGCTCCAACTTCTCAGATTTACTAGAGCGAAGATTTGCATAAAACATTCTCACTAGGGGTTCATAGACTTTAGGCAGAGGAACAAAAAAGAGCTTTGACCACCTTTGATAAATGAAAAGATCTTTTACCTTACAATTTAGGGCTTTCATGTCATCAAGGTCGACTACCCTCCTATGAGAAATAGACTTGTCTTTTAGGGCGATGAAAAAGTCCCTATTTGGATAATCCCAGAAATTTAGGTCTGACTCTAGGGAACTAGAAAGATCTATTTTTTGCTTCTTTGGAGTGAAGGAAATAGGGGGTTCTTCCATAGGTCATTTTCCCAAAGTTTTTTCTCCTAAGGTGTGAGAATTATCAGACAAATTAGCCCGAGAAGAGGCTCTACCTTCAGAATGATCGGACCCTAGGTCTACTTGTTCTAGGGGCTGGGAAGGGGGTTTTGCTCTTGAGCGAGTACTCTTCCTGGTGGAGGCAGAGGGATTTTTGGGGTGTTTGGCCATTGAAGAGTTTTTGGTTGGGGAAAGCTTCTGAGAAGGGTTTCTAGGCGATGGGGGCGATGGTGATTGAAAATAAGTTTCAGCATTTAAAAGAGAGTTTCTGACGGTTGAGTACAGAAAAGGAAAGGGCGTCATTTTATCAGACGTGATGATTGGGTTTCCTTCTTTGAACTTTGAAACTGATGTGAAAAGAGAAGAAAAGAGAGGGAAATCGGAGGCGCAATTAATGATTAAGAAAAGAAATAAAACATTAGGCATACATAACAAAAAATAATAGCACATAGGTCCTAATATTAAATATTAATGCAAATAATGCCAAGTAATTCTCTTAGAGAGCAAAATCTTTCTTCTTATAAAGGCTTAGTAAAAATATCCACTAATTGATCAGTTGTTCCAACAAAAGATAGTTCTATGTTTCCTTTAAGAACATGATCTCTAATAAAATAATGTTTAATGTCTATATGCTTTGCCCTAGAATGATACTCAGGATTTTTAGAGAGACATATAGCAGTAGAATTATCACAAAAAATTGGTATAGGCTTAAAGGATAATTTATAGTCACCAAGTTGATGAGACATCAATAGTAATTATGCACAACATTGTCCAATAGCTTTAGCTTCAGTCGTGGATAATGCAACTGATCCTTGTTTTTTACTATTCCAAGATATCAATGCTTTGCCAAGTAATTGACATGTTCCACTTGTGATTTTTCTGTCTTCCTTATCACCTGCAAGATCAGTATCTGAAAAATCTTCTAATTTAAACGTGTTAGAACGAGGATACCATAGTCCATGAGAGACAATTCCAATGAGATATCGAATAATTCTTTTTACTACAGTCATATATGATTCCTTATGAGTTGACTGAAACCTGGCACATTTACAGACACTAAACATAATATTCGGTCGACTAGCAGTTAGATAAAGAAGTGAGCCAATCATTCCACGATATTTAGTTTCATCAATAGGAATTCCCTGTTCATCTTTGTCGAGACTTGTTGAAGGACCCATTGGTGTGCCAATAGCTTTAGCATTGCTCATACCGAAATTTTGGATCAACTCCTTTGTATATTTGGTCTGACATATAAACGTTCCTTATTTAGATTGTTGGATTTGAAGTCCAAGGAAGAACGTTAGTTCTCCCATCATACTCATTTCGAACTCACTTTGCATAAGATTTGAAAATTCCTTGCACATAAGAGGATTAACACTACCAAAGATAATATCATCAACATAAACTTGAATAATGAGATTAACTTCTGATGATATTTTATTAAACAGAGTAGTATCTACTTTACCTCTTGTAAATCCACGATCAATAAGAAATGAACTGAGTCTTTCGTACCATGCCTGTGGAGCTTGTTTTAGTCCATGCAATGCTTTAGTTAACTTATATAAATGATAGGGAAACTTTGAATCTACAAACCCAGTAGGTTGTTTCACGTATACTTCTTCTTAAATGAAACCATTAAAAAGGCACTTTTAATATCCATCTGGAATAGCCTGAATCTCTTAAAGGATGCATATGCCAGAAAAATTCGTATAGATTCCTGTTGAGCTACTGGGGCAAAGGTTTTGTCATAGTCGATTCCTTATTGTTGTGAATATCCTTGAGCAACTAATCTGGCTTTGTTTCTTACAAATTTTCCATCCTCATTCAGTTTATTTCTGAACAAGCACTTTGTTCTAATTACAAGAACACTTTCAGGTTTGGGTATCAGTTTACATACTTGATTTTTGTCGAATTGATCTACCTCTTCCTGCATCGCTTGCAGCCAGCTTGATTCTTTCAGAGCTTCCTCTATTTTCTTTGGCTCAATTTGAGAGATTAGTGCTATGTTTGATTTCTTCTTGAGAGCTCACCTGGTTTTTATTCCCTCGCTTGGATCTCCTATGATGATTTTTGTGGATATTCAGGTTCACTTCTCCAATCATTTGGACGAACTATATGAGTAGTTGACTCCTTCAAAGGTTCTGGTGGATTATTGCTGGTTTCATTAGTTGATTCTATCACAACATTAGATCCATTAGTCGACTCTTGAGATTTACTTGTCTCATGAATTTCTTGAGCTTTATCTTTATCACCTGCAATAATTTCTTTCTTGGCCGAAGAGTTATTTCATCAAATATAACATGTATTGATTCTTCCACACAGTGTGCGTTTATTATTTAAAAGATCTATTGTTCAATGAATAACCCATAAAAATACCTTTATCACTTCTTGGATTGAATTTTCCAAGATTGTCCTTACCATTATTGTGAATGAAACACTTACTTCCAAATGGATGAAATTAACTAATATTAGGATGTTTACCTTTCCACAGTTCATAAGGTGTTTTCTTCAGAATAGGCCATATGAGACATCGGTTGAGAATGTGAGATGTTGTACTTACTCCTTCTACCCAGAAATGATTTGGCAGTGAATGTTCTAGTATCATAGTTTTTGCCATATATTGCTGGGTTCTATTTTTCCTTTCAACGACCCCATTTTGTTGGGGTGATCTTGGTGCAGAGAAATTGCGAGTATATCCTTGATCATTACAAAAGTCTTCAAATGTTCTGCTTTCAAATTCTCTCCATGATCACTTTGGATTGTTGTAATCCGATACACTTTTTCTCTTTCAACCTTCTTACAGAAAATCTCAAAAATTTTCAATGTTTCATCTTTATGAGATAAGAAAATCATCCAAGTAAAACGTAAGTAATCATCAACAATAACAAAAGCATATCGTTTCCCTTATATGCTAGCAGTTCTAGTAGGCCTAAATAAATCCATATGAAGCAATTGCAAAGGCTTAGAGGTAGATACAATATCCTTATTTTTGAAAGAATTTCTAGTTTGTTTTCCAATTTGACAAGCATCCATACATATATGATTTCTAGAGAAATTTAGTTTGGGCAAACCAATAACTAACTCATGCTTAGAAAGCTTTTCTATCAAATGCATGCTTGCATGACCAAGTTTCTTATGCCATAACCAAGGATCATCAGATATGGATATTAAACAGATATGACCATCTAAATTTTCAAATCCATCAAGAATGTAAATATTTCCATACCTTTTACCTGGGAGGATTATTTTACATGTCCCATCTTCAATAGCACAACCTGTTTTCTTGAATTTTACATCATACCCTGAGTCGCATAGCTAACTTATACTCAGAAGATTGTAGTTAAGTCCATCAACGAGATAAACCTCAGTGATATTACAGTTGTTATTGAAAGGGACTGTTCTGGTACCAACTATTTTTCTTTTTGAATCATCGCCAAACTTAATGCTTCCTCCATCTATTTTTGTAACTTCCTTAAATATGTTTTTATAACCTGTCATGTGGCTGGAACATGCACTATCTAAGTACTATTTTCCTTTGCGACTCCTCGTGTGGTGTTCCTGCAAGACATGGTGATTACTTTCTTTTAGGTACCCAAGCTTGCTTGGGTCCTGGTTGGTTAGTATTACTAGACTCATAGTTGTTTTGGGTTTCCAAATCCATCCTGAAATATTTGATTTACGAAATTGACAAAAGGAATATCTATGTCCACTTTTGTTACAGTAGTAACACGTAACTCCTGATCCATTTTTAGATCTTTCATTAGTGTTAGTACTAGTGGACTCTGTTCTGGCTGGTCCTTCTTCAGTTGACTTGTAAGTTGCCTGGTTTGACCTGACAGAACTATGACGGGTGGATTTGCGCATGCCATTGAGTTGCATTTGCAATTTCTTAAACTCATCTTGAAGTACTTTTTTTTTATTTCACATACTTCATGCTTGAGTTTCAGTCTTTTACTTCTTTGTTGAGTCTCTTTAGCTCATTCATCATTTTTTGAGACTCTTTCAAAGTAAGATAAAAAATATCCTACAATTGATTACACCTTTCATAGTTATAAGATCTTACCTCGTTTGTTTCACCTCGTGCCTTGAAACAGTTCTTATTATCATTTTTGCATTCATCGTCTGAGGTGTCCTCATCTGTCTAGCATCCTAAAAGTTTGTTCATATCGTTTTTCAGAATTGTCATGAAGCAAAGATTTGCTATTTCTTCGTGTTCTGGATTGTCTTCATCACTCCAGCTTCCAAATGATTTGTATTTGTTGCAGCCTCTGGAGATTTTTCTTTTTAGATCTGGACACTCATCATGAACATGTCCAAATCTTCCACACTCATAGCATTTTCCATTATTTTTATCTTGTTCATAATATTGCCTGGATCGCCTAGGTGGCATCCTTCCTCTTTTCGCATTCCTAAATCTTCTCATTAAACCATCCCTGTTTCTTGACACCATGGAAATTTCTTCTTGAAGAGCTTCAGGAGTACCATCAATATCATTTTCTGCTATTTCAGTTGTGGCCTTGAATGCAACTGTTTTCTTCTTTTCTTCTTGGTTAGTTTTCTTGAGATGTGTTTTCTTGAAAGCTATGAGTTCTCCTCGAAGTTCATCAAATAATAGCTTATTCAGATCCTGTGATTCAAGTGTGACTACTTTGATCTGCCAAGTAGTGGGTAGGCTTCTAAGAATCTTTCTAACTTGATTACCACTTGAGTATGGTTTGCCAAAAGCTGTTAGATCGCTAATGATTTTGATGAATCTGGCAAACATCTCTTCAATAAATTCTCTTTCTTTCATCTAAAAGAGTTCATAATCATGAACCAACATGTTGATATATGTTTCCTTTACTTTGCTGGTTCCTTCATATGTAACTTCCAGTTTATCCCACATCTCTTTGGCTATATCACAACTAGAGATTTTCTCATACTCTTCACCACTTATAGCATTGTAGAGCAAATTTTTTGCCTTATTGTTGACTTGTACAACTGTCATTTGCTCATCTGTATATGAATTTATATCTTCGGAATCAGCAAGTGGTTAAGCGGCAGCCGACAGAGGATAGTTCCCCTCTTTTATAACTCTCCAGACTTTAACATCATAAGCCTTTGCATATATTTCCATATGCACTTTCTAGTGAGAGAAATGTTGCCCATTGAAGTATGGTGGCCTCACTTGTGAAGTTCCTTCATGGAAGAGTGCTCCTATAGTAACTTGATTAGCCATGATCTTTTCTCACAAGTTATTAAGCAAAAGAAAAATGTGAGCCTTGCTTTGATACCAATTGAAAGTACAAGAAGGGGGGTGAATTGTTTATTTTTAAAAATTAATCGCTACCAATTGATTATTTTTCTAATTAGTCGACTAGATGTAATAACTTAATAATAGTAAGGACATAATTTATGATGCAGATATTAAATGCAGGAATTAAAGACGCCGAAATATTTATACTAGTTCGGATTCAATGTGAATCTTAGTCCAGTCTCCTTAGGTTGAAAGGGAGTTCTCTTTCAGTGAATGAGTTTATCGAGTACACAGTAAATAGTGTGATCTACACCGATAGCTCAGTTGCTATGCCACTCGTTTCTCTTTGATGCAATGCCTCACCAGTGTTGTTCTCTCTTTCTTCTCTAACTTGTTACACAGCTGATCTAGTAGAGCTGCAATATTTATTTGTAGTAGAACAAAGAGAGGGTATTTGGTTTGATCAAAGTATATGTGCTAAGGTATAGAGACGAGTTTAAATACTTTGAGAGAGGCTTGATTTCTGAAGAGATTTGCCAACCCAAGAGATTTGATCCTTAGAAAAATATTGATTCTTTCCAAGAATAAGGTTATTCAGCAACGACTTTGACTTGACGAGAGGGATTTAATGACTTCCCTTATATATGACTTGATAGCGCCGGCTATACTTCCTTGAATCTTGATCCTTCCAGATTTAGTATACTTGTTTGATTATCTTACAAAATCTTCGATACTCTAGATTAATTTGATTCCTTCAGTCTAGCCTTAATTGATTCCGTCAGTATTGGACACTATCATTGATTCCTTTAATCTTGGATGCTTTTCTTGATTTTCTCTGATTGATTCCTTCAATCTTGAATGTTATCCATGAGTTCCTTGATCTTCTATAATTGATTCCTTCAATCTTGAATGCTATCCATGATTTCCTATACAAAAAACGAATATATTATTTTCATCATTAAAATCATATCTATCACCAACGAAATTGGGCATACCTGATTTTGATCGTATACAATTTAGGTGAGAGCCGGCTTAAGTCTCCCATGCCTGCGTGGATCACGATCAATTTTTCCAAAAAAATGAACTATTTTACAGATGCTGACCAAGTCATATGAAGGTTTTACCATAATGAGTCAATCGAGTATGGGCAAACAATGTCAATGGTTAACTAGACAAAGAGCAATGGGACCAGCTGAACCAACATGGATCGCGTGAGCTAGATCGTGCCTAGATTTCAATGATAAGATCGAAAGTTATCACGGCCCAATTTTAAAGGTCGTGATTGAAACTGTAAAAATTGCACGGGGCGCCCTATTTGGTCGCCCCCATTTAACCTATAGCCATTTTTTAAAAAAGTTTTTACTTGTACCTGCTTTTTAAACAACTTCAGTCCCCTTTCTCCTCCTCCTTCTTCTCCTTCGTTTTCTTCTTCTTTTTCTTCCTCTTCTTCTTTCTTCTACTGCTCTTGGTGCTACTAAAGCAACTGTACAATTTTTCAAAGTTTCTTATATACAGTTGCTTTTTCTTCTTCTTCTGAAGTTGTACATGTTGAGAGAAGTGCTGCAATTTGTTAATGAAAATTTAGAAATGGTTTCTTTTCCTGGGATTCTACACTCCCATCTTCGTTTGTCGATTTTGTTATTATTTGATGTGCATTTTGCTGACCAAAAAAAACTCTACCTAATTAGGCGTCTTTAATTAGAGCTAGGTTCCCATTTTACGATTATCATTTTGGATGTAAATCAAATGCAGATAGTCCCAACAAAACTGTCTTGACAAGTTTTTGCTCAGAAAATTAGCCATGCAAAATTTGCTTGGTAAAGTGACTTCCACATGTAATAGGGCTAAGGAACTGAAGCAACTTTCAGTTGCAATTGTTTTCCGTGTCTAAAAGAAAGAGTTTAAGCCATAAGAAGAAAGTAAGCAGAAACTTCAGCTTTTAGTGCTGAGGTTTTTACAAATGAACTAAATAAGTTCATCTTCTGCTGAAGTTTTTGAAAAAGTTTATTCAGGACAAAAAAACTTCAGCTTATTTAGTGTTGAAGTTTTTATAAATGAACTAAATAACTTCAGCATCTTCTGCTAAAGTTTTTGAAAAAACTTAATGACAAAACTAATGAATACAGGACAAAAAAACTTCAACTTATTTAGTGCAATTACAAACAAAAATTTCAGCAAATATAGAACAAAACTTCAGCTGCTATGCTTAAGTTCAGCAATTACAAACAAAAACTTCAGCAAATAGAGAACAAAACTTCAGCTACTATGCTTAAGTTCAGCAATTACAAACAAAACTTCAGCACACTTGGTTCAGCACACTTGCTACTTTAGGCCCGTCTACTAGAATGCTGAAGTTTTGCGTGATTGTCATTGCTACTTCAGCCCCGTATGCTGAAGTTATGCGAAAAAGTGGGTACGCTTGCAATTTGTTTTGTAAAGCGGACACAAGTTAAAACGTGACCCAAAAAACGGGTATAGATGCAAATCCCCCCTTGAAACTTAGCGAGAAACTACCCACTCCAAGCAAATCAATATTTATCTTAGACAAGTACCAAATATCAATAAAAATTTCAGCAAAAATTTCCCTATAACAAATGCATCCCAACAATCCCTATAATCAACCAATCAATAATCTAACCGATACAGAATTACATCAATAATAATAAGTTAATGACTCGAATCCCAAAACTATCCAAATCTCGGAATTCACCTCCTACAAACTAATCAAGGAGCATGTAATATAAATATTAATACAAGAGTCTAGGAATACAATCCCATAATAATATAATAGAAAGAAAGAAGATGGATAGAATAAACGTGCCACCACGATCTGAATGCGGTTAGCGCACCTCAACTAGAACCTCTAAACGCCTCAAATGAGATCAGGAGTGTCCAACAACAATGCTGGTGGAAAGATCTGCACAACATTGAAACAACAACAAAGGTAAGCCTAGACCCAGCAAGATTATTGACTCGCCCCTCCGTCATACCTCATCGAACAAGTCTGAAAATAATGTGCATGCTATGAACAAGGTATAACATATATCATAATAGTAATTGGACCTATTTATGTTCATAAAAGATGAACGTGTGTACTGCATTTTGTAAAACACGTGTATTTTTTACTACTAAAACCCCCTCTCAATTGCTCAGAGTAGTCTTGCACAGAGTAGTCTAGATCACATCTCGTCCCACAATACATGCCGGAAGAAGGGAGTAGGTGTTTGAAGTTAGTCCTTATCTTTATTTTCCTTCTGCCTTTCTCTTTTTCTTTTTGTTACTTTATTTCTAACTTGATCCGTTTCTGTTTTCGGTGATCTTCTCCGTTGAATTTGTGGTGTTCTGGTGAGTATTTCATCTTCGACATTTCATTGTGTCTTTCATTTTCCATTTCGTTATCTATTTTTTTCCGGTATTCAACTTTGGTTTGTTCGCTTGTGTTGTTTAATAATCCTCCAGTTTTGCAGTGTACATGAAGACCATCTATGGGTACACCATACAATATACTCCAAAATCACATGCATCAGCGAGTTATAATCAAGAATCCTGAAAATGGATGAAGTAGAATATTTCTGAGTCTTGCTAAAAAATTTCTCTATTCTTTCTTGGTGAGCTTATAAGCCTTTGATTCTATTTTTTACTGACTATTCATTTAGCATCTTCATTTGCCTATAAAGTTCTTTACGCATTTGTGCTTTATTGAAGTTTCTTTGAAGTTAATTCTTAATGCATGTGGTTATTTGTTCAAACGCTATTGCAGGGAATTTTCTCCTCAGGTGCACAAACTACAACAACACTAAGCAAATTGAATTACCATCTGGAAAAGAACATATTAAACGGGGAGAACTTTGATGCACACAAGGTGTTTGAAGATATGCCTGAAACAACTGAACAATTTTCTATTACATTTTTTCCTTTGGTGATTTTTACAATATAAAATCTTCATTTTACAGCCCCAGCACTTCTGATACACAAATATCGTACATTTGAGAGATGTTTTGGCAACTATAGGTATGACAGTTAAAAATGTCAGTGTATCCTTTACTCGAGATGTGCTTGAAATTATAATTATATTTAACAAAAAGGAGCTTTATTTGTAAAAAGATCTAGAGAAATCTACATGCTGCTAGTTATCAAATTATTGACAGATGGACCTTGGGAAAAATATATCTAATGTTACTAGGTGATATAAACAATGTACTGATGTGTCTTTGTGTGTGTCCTTTTTAGTTTCAAATGTTCACCATTTCATGTACTTAGATGAGGCGTCAAGGACCTAAAGTGCTTTGCTTTTTGCTTGATTATTAAAGTGCAAAGGACCAAAATTGTACCCGTACTATTGAAAATTATCCACGTTAATACTCTGTTCTACTTTCCGGCTAAAATAATACCTGCCGTTATTAAAGTAGGAGAATTTGTACCTAAATCTAACGGATCTCCTACGTGGCAACCGGGTCCCCCGTAATAATGTGCCAACCAGTCAATATATTGCCAACTAGACTTTTTTAACCCGCTCCATATAATAACCCGCCCCATTTTATAATAATTCCCCTTAAAAACAATACCAGTCGAATAAAAATAGGGTTTCTTCTCCTTTGCTCGACTCTATCCTCTCTCATCTTCATCAATGTCGCAGAGCAGTACTTCTTCTCAGAGAAGGTGTCGATGTGGTATTACTGCCAACCATTTCACATCAACCACTCCCTCTAACCCCGGTAGGAAATTTTACAAATGTGCATGCCCTAAGGTAAGGTGTTGATGTGAATTTGTCTAATCTCTATAATCTTTCTAGCTGGTTTGATTTGGAAAAAAAAATTGAATCTTTTAAATGTTTCTTTGGCAGAATAATTCATGTGGTTATTTTGAATGGGAAGATGAAATATCCACGGATGGTTCCCAGCTTGAAATAAGAGACCTGGAGTCGTCTTTGAATCCTGTTACGATTGAAAGACACAAGTTGAGAGAAAAATTAATTGACATGGAAGCCATGAACAAACTTGAAGATGCTAAATTCAAAATGTGATCCCTTCTCCCATTTTGAGGTCCAATGAATGTTGTAGCAGCCTTAAGAACTAACTCCATGTCACTTTGGTCTCTTTATCAACAACAACCCAAGCTAAGGGATAAAAGTGCCTCATGGAGTCTTGAGCAACAGCTACTAGTAATTGACCCTTGCATTTTCCTTTCAAAAAGGTTCCATCCAAGCCAATGAATGGTCTCAACCCACTCTTAAACCCAATTTTCAATGCATGAAAACAGATGTACATTCTTAGGAATCTTCTTTTACCTTCACTAAGTGCATCCTTTGAAATATTAATCACCACATCTGTTCCTGGATTACTAGACCTTAATTCATTAGCATAAGCCTCAAGCTTGTTGTACTCATCTGCAAAAATACCCTCCATTTTCTCCAATATCATTCTCTTGGCTCTCTTACACTTTGAATGACTAACATTGATGTTAAATGCAGCTTTTACACTTGCCATCATCTCCTTAATTTTAATCTTAGGATTATCTTGAAGCCCTCTCTTAAAGTAAGCAGCTATAGTTTTTGCATTCACCCTATGGTTATCATATGCAGTATTACACTTATGTTCTTCCTTTAATGTCTTGAATTTAACACCAGGATCTTTAGAGTCTTTGGAAATATGACAGACAAAGGGGCAGTCTTCATCTAAACATCTGTGCCTAAGCTTTTGGGGGCAACTCTTAAGTTGTTTTAACCCATAACCATTAGCAAGAGAATACAGGTTGATGAATTTTCTAGCTTCTGGAATGTCTTTGAATGTGATGAACTTGTGTAACTCCTTATACTCATTCAATTTATCAGATATCTTTCTCTCTTTTTGTGTATGCAGTAGTTCTAATGAATCAGATTCACTGTCAGAATTATCTGAAGAATCAGAAGACTGACAACCATGTTCTTCACTGTCATCTGAACTAAAGTCAGTAGCAACATCAAGTTCTATTATGTTTGACTCAATGTGCTGGACTATATTATGAACATTAATACTTAACTCACACTCATCTACAACAAATAAGTCAATAATATTAAACTGATCACTAATCAAAGACAGTAGAGTCCTAACACGTTCATCACTTTCTATTTCATAATATCTACCACTAGGCCCATTCACAATTACTTGTAGAACTCCAATAAACCCCAACTTAGAAGTAAATTCATTTACTAAATAGATATAAGACAATTGGTCAGAGATAAAATTTTTAATAGTGTGCACAAGCTTCCTTGAGTATAAGACTTGTGGATTATATATCCAATCACCACCATAATGAAAGATTAGATCCAATAAGACCATTGCATATAAGCTACAGAATAAGAAAGGGAAAAAATTAACAAAAAAGTAACATTACAACCTATATAATATGCTGATAAAGTGGAGGATAGAATAAAGGCATAAAGTGAATACAAAGATACATAAAAAAAAATAGTGGGTTGCCACACATGAAGACAAAACAAAGAGATGATGTGGGATTAAGTATATAAACAAAACAAAAACAAAAACAAAAAAAATAAGAATCTGACCCACTTGTCTCTTAACTCAACACAATTGTATAAGAAATAGGGGACCAAACACCTAAAATAAGAGCATCAAAGAAACAGATCCAACACAAAGGGGACCCATTTTCTATAAAATACCATATATGTAGGACCACAAAAATTGAAACCCTAAACCAGAACAAAAAGAAAATACCAGATAGGGATGATTCCAATACAAAATACAAACCCTAAACCACCAGTAATAAAGACCAAAAAAGGAAAATAAATTTAGTATGAACAGACCACATGCAAACAAAAACAACCAAAATCAGACACACCTCCTAACTAAAAAAAATACATATCTACATGAATCAGTCAAAACCCTAGTCAAAGAAACAAAAAATCAAAACTAAATGCAACGATATGCTTCCGTTCATACCAAAAACAAACCAAAGAAATGACAATTTACTAAATTTAACAAGGAAATAGGTACCTTCGTATGCATCCACGATGAAGACGATGAAGACAATTTTTACAGTGAAGAGAGAAGGTGAGAGATTTTTCTGGAAATGAAGGTGAAAGGTTTTGATCGGGTTGGTATTGTTTTTAGGGGGAATTATTATAAAATGGGGCGGGTTATTATATGGGGCATGTTAAAAAAATCTAGTTGGCAATATATTGACTGGTTGGCACATTATTACGGGGGACCCGGTTACCATGTAGGAGATCCGTTAGATTTAGGTACAAATACTCCTACTTTAATAACGGCGGGTATTATTTTAGTCGGAAAGTAGAACGGAATATTAACGTGGATAATTTTCAATAGTAGGGGTACAATTTTGGCCCTTTTCCCATTATTAAACTATACATTATTTACAGCATGGCTTCTCTAACTAATTATACAATCTTTCTGTGGTCGTACTTCATTCCCTTAAATAATGCAAATCATCATTTGTTTAGACTTTAAAATATAGTATAGCTTCAATTATAAGTTCCTTCAAACAAAGTAAATAATTTGTGCTTAGATTCCCTTACATTTGAGTAATATATAACATTTAAATTTCGCTTTTTCAGAAAAGAGAATGAATATGAATAATTCTTTCATGGTTTTCTACCTATTGATAATGCTACAACTAGTAATATTGTTTTGTCTCGATTCTTATTAATAGAAAGCTTGCACTCTATACGTTTTAAGTATCCATTTTAACATATGGTAAAGATAATTAATTTTATCGTTTTTCTATTCCTTTCAATTGATATTTAGGTCAGTGGAAATATTTATGCAAACCATCTTTCTAATGGGTATATAAAAAGAATATGTTCTGGTGTCACTTTAGAATGGAAATGACAATTATTTGGTTGGGAATGAGCAGGAAAATGATAATTTTTTAGTGTAATCTTGCTGCAAATTTTTGGTCTTAGCAGCTGACAGTTTTTCCATTTGGCCGGGGAATATTATCTTGGGATCCATTGTGCCATATGAAGTGGCATGCTTCTGTTGAGACTGACTCATGATGGTTGTCTGACTCAACCAAATTTTCAGAAAAGAGGTATTCAAATGTGTAGCAGGCGTCAGGTATTTCAATTACAGTTTCGGTGCTCTTTATTCTTAGAGAAGCTCCTTATGGTTAGCTGTATAGAATGTTTACCGTGAAAATTGTAATAACAATTAAATTTGTTGATATGACTCTAAAAATACGTGATCTATTTTTATGTTAGTTATTAGAACGATTGATGCTAGATATATGAAGATAAAAGATAAAACACGAGCTAGAATAGAGTTGTGATAAAACTGAGGGGCTTGTTGTCCGAGCCTCGGACTGACCGATGAAGGGCCTCGAGATAGATGTCTGGGCTCGGGCTCGAGCTATCGGGGATAATCAGGAAAGGGCTAACAGTTAGGATATAATTAAAGGAGGCTCTTTTTGGCCAACATCAAGCAATAAATGAAGAACAAGTATTAAAGCAATAAATGAAAGCGGTAGCCTCGAGTGAATGAATTAGAGAGAAGAGAGAGAGAGAGTTGTTATTGATCTCATGTAGAATAGTTGTAGCGACCTCGTTACAATGTGCCAATGATTCCCCTTTTATAAGAGGAGGGAATCCAAACATAGTACAAGATATATTAAATGATAAAGGAAGCGGTATGGGATAGCTAACTAGCTTCATGATGTAGATGTAGACCAACGTTAGACTAGCCCGATAGACTTGACCGGCCCTGAATGCATTCTTCGGAAGCCTCCTATGCTCGTCGGGGTCTCGTCCAACATTATCCCCAGGCCGGGTGTCTACAGATCTTGAGGGAGGTACCCGGCCGAAGGTCTCGAGCCTCCGAGGCGATCTCCTGAAGTACCTTATCAACGAGAAATTGGTCCCCCGGATTTTGCCGTACACAGATAGTCCCCGCGTTTCTTAGAGAGAAGCGATAAGAAATGATTTTGACATCCCACTCTATGGGCTCCCATAATAACGTCGTGCTGATGACGCAAGCCTCCATGAATACCGAAACATTTCATCGTTTCATTTTTTCAGGGCCATCCGTCGCGTTGTGATCTCTCGTTCTTCAGGGTCATAATGTCGCCGTTGATTCAGCTACCACGAATGCATTGAATGCGCCTGCCGTTACGTTTTTTGAGGACGATAATGGCGCCGTCAGTTACTTTGCCCTTCTCTTCTATAAATGGGGTATTTTGTGATCAATTTTTCATCCAAGCATCCTCCGATATCTATCCATTCTTCCTTTCTTGCTACCTTTACTCTTTGCTGTTTACCATCTCTGAGGCCCATGCCCTTAAGATTTTATGGCGACATCAGGCGTGCTACGACCTATCTCCCGGACCTTCTCTGGTCGAACGAAGCTACGCTGCCTTTATGTTATTATTGTTATTGTTGTTGTTATCGTCGTCTCTGCTAGCTCGGGGCGATGAAGCAGAGGACCAATTTCCTCCGACCAGAAGAAGTATTTGGATTATACACCGCTGCTCAAGAGGGGGGCGCGGATTATACACCGCTACTTACCCTCCTTCCTCGGCTTGGCGCATTACACCCCATTTTGATTCCTTGGGGTATGGCAGCACTATCTACTAACTGTCGCCTCCCATGCCGAGGCAATGTCTCAAGAAGTGACTTTATAATAGTAATACTGGCGGAGTTTATGCTTGCCAGAGTTTTCACCTAGCCACTTCTTGTCTCCTTTTGGCTTCTCCTTCGTCACTTTGCTCTTCTCCATCGCTTTCCTCTTCTATATCTTCCCTTTTGAAGATGCCATTTCGGGTGGGTCGAGATGAGACTCCCGAGGGGATTGGGCTTGGAAGATATTGTTTTTGAGGTCGCGCACTTGAGGAGATGATACCGAAGATGTCACCATTGAGGACGCACTTTGGAGAATAGGCCAGATTCTTAGGCTTTTGTTGTATGTACACCCTTCTGCTTCTTTGTTCTTGTGTAAGGATCCCCTTGTGGGCTTTTGTAATCATATGTAAGGACCCCTTGAGGGCCGTTGTAAGCAAACGTTTATGAATATAAAGATATTTTCTTTACTTCTGCCTTTGATACTTGTCGTATTCCTTTATGCTTGTGGAGACTCCGAATACACAGTCCTATTTGTTGTTGCTAATACTGAAGCCAGATGCAAGTATTACTTCCGGCCTTCGGTTGATGAAAACGGCTTCACGCGGGGTCTTTTGCGATTCCTTGAATTGAAACCGAATAAGGCCGATAGACTCGGGCCACCGAGACATTGACTTCATGCAAAATGAGAATAATGTTTTGGGCCTAGGAGTCATGACTTACCAGTTAAGTTCCGTAATAACCTTTGAGAAGAAATTTGCTTGGGGACCTATGGGCGGGGGCTGCTTTTGATCTCTTGAGAGCAGTCTCCGAGCGAATATTTGCTCGCACTCGAACCACCCGAAAGCGTGTTTCAGTGTGAATAACCTTATGGTACTGTAGATAGATTTTTAAAGACGGTTTGTCCGACCTTGGACAACACCCAGAGCCAGGCCCAGATGGGTGACGTTAAAAAATGCTCATCTCTTCGGAGTCTGGTTCCCTTTGATGGAGATCCTTGAGGTCGGGTGCCACCCTTGTGTTGGCGAAGGTGTCATCGGTTTCCTAGAGCGTAGCCTTACTTTGATGGAGGTCCTCGAGGCCGGGTACTGCCCTTGTGTTCGTGAAGGCGTCATCGGCTCCCTAGAGCGTAGCCTTACTTTGATAGAGGTCTTCGAGGCCAGGTACCGCCTCGGGACTAGAGAGGATGTTATCGGCTAGCGTTCCCGATCGGCTTTGAGGTAGGCGAATTGTCACCGTCTTTCACATATATAATATGAGGTTGTTTCTGCCTTCTCGAGGGTTACCCCATTTTAAGCAGTTGTCATTTTCTTTCTGCACCATGTTTTTTATATTCCGACATTAACACGCCAGTTCTGCCTATGGCGAGAGCTGGTTTAGTAGTTGTGCCTTTCTCCCTTTTTCCGTAGTGGTTCTACGGGCGTCAGGAGACATTCTTGACTTGTCGGACTTGGTTCGAGGATTTGGCGGCCCACTTGACCTGGGAGGAGTTCGAGTGGCGAGCTTTGTCCCGGGATAAATGGGAAGCAAAATATCATGGTGAGTGTTGCGCTATTCCTACCTTGCTATCACCTTACACTTCTTACTGAGTTTTCTTCTATAGGCATCCGACAAGCTTGAGTCCGGACTGCTTCGTTGTGGAGCTAGGCTCCGGAATGCTCTGGATGAGGGTAGGTCCCTCGGGCTCCTTTACAAGGAGAAGGAAGTTGAGTTGACACACTAGCGATATGAGGCGTACCAGAGCTCAAATTATGAGAGGTATTTAATGAAACAGGTAATTTCTTGTCCCGAGTGGGTATGCGTTTTGCTTTTTGACCTTTTGGGTTAACCTTTTGCCTATCCCAGTTGCAGAAAAAGACAGAGGCTATGGAGCGCCTTAGAGGTGAAGCCGACCAAGTCAGGGATGACTGTGGTGAGCTAAGAGCTCAGGCGCGAGCTCAAGCTTCAGAGGAGAAGGGTGCCTTGGCTAAAGTTCCTGCATTCAAGGCCCAACTCCGCTTAGCTCATGACAACGCTTTCGTTCAAATGGATATGATCACGAAGCTCGAGTCCGAACTTTTGAAGGTTAGGGCTGAGATCATTGATGCTCGGGCTGAAGCAGCACTGAGCTGGACTAAGGCTGATCAGGAGATGTCGATTCATTTGAAGGATTCTACCGATGCCCAAGCCGAGTTGAAGATAGTCCTCGATCGCGAAGAGAGGATCAAAGAATATGCTTGTTGCAGATCCCGAAGTAGGGTTCTAGAGGAGATTGACGCCAGGGGTTTTGTTCTCTCGGAAGGGCTGGCACGAGCGAGGGCGGACCAGTGTGATGCTAGGTAATTTTTGTCCGACATCGAGGAAAGTAAAGATGAGGTTGGTAGGCCGTAGCCCTCAGGGGTGGGGCGTAGACTTTTCCATCTTGCATGTGATTTTTCATAGCGCATTTGTAGATGGAGAGTGCATTTTTCGTGTATGTAAATACAAGAAAACTTGAAGCCTTTATTTCTTATGTACCCCTTTCTGCTTTGCTTCCGACCAGGTAGACCGGTTTCGGAGTTGATGAGAATCCTTAGATTCGTGATATGGCTCTGGGGCTCATCAGGCAGGCCTGGGGGCTCTTACGCGTTCGGTCAGTGCGGCCTTTTGTGTAAGCTGGCATTAGAGCTCTTATGCTTTTGCCCAACTATTTTGGGTTCAGTCTCCGAGTCGAGCTTCGGCTCGAGCCTATTCGATCTTCTAGCTTTTGTGTCTGTATGGGCGAGCGACAATGGCTCTTATGCCTTGCCCTTGGGCATTTGTATTTTAACTATTTTGGGTCCAGTCTCCGAGTCGGGTTACGACTCGAGCTCACTTGACCCTCAAGTTTTGTATTTTTGTAGGCTGGCAACAATGGTTCTTATGCCTTGGGTCGAAGCGACCTTTTATGTATGTGGCCTTGAGGCTCATGAAGCTGGCGACGATGGCTCTTATGCTATGCCCTTAGGCATGTATAGTTAACTATTTTGGATCCGGTCTCCGAATCGGGATACGCCTCGAGCTCACTTTGACCCTCAAGATTTTAAATTTTTAAGCTGGCGATAGTGGCTCTTACGCTTTTGGTTGTTGTGACCGTTTAGTGTGTGTGGCCCTAAGGCTCATTAGGCTGGCGACAATGGCTCTTACGCTTTACCCTTAGGCATATATAGGCTTTGTTTTCCTCTCATTAAGGACTTTTTGAAATAATTTTGCTTGACCCGTCATTGGTTCGGGAAGAACCTCGATTTCAAGTTGTTTGCGGCGATGTTCGAGCACCTAAGAAGGTTTAGCTCGAAGGTTGAGTAGCTCAAAGCCTTGTGATTTGGAGCTGACATGGTCGAAGCACGTTTGCCTATCGAGGGTAGCCTGTTTAACCATTTTTTTGTAGTAGATTCGAAGTAATGGCCTTATGATTTTATAGCAACGGTCGTGCGTCCCCGAGTTGCATTAATTTGGCTGGTGCAGCCGTATTGACCGTAGTCATTTGTGTTTGGCCGGAGCCATTTTTGATCCCGAGTGTTGTATTTTAGGAATCTATATCGAGGGTATGCCCTTTCGGGAGTCTTACAAACGCGACATATAGCCTAAACTTCGGGATTGAGTTTATGCCTGTAGTAAGGTCTTAAAAATTTTCATGTCTTTTGAGGTCTTACAGTTTTTTTGATACTTGGTACAAGTATGATTCATGCCTTGTTCGAGGTCTTACAGATTTTTCATGCCTTTGAGGTCTTACAGGACCGAGTTTGCCCGCTCGGGGTCTTATGGCCTCGCGTTCTGATGAGTTAATGGAGATGACGCTTTGATAGCAGTCCTCGAGTCGTCGAGAGTTTCTTGACTTGGGAGACGTTTTTGGTAAACTTCTCATTGATTCATCGGGGATTTACGATTTTGGAGATCCCGACCCTGGGGTCGTGTTCTTTTCTTTTGAGATTTTGATGCCAGTCCCCGAGTATTCGAGTTGCTTTTGGCGTTGGAGATGTTCAACGCTTTCTTCGTTTCCTTACCTGAGGGCTTATGATTTCGGAGTCCCGAACCGGGGGTCATTTTAAGTGTTGAATTGTCGACTCCAGTCCCCGAGTATTCGGGATGTTTCCGGTGGAAGAATTGTTTTTACGAAGGCGTTGAGTCTCCTTTGAAGCGCAAAATGCCTTGATAGAAGACATTCTTCGATTTATCTGATACAAGTGTACATGTATTCGCTGTCGGGGGCCCGACTATATGGACACGGTTCTTTTGACCATTTGGCCCGGTACATTACTTTCCTATAGGGACCCCGTTCGGTGTTTCTTGGTTTTTTTGGGCGGGTAGTTCCGAGGGGGGAATGCCCCTTAGTGTTCGAGGTCGATTACAAAAGAAGCCTTGAACATTTGTTGAGTTTCCCTTAGGTAGTATGCAGATGTTTCCTCGTTAAAAACCTTGTCGGTAAAAACCCTTTTTCGGGATAAAAACTCGGTCGAAGGAAAAAAGTGCAATGGATGCTTTAAAAACTTAAGGTCTTCGAGCTGGGTTAGCGTTCTGACCGCTTCGATTGGGCTCCTGCATGAAGGTTAGTCTAAAATACGGAATTAAAAGGGAGATGGTCATACCTTGATGTGAGATTCGCCGGCGATGTTTTGAGAATCGATATGTTCCAATCACTCGAGATGAGGACGCGGTACATTCCTTTATTTTGTTTAATCGAGCTTGATCGAGGGTGTGGCTCGATGACTTTATTGCTCTTTTGTGGGCGGGGGTACGAGTGCCGGTGCCACATCATGCACCTCGAACATTTCCCTTGCCGCATGTTGTTCCCCGTAGACGGTTTTAATTCCGTCCTTTGTCGGAAATTTCATCATTTGGTGAAGGGTGGATGGTACCACTCTCATGCAGTGTATCCACGGCCGTCCTAATAAGGCGTTATACCTCATGTCTCTATCGATGACATGGAATTTGGCGTTTTGGGTTGTACCGGCCACAGTGGTTGGGAGGACCATTTCTCTTTTCATTGTTTAACTTGCCATGTTGAATCCGTTGAGGACTCGAGTGGCGGGCAAGATTTGGTCGAGCAGTCCGAGCTACTCTATCACCCTCCACATGATAATGCTGGTCGAGCTATCTGGATCTACGAGTACACGTTTTATTTGAAAAGAATTTACAAGGATAGAAATTACCAGTGCGTCATTGTGAGGTTGAGATAAGGTCTCGGTGCCTTCTTCGCTGAACATGAGGGTGTCCTCGGGGATATATCCTTGTGTCCACTTTTCTCTGGTAATGGATATTTTCGTCCTTCTCATTACGGGTTCCTGCGAGGCATCAATGCCTCCTATGATAATGTGGATGACGTGTTGTGGCTCGTTTGCCTCTTTTTTCTTGGTCGCTTCACTTTCCCAGAACTGATTTTTGGCTCGATCACTAAAGAACTCCCAGAGATGCCCTTTATTGAGTAGTCGAGCTACCTCATCTCGTAGTTAGTGGCAATCCTCGGTCCTGTGGCCGTGTGTGTTATGAAACTCGCATCCTAAGTTGTAATTCCACTGCGAAGGATCCGACTGTATAGGCTGGGGCCACTTGGTGTCTCTGATTTTACTGATGGCGAACATGATGTCTGACACATCGATGTTGAAGTTGTATTCTGACAAGTGAGGCACACTCGTTGGCACTACGTTCCTATCGAATCTTGCTCTGTTGATAAGCCCTCGAGGATTCTATCATCGATCTACTCTTCGATCATTACGAGGTAGGTTGTGCCTCGGGGCATTCCTCTTATCTTCGATGTACGGCTGATACCTTTCTTTGTTTGGTTTTAGTTCCTTTGCCAGGTGCCTACTTGGGTATATTGATCCCGAGGGGGCTCCCAACTGGTCATCCTCGAACCTGATCTTTGACTGGTACCGGTTGTCGATGTCTGACTAGGTCACAACTGGGTACTTGATCAGATTCTGTTTCAGCTATTTTGAAGCCACCGAGCTTTGTTCGTTCAGACCTTGAGTGAAGGCCTACACTGCCTAGTCGTTGGAGACTGGCGGTAGCTCCATCTGTTCCATCTAAAAGCGAGACACGAATTCCCGCAGCATCTCGTTCTCCTTTTGCTTGATTTTGAAAACGTCGGACTTCCTCGTGCTACTTTATGGCACCGGCATGTGCCTTTACAAAAGAGTCTGCTACCATGGTGAATTAATCTATGGAGTTAAGAGCCAAGTTTTGATACCACATCATGGCCCCCTTCGAGAGTGTTTCCCCAAATTTTTTTAGCAATACGGACTCGATCTCGTCATTCTTTATATCGTTACCCTTTACTGCGCAGGTGTAGGCAGTAACGTTTTCATTGGGGTCTGTGGTCCCATTGTACTTAGGGAGTTCCGGCATTCTGAACTTCTTTGGAATGGGTTTCGGGGCTACTTCTTCAGGGAACAGCCTTTATATGAACTTCTTCGAATCCACACCCTTGAGGACCGGAGGTGTGCCCGGGATCTGGTCAACCCTGCAGTTGTAGATCTCGACCTTCTTGTCGTTGGCTACTATCATTTTTTCGCCCGATTCGATCCTTTTGGTGAGATCCTCGAGCATTTTTATGATAGCAGGGTCGACTATCGATCTGTTATTACTTGATCTCTCAGGTACCTGTTCGGCTAGTGGAGTTGTCCCCGGTGCTACCGTGCTGGGAGTCTTCGGGTGGCTTTGTAGCTGAGTGATAGCCAACTATTGTGCCTGCAACATTTCAAAAATAACATGAAGGCTAACTTCCCTTTATTCCCGAGCTGGGGTTTTTTGGGCTTCCTGTTGTCGTCATGTTGTATGCTCCTATCGGTGTGTGAGGTTTCATCGACCTGCTGTGCGTCTTGCGAACCCGCATCCGCTGGAATCGGTCCAGGTGCGTTGTGGGGTTCTATGGTTGCGCGCCAATAATTTGAACAGCCACACTGTTTTCTCCGTGGTTTTCAAGGTTGTTTTTCTCAACTCTGTTCACTAAGACAGGCATTCTGACCTGAAATCGAAGATCTTAGACAAGAAGAAGTGTGAAAGATAGCTTGCGTTGTGTGACGAAACCAACAATAAAATAATCACTATTATTTTTAGCCCCACAGTGGGCGCCAAACTGTTTACCGTAAAAATGGTAATAACAATTAAATTTGTTGATGGGACTCTAAAAATATGTGATCTATTTTTATGCTAGTTGTTAGAGCGGTTGATGCTAGAATAGAGCTGTGATCAAACCGAGGGGCTTGCTGTCCGGGCCTCGGACTGATCGATGAGGGGCCTCGAGGTCGATGCCTGGGCTCGGGCTCGAGCTATCGGGGATAATCACGAAAGGGCTAACAGTTAGGATATAATTAAAGGAGGCTCTTTTTGGCCAACATCAAGCAATAAATGAAGAACAAGTATGAAAGCAATAAATGAAAGAGGTAGCCTCTAGCGAATGAAATAGAGACAAGAGAGAGAGAGAGAGTTGTTATTGATCTCATGTAGAATAGTTGGAGAGACCTGGTTACAAAGTGCCAATGATTCCCCTTTTATAAGAGGGAGGAATCCAAACATAGTACAAGATACATTAAATGATAAAGGAAGCGGGATGAGACAGCTAACTAGCTTCATGATGTAGACGTAGACCAGCGTTAGACTAGTCCGATAGACTTGACCGGCCCTGGATGCATTCTTCGGAAGTCTCCTATGCTCGTCAGGGTCTCGACCAACATTATCCCCAGGCCGGGTGTCGACAGATCTTGAGGGAGGTACCCGGCTCGAGGTCTCGAGCCTCCGAGGCAATCTCCTGAAGTACCTTATCAATGAGAAATTGGTCCCCCCGATTTCACCGTACACATAGAAGTTTATATCATTTATTAAATCTTCATGTGCTTTCAACTTCTAAATGTCAAGTATCTTGATGATGAAACCCGCCTTTGCTGTTGACATTCTAATTCGGCTCCATTGTGGGTCTTATTAAAAATTAAGTTTTCCTTTTCAATTAATCCTATGCATGCTTCTGAGGTGTTTAAATTCTGGACATTATGTAGCAATGAAAGCATAATATGATATTATGTTCTTGTAATAGTGATATCGGTTAATGGGAAAACAAAAGGAAAGATACGCACACAAAAACAGAACACTATGCATAAGATCGAGCTTGTATATGTTTTCTCCCTCTCTATGTTTCAAAATAATCATACATGTTCCTTTACGGTCTAAAACTGGAAATAAGAAAAGTTCATTTTTATCTATTTTACTCTTTATTTTACTTTTTGTTTTTGCTTTTTGATGTTGGGAAAAGTATGATTACGATTCAAAAAATGCATTGTTATTACATTGAGGAATCATTACTGAATGTTACAAGAGTTGCCTGGAAGACTGAAGGGTAATTGTGAAGCATTACGAATTTATCTGACTTTCCTAAACTATTGGATTATTTCAAGTACAAGATATGTCAGCAGGGACCTGTCAAATCATACTGAAGTTAATTTTAACTGATTAATTGTTATCTAAGTCACTAGGAAGAAAACAAGTTCATTCTATTTCTTCCTTCATATATTTTTTTCTTTTGTTTGTTTCTTTTCATCTTTTTTATTTTTGTTTTAAGGGAGTGGAGGGAGGAGAAGTAAGTGGTAAGTTTAGGGGTCAAAAGCGATTAATCTCTTCCCTTCTCTTATGTTCATGGACAATAAAATGTTTCGATGCGAGTAAACTTTGTGTAATATTCAGAGCTTAACTTTATTCTTGATCCAATGGTTAGGTCAGCCTCCACTCTCACACGTGTAGAATTAGAAAGATACATGTACACCTCTTTTTGATTTTTTTAGAATACTATTTTTGGTAGTCTTGATGAAGTATATGAAAAGCTTACTTTGCTTCTTTAGGAGTCTTTGAACAAATTATGCTTTAGGTGAGATTTTAATATGGAACATACGCCATGTTTCTATTAGTTTGGTGTAACACTAGTGAGAATAAATTTTTACCACAAGTCAAGTAATAGGCATTCAAGTGGAAAGAGATATTTGATATTTTGCTTGGACTGTATCACGATTCTTGCTGACAACTATTCTAGTCTTCAATGTTTTATATATGTTACGTTCTGATTTTTACATTGAATTATTCACTATTTCCTTGAATGAAATTTACTTGAAACTAGTCATCAAATTCTACTTCCAGCTAAACCATGTGTTACAGTAGTACACCCAAGCCTCTGTCAAGGAAAGAAACTGGTTCAAGATATTAATCAACCGAGCACATTGTGCAATACCAAATTGTAGCACTTGGAACTTAATAAGAATCAATTTTGAGAAACCTTTGAGTGTTGCTTAAACAAGAGGCAGAGCTAAAAAGATGCAGTAATTGAGGCTCTAGATTGGTTGTTGGAAGGCACTATTGTCAATTTTTTTCTTCATCTTTTTGTGTCTATGGAGGTATCATCAGAATAAAGCTCATATAAATACCCATGTTGTAAAGGAAACTATTTGATTATAGTTGTCCCTACTTTTGATTCCAATAAGGGGTATTTTGTATTCTGTTATCACCTCAATTGGAAAAAAGTACCTGATATATTTGTGCCTGGGCATCACACGGGCATCACCCCTCTAGTGTATAAATAAAAAGCAATAGATATATAGCAACTCATCGGTATCATCTCACAATGAAACTTATGCATATCAACAACCTATCCATAGGAACATAAAGTAAATCTAATAGTGTCACCTATGTATCAGCATATCACGACCCAAATTCCTACCCATAGGGTTGTGATAGCGCGTAACACTACTTGCTAGAAAAGCCTACACCTAACAATAAACAAGGAGCTAGTCTAACAGGTAACATAATATTGAGATATAATAAAAGTAAACTCAAATACATATGATAATAAGTCCAAACCATATGCCTTTTACATAACCTCCCAAGATTTAGCGTTACAGAGTACATGAGCTACTAGAATACTATATATAAGGTTTGAAAAGAAAGCAATACTGTTTGATACAAGAAAAAAATAATAGAGATAGGAAAGAAAATCCAAGGTCTGCGAACACCAAAAAATATACGTCAAGTCTCCTGGAAAAGGTCCGAGCAGTTAACTCTGAACGCTTCTGGATTCTATACCGGAATCTGCATAAGAAGTACATAAGTGTAGTATGAGTACAACCGACTCCAAGTACTCATTAAGTATTATGGTTAACCTTGATTTGAGAAAATTAGGATATAATTGATCTATTTGCTATGTAATTTATGTGTAGGGATGACATATATGCAAAGTGACAAATGCATATGCGTTGTCATGGGTATAAGCATGCAGGATATTCTAGCATACTTTATACCTTAAATTATGACATGTCTTTTCCTTAATTTCGTACTTTCCTTTAATATGTACCTTAATCTGAGATACATGTTTTCTTGTCACGACCCGGATTTCCCATCGTCGGGATCGTGATGGTGCCTACTTGTGAAAGCTAGGCAAGCCAACTACTATGATTTTAACACATTAGCAATTAACCCAAATAGAAATAAGTAGTAATTAAAATTAAGCAGGTATAAAATGCGGAAGTTCCATAACAACTTAAGTTCTAAAACAAGGCTACCCAACGATCTGGTTTTACAATGTCACGAACATCTAAAGATTTCTACAAACATTGGTTTAAAAGAAATACAACCGTTCTCGAAATGAAAAGGGACATTATATCTAAAACATAAGGAAGGGGACTCCGGAGTTTGCAAATGTCGACAGATTTACCTCGGGTCTCCTATGGACTGAAGGCAGCAACCCACGATCTACTCACGAGGTCCAGCACCAAAATCTGCACAGAAAGTGCAGAGTGCAGTATCAGTACAACCGACCCCATATACTAGTAAGTGTCGAGCCTAACCTGTGCGAAGTAGTGACGAGGCTAGGACACGACAACCATATAAACTTGTGCAGTTAAATCATATACGAACAGAACAATAATAACAGGAAATAAGAGATAAAGATAGGAAGGGGACATGCTGCGAGGAATATCAAATTCTAATAGTAAACCAAATAGAGAAGCATAATGAACACCATATTTGTATCAACAAGAATAATGAAACAATAACAGGTGCATGACATCACCCTTCGTGCTTTTACTCTTGTTCTCACCATATGAAACAACCGAAATGGAACGGCATCACCCTTCGTGCATTACCTCTCATAATCATGGAACGACATCACCCTTCGTGCATTAAGCTATCACAATATCGGCACGGCATCACCCTTCGTGCATTAGCTCTCAAATCATGGCACGACATCACCCTTCGTGCATTAGCACTCACAATATCGGCACGACATCACCCTTGGTGAATTAACGCTCACTCACAATATCATGCACGACATCACACTTCGTGCTTTACACTCTTCCTCACCCAAACAATTGAAACAATATTTCCCGGCAAGGGAATCAACAATAGAAACAATAACATCCCAGTAAGGAAATCAACAATAGAAACAATAACATCCCGGTAAGGGAATCAGCTATAACCAATCTAGTTTCAACAGTTAACTTCACAAAATAAATCTCAACTTGAGGCAATACTTAACAATGGTCAATTACTAAGAAATTATCCTAAATCTTGTTCAACAGTGATAATCATCAACTTAAGCATGGACAGTACATAACAAGAGTCACAACAATCATGATATAAGACTCACGGGCATGCTTGACACCAACGTCTAGATACTCGTCACCATACCTATACGCCGTACTCATTACTAACACGTAGCAAATAAGACCACAACTCCTATTCCCTCAAGCTAAGGTTAGACCAAACACTTACCTCGATTCCACGACCAAATTCAAGCCGCAAATACCGCTTTTCCCTTAATTTCCACTTCCAATACACTTGTATCTAGTCATAATTTACTTAATAACATCAATAAATACTAAATAAATCAATTCTAATGCATGAATATAGATTTCCCAATACTTTTTCCAAAAATTCAAAAATTGACCCGAGGCCCGCTTGGTCAAAACTCGATGTTCGAACCAAAACCCGATTAGCCATTCACCCACGAACTCAAACATGAAAATGGTTTTGAAATCCGACCTCAAATTGAGGTCCAAATTCCCAAAATTTGAAAATCCTAATTTCTACCTAAAAACACCCAATTTCTAATGAAAAACCCTAGATTTTGAAGTGAAATCATGTAAAAAGATGAATTAGATTGAAGAAGATGAGTTAGAAATCACTTACCTATGATTTGGAGAAGATTGGGTCTTAGAAAAATCTCCTAGGGGTGTTTTGGGTTTGAAAGAATTGAAAAATGGTGAAAATCCCGTCTGAAATCTCACCTAAGGCCGCAGTTATTGCAATTGCGATCAGGGGTTCACAATTGCGAACCATATAAATTTCTGTTGCCTTCACATTTGCGACAACTATGACTTCGCATTTTCGGCCAGAGTGTCGCATTTGCGAGGATGGCCTGCCCAGGCCTGGTTCGCATTTGCGACATTATTGTCGCATTTCCAAGGCCTACTCACTTCGTAATTGCGAAGCCTGATCTCTCAATTGCGAGATCAGAGGCTTGTGCAAAATACCAGATGCATCAGCTGAGTTTTGCTAAGTCCTAATCACCCCGTGTCCTATCCAAAACTCACTCCGAGCCCTCGGGTCTCTAAACCAAAAATGCACGCAAGTCTAAAAACATCATACAGACTTGCTCGTGCAATCAAATCATCAAAATAACATCAACAACTACGAATTTAACCTCAAATTCATGAAATTCATACGATAGTTCAAAATTTCTATTTTGTCAACCTAGGGTCCGATTTATAATAAATCAACTCCGATTCTTACCAAATTTTACAGATTCGACTTAAATATTATTTTAAACCTGTATCAGGCTACGGAATCAAAATATGGGCCCAATACCATCAAGAACACTCACCATTTCATTTCCAAAAGTCCTTATATTTTCCAGCAAATAATTTTCTTTAAAAATTCTTTTCTCGGGCTAGGGACCTCAAAATTCGATTCTGGGCATACGCCCAAGTAAGGGTGACAAACGAGCCAAGCTCGGGCTTCATGGACCGGTCCTAAGTGGCCGATTTTATATGGGCCCGGGCTTTATGGGCCGGGCTTAAACGGTCACGGGCTTCGTGGGCTTTTTGAGGTAACCGGACCGGGACCGGTACCACGGACTAATGGTCCAGCGCTAAGTGGGTCGGGACCAGGTCTAAATGGGCCTACGTGGGCCTAAGTGGGGCCTGGCCTATTTTTTTAAATTTATTTTTCTCTAAGGCAATTTCTTGTAAATTATATAGCTTATATATATATATATATATATATATATATGTATGTATGTATATATATGTCTACCTCTGGTTGTGATTCAGCAACTCTAAAATTTCTTTGTTCTGAATGGATCCAGTCTCTGAAAAGTAATGATTTTTCCAAGCTCTCCCTCATAGACGCTCTATAATCACCGAGTTGAAATCTTACTTGACTGAAAGGGTTCTCCAATGCCACTGTTGAAGCTTGAATGGTTAAAATGTCTCGGGCCATCCTTGAAAGGATTGGAAAGTAGTTTTCTTTGTCCTTCCACCATTCCAAAAGATTAAATTAGCCGTCGGGATTCACTTCCTTAAGTCCTTGTGACAAATAAACTTCAAGCTCATTTAGTTGTGAACAACCACTAGTGGGACAACCTTGAGAACCCCTGAACTCGGTCTAAGCAGTAAGTGCTCTTACTCCTACAGTTGTTTTAGATGATTGAGAACTAGAATAAGAAGGAGTTGAAACATCTGGTCTAGCATTATCTATTGCAATTTGATAAGCACTATAAATAGTTAGAGCATCTATTTTAATTGAGGCTTTTGCGTCCGAAAGTATAGACAACTCCTCAGCTTCAAGTGATAACCCCCCTCAGCTTCAAGTCCTCAGATCTTAGTGATGCAGATGGAGGTAGAGCTTAACCTCAGAAGGCAGAAAGGTAGCCTTATGCAAAATGCAGAAAAATGCAGGATGGAGACAATGCTTAGTCTCGGAAGGCAGAAAGGTAGCCTTATGCAATGCAGGAAATGCAGATGGAGATAGAGCTTAGTCTCGAAAGGCAGATAAGTAGCCTTATGTAGATGATGATGGAGGTAGAGCTTAACCTCGGAAGGCAGAAAAGTAGCCTTATGCAATGCAAAAATGCAGATGGAGACGGTGCTTAGTCTCGAAAGGCAGATAAGTAGCCTTATGCAGATGATGATAGAGGTAGAGCTTAACCTCGGAAGGTAGAAAAGTAGCCTTATGCAATGCAAAAATGCAGATGGAGACAGTGCTTAGTCTCGGAAGGCAGAAAGGTAGCCTTATGCAAAATGCAAATGGAGACAGAGCTTAGTCTCGAAAGGCAGAAAGGTAGCCTTATGCGATGCAGATGGAGGTAGAGCTTAACCTCAGAAGGCATAAAGGTAGCCTTATGCAGTGCAAGAATGTAAAAGGATGATTAGTAGTAAGATCTCTGAGCTGATAGCCAATTACGACAATATGACTGTTGGGGAGATTGTATACGGATAGCAATTGCGGACAAGTGATGATTTTGAGAAGTTGTATTCTTGAGAGTGCATAAATATACCTAATGATATTGCGAATTAAGTGCCTGCATCCAAAGAAAAATCATGAGTACTGTAAGAGGAAAGGTTAGTTCGTCTTCCCCGTGCTCTTGGGGTAGCGTCGCTAAAAAATAACAATTCAAATAATAGTTATGCATGCTCTAGTAAATATATAATCAAAAATAGTTTTCTTTAGATGAACCAACGACTGCGACGTGGTTGAAGACATTGCAACATCTTTTTCTCCGGAATTTTGAGGGTCCTCCTCAAAATTCTGCCTCAGTTTACTGGGCTGACGCTTCTGGCGATGCATGAACTAAAATTAACCTCGGAATTTTGAGGGTCCTTCTCAAAATTCTGCCCAAGTTCCAATAGCGGGGAAAATGGAATTTTTATTAAATTATGACCGAACCCATAGGGCTGCCTACGTATCACCTCTTAAACGGGAATCGAGTCAGGCATAGTTTAAATTACATCATTAAGGGAATCAAAAGTGGTTACACATAATATCGTTTCACTACATCTGAATTGATTGGCTTCGGCCAGACTTCTCCATCCATCTCTACAAGAATAAGGGATCCTCCAGTTAGAACCCGGTGAACCATGTACGGACCTTGCCAATTGGGAGAGAACTTCCCCTTGGCTTCGTCTTGGTGTGGGAATATTTTCTTCAACACCAGCTGCCCTAGTGTAAACTTCCTTGGCTTAACCCTTTTGTTGAAGGCTCTGGACATTCTGTTCTGATACAACTGACCGTGGCAAACCGCATTCATCCTTTTCCCATATATAAGGGCTAACTGCTCGTAGCGACCTTTTACCCATTCTGCATCATCCAATTCTACTTCTTGTATGATCCTTAAGGATGGAATTTCTACCTCGGCAGGGATGACCGCCTCTGTACCATAAACCAGCATGTAGGGAGTTGCTCCGGTCGATGTGCGGACTGTAGTGCGGTATCCCAATAAGGCGAATGATAACTTCTCATGCCATTGTTTGTGCCTTTCGACCATCTTCCTTAGTATCTTCCTGATATTCTTGTTGGCTGCTTCCACAACTCCATTCATCTGAGGCCTGTAGGCTGTAGAGTTCTTGTGTTTGATCTTGAAAGTTTCACACATTGCTTTCATCAAGTCGCTGTTGAGATTGGAACCATTATCGGTGATGATTGACTCCGAAACTTTGAACCGACAAACAATGCTGTCGAGGACGAAACCCGCCGCAACCTTCTTAGTGACCGACTTGTATGATGCTGCTTCAACCCATTTGGTAAAATAATCGATTGCCACTAAGATGAACCTGTGCCCATTTGATGCGGCAGGCTCGATAGGTCCGATAACATCCATTCCCCAAGCGGCGAATGACCATGGTGAGCTTGTTGCAGTAAGCTCGTTTGGAGGTGCCTTTATCATATATACGTGTATCTGACAGCGATGGCATTTGCGAACATACTGGATACAGTCTGTTTCCATAGTCATCCAAAAATACCCTACTCGGAGTATCTTCTTTGCTAAGAAAAAACCATTCATGTGCGGCCCGCAGGTCCCTGTATGCACTTCGTCCAATAGCCTGGATGCTTCTTTTGATTCGACACACCTTAGTAAACCCAAATCGGGAGTCCTTCTGTATAGGATTCCTCCACTGTGAAAAATGTTGCTGGATAGCCTACGAAGTATGCGCTTCTGAGTAGCGTTGGCAAGTCCTGGATATTCCCTTGTTGTCAAGTACTCCTTGATGTCATGGAACCATGGTTTTCCATCCGCTTCTTCCTCAACGTGAGCACAATAAGTTGGCTGATCATGAATTTTTACTGGGATGGGGTCAATGAAATTTGTATCTGGATGTTGGATCATGGACGATAAAGTAGCTAATGCATCAGCAAACTCGTTCTGGACTCTGGGGACGTGCTGAAATTCTGTCTTTGTGAACCGTTTCCTCAACTTCTGTATATGATGCAAGTAGGGAAGTATCTTAGAGTTCTTGGTTTCCCACTCTCCTCGATCCTGATGTATGAGCAAGTCTGAATCCCCGATCACTAGCAATTCCTGAACGTTCATGTTAATGGCCATTTTGATCCCCAAGATGCAGGCTTCATATTCGGCCATATTATTTGTGCAAGGGAACCTGAGTTTGGCAGATACCGGGTAGTGATGGCCGGTTTCTGATACTAAGACTGCTGCTATGCCAACTCCTTTGAAATTTCCAGCTCCGTCGAAAAACAACCTCCAACCATCATAGGATTCTGCAATATCTTCTCCTATGAAAGATACCTCTTCATCGGGAAAATACATTTTTAGGGGCTCGTATTCTCCGTTCACGGGATTCTCGTCCAGATGGTCCGCCAAGGCTTGCCCTTTGATTGTTTTCTAGGTCACGTAAACAATGTCGAATTCACTTAGCAGGATCTGCCACTTGGCAAGCTTGCCAGTGGGCATGGGCTTCTGGAAGATATACTTCAGAGGGTCCATTCTGGATATGAGATAAGTAGTGTAAGCACAGAAGTAATGCCTTAACTTCTGCGCGACCCAAGTCAGAGCACAGCAAGTGCGTTCTAAAAGAGAATACCGGGCCTCGTACGGTGTGAACTTCTTACTGAGATAGTAGATGGCTTGCTCCTTTCTCCCTGTTTCATCATGTTTTCCTAGAACACAACCGAATACTCTATCCGATACCGCAAGGTAAAGCAATAGGGGTCTTCCTGGCTCAGGCAGAACCAAGACCGGCGACATTGACAAGTATTCCTTAATTCTGTCAAAAGCTTTCTGACAATCATTAGTCCATTTGGTAGCAGCGTCATTCTTCAACATTTTGAAGATAGGTTCACAAATGACCGTGGATTGAGCTACGAACCAGTTGATATAGTTGAGTATTCCCAGGAAACTCATCACGTCCTTCCCGAATGCACACTTGGCGGGATTCAGTTTTAGATTATACCTCCTCAGTCTGTTGAAGAACTTTCTTAGGTCTTTTATGTGATCCCTGGCTTTCTTGGATTTGATGATGACATCATCCATATATACCTCGATCTCCTTGTGTATCATGTTATGAAAGATGGTAGTCATGGCTCTCATGTAGGTGGCACCAGTGTTCTTCAAACCGAACAGCATAATTTTGTAACAGTACATTCCCCATGGCATGATGAAAGTCGTTTTCTCTGCATCTTCCTCATCCATCCATATCTGATGATACCCATCGAAACAATCAACAAAAACCTGCAACTCATGCGTGGCGCCGTTGTTGATAAGAATGTGTATGTTAGGCAAGGGGAAGTCGTCTTTGGGACTGGCCCGATTGAGATCCCGGTAGTCAACGCAAACTCTAACTTTCCCATCCTTTTTTGGCACTGGCACGATGTTGGCTAACCATATCGGATACTCTACTACCCTGAGAACCTTGGCTTTGACTTGCTTGGTAACCTCTTCTTTGATTTTCAAACTCATGTCGGGTTTGAATTTCCTGAGCTTCTGCTTTACCGGTGGGCATGTTGGATCTGTTGGCAGTTTGTGAGCTACAATGGATGTGTTGAGACCAGTCATATCATCATATGACCAGGCGAATATGTCTTCATATTCCTTCAGGAACTCCATGTACTCTTTCTTTTCTGATGGTGACAGGTGAACACTGATGCACGTTTCTTTGACATTCCCTGTATCTCCTAGATTAACGACCTTAGTTTCAGCCAAGTTAGACTTATGGCTATTTTCAAAATTCTCAACTCCTCTAACGACCTCTTCTGGTATATCATCCTCTTCTAAGTCTGTATTCGTTTGTTGTGTCGTCTCGTTGCAAGTCACAATCGTTGGTTCATCGTCAAGGCAAGTAATAGTAATGCTACGTAAAATAAAGTGAATGATAGAAAAATAATAAGAGTGAGATATATAATAAACTGAAATGCTTCAATTAAATTCGTAATTGTTTTGAGTATCAGAGCTCTTTTCAGAATTAAAGATAATGCGGAAATAAAATCAGCTAGTAAAAAGTAAAATGTGATGCATGGTGCTTTTGTTTAGCCTTGCTACCCCGAAGCTTTTCAGGCCCTGGTGGTTTTGATTGACCAATTGCTGAGGCGCTCTCCTCGGTTCACAACTTGTATAGAAGGGCCTTCCTCCCCTTCCTCCTTGAAAATAACACAGCAGTCCATATCATCATCCTCCAGGAACAGATTCTTCACGGCTGCCAATGCTTCATCTTCCTCCGACCCATATATAATATCTACCGACTGGAAAGTCTGCTCTAGGTGAGGTATCAGATGCTCCAGTGGGTAGTACGGATCGCACCATGGTGGTGACCAGTGATTGAACTCCTCCCAAGTGTACTCATACCCCAAACCAAATGTAGTGCCATGTTTCTTCAGCTTGATAGGTTTGACGATTCCCTGGAGGTTTTTGTCGAGTCCCTTTCCAGGTTCGTATCCACACCAATTCAGGATAGTTTCAATCTTGTTATCCCACCATTTGTCTACAGCGTTAACTTTTTCAATGTGGTGGTATGTTTCTCTGCCTATTCTCCTTCTTCCTCCAATCATCGGGATGGTGTGGCGACTATATATGGGGTTGCTACCATAACCATGAATGATCACCTCTTGGTGATTCCATTCGAACTTCACTGCCTGATACAGGGTCGATGCTACAGCTCCAGCGGCATGGATCCATGGTCGTCCTAACAGCAAATTGTAGGATGCTGGGACATCTATCACTTGAAAGTCAACGTCGAACCAGGTTGGCCCCATTTGCAAGCATAGGCTGATTTCCCCGATAGTAGACCTTTGGGACCCATCGAAGGCTTTGACATTGATGGCCCCATCTTTGATCTCGTGCAGGCTCTTTCCCAATGTCCTGAGAGTTATCAACGGACAGATGTTGAGGCTGGAGCCTCCATCGATCAAGACTCTAGTGAGGAAGTAATCCTCGCATTGCACGGTGATGTATAGGTCCATGTTGTGACTCAGTCCTTCCGGCGGCAGCTCATCTTCATGGAAGGTGATTTTATGGCTTTCTAGTATTTGTCCTACCATATTTGCCATTACGCCCCCAGTTATGTTGTTGGGCACATAAGCTTCGCTCAATATCTTCATCAAGGCCATTTTGTGTTCATCAGAGCTCTGTAGAAGAGCTAGGATGGAGATATGTGCTAGTGTTTTGTTCAACTGCTCAACGACCGAATACTTCTTAGCTTGTATTTTCATCCAAAGATCATCGGGACCAGTTTCAGTAGTCCGTCCTGAGGCTTGCTTACTGGATTTAGCTAGGTGCTCTGGAGTGTAAACCCTGCCTGTTCTGGTCATACCCTGCGCAACAATTGCTTCTCCCATCTTGGTCTTTCCTTTCCTCCTTGCTTCAGCTGTGTAATCCCATGGTATGGCATTTGAGTGGAATGGTGTTATGTCTGACATTGCTATAGGGATGGGTACCCTCGGTGGTAACACAACAACTTCAAAGAGTACAGGTGCCTTTGGAGCCCCAAACTCAACCTCAATTGGCTCGGCCACCTTCGCAGAAGAAGGTGCTTCAAATTCGAGAGGCATAGACATGTTTACTTCATCGCCCCTGGAGGGCTGGTTCTGCACAATAATTGAGTTAAGTGTGACTGCTGGTTTCTTTGGCTCATCATCCTCAACAATTGTCCTATCGATCCCTCGGGGTCCCAGTCATCTTCGATCTCGATCATGTGAATGTCCCCACCTCTGTGATCAGGTAGAGGGTTGTTGCGGACATTAGGAGCAGGCTCCTTTGCTATGATAACCTTATTGTCGATCAGAGTTTGAATCTTGTCCTTCAACGAGCGACATTCGTCAATGGTGTGACCTTTCATGCCGGAATGGTACACACAGGTCTTATTAGGGTTGACCCACTGGGAAGGATTTTCTGGAGTTATGGCAGGGATATGGGAGACGTAACCAACAACTTTAAGTTTTTCAGACAACTGGTCAATTGGCTCAGCGATGGCTGTATATTGCCTGGGAGGTCTGCGGTCAAAATTTGGTCTGGGTCTAGGGAAATTTTGGCGAGTGGGAGGTGATTGGTAGTGAGAGGGTTGGGCATTATAAGCTTGGTAAACAGGTGCAGGTTGAGAGTATCTGGGTGAAGTGGGTTGATATGTGGGAGGTGGAGATGATTGGTAAACGGGTGGTGGATTTTGGTAAGAGGGTGTGAGTGCTTGGTAATTCGGGATAGGTTGATATGTAAGTGGAGGTGACGGGTAAGTGTGGTATTTTAGTGGTGATTTGGCTCCTTGTGCGACCATCACGACATTGACATCCTTCTTCTTAGACGTGCCACCAGACTGTAAAGCCTTGTTGGTGGCCTGCAATGCTTCAAGATTAGTAACCATACCATTCTTAATGCCTTCCTCAATTCTTTCTCCCAACTTGATGATATCGGAGAATTTCTTACCCTCGATCAGCATCAACCTCTCGTAATATTGTGGGTCCTGAGCCCGGATGAAGAATCTGTTCTTTTGTTCCTCTTCTAGGGGCGGCCTGACCTTAGCAGCCTCTGATCTCCAACGAGTAGCATACTCGCGGAATGTCTCGGTAGGCTTCTTCTTCAGATTCTGGATGTAGAATACATCCGGTGCATTCTCTGTATTGAATCGGAACCTATCCATGAAATCCGATGCCATACCTACCCAGCTTGTCCATTGCTTGGGGTCCTGACTGATGTACCAGGATAAAGCATCCCCCTTCAGGCTTCTCATGAAGAGTTTCATACGGATTTTCTCATTCTTTCCAACTCCGACCAGCTTATCACAATATGTCCTCAAATGGACTCTGGGATCTCTTGTGCCATCGAACATTTCGAACTTGGGAGGTTTGTATCCCTCCGGAAGTTCAACATCTGGCTGAATGCAGAGGTCCTCATAATTCAGCCCCTCTATGCCTTTGTTTCCTTCTATGCCCTGGACTCGGCTGGTCAATTTCTTGAGTTCTGCTGCTAAGTTTCTGATAAGAGAGTCCTTGTCATCAGACTCAGGTGCACTTGAGATTAGTTGAGTGTAGTGGGGTATGGTATCTACGTAGATGGGAGTGTTGTGGGGGTGGTCGTTTGTGGTGTTCAATGGTTCAGGAATGGGTAGTGGAGTGTGGCATGTGTTGCAATGTTGAATATGAGTGGGTTGCATCTGTGGTTGTAGGGTGTTCTGTGGAAGTGCGGGATTTTGAGCATTTGAAAAGTTGACATCAGGAGCGGTGAGAGTGAATGATAAATTTGCCAAGTTCCGAACTTGATCCAGTTCTTCTTGGAACTTCAACAGTTTCTGCTCAAGTTGGAAAGCAGTTTCCTTACCAACCAGGGTACCCTGAGGAATCGCAATTCTTCCAATTTCCTTTCTGGCGCTTTAATCTCCCATTCTACCCTTGTCCTTGTTCCGGATAGGACTCGGAGGAAGAGGACGAGGAGGGCCCTTGGATCTCGTACTGTATGATGATGGTATGCACGAACTAACCTTTGGGGAGGGGAATAATAAAAGAAAAGAAAAACAAAAAAGGTAACAAGTTAGTGTGGATTATGAAGAAAAAATGTTGCAATATTTAAACACATTGTGCAAGAATATAAATCGCGTCCTAATTTGGGTACCTCGTTGTGCACGAGGTAGGCCTAGCGACAAATTAACTTGGAGAACTTATAATGCTAAATGCCTCATTTTATTGATAAAAATAAGACAAATCCAAAACGACGCTAAATAACAGAAAATAAAATGTCACTAGTGGCCATCGGCCTTATTACATCATTAAAAGCAAAATAAAAGACTCCTAACTACTTGGTCCCGGAAGGACCTTCCCCAGATTTGGTATCTTTATCCCCCTCGAACAGCTTCACCAACTCGCGCAGTCCTAACAGCAGATAAGCTTGGGCCAAATGTCCGCCTGCACTCCCTTCAGCGTTTCGACAATCTTCAATCCTCTTGAGGAACTTTCCTTCTAGCTCCACTAGACCCCGCTCCAAATACCCTAGTCTCTTGTTAGCACTGACAGCCATATCCTTCCATTCCTCGATCAACTTTTGATGGGCTTCTTGTATTTCCCGATGCTCACTTTCACACTCTCGAATTCTGTTGCGTAGTTGATTGTACTTAACCCGTGTTTCAGCTTTCTCGTCGATGATTCTGTGTCCGTGAATGAACTCGGGCTGACCCATACCATTGTGATTATCTTCCAACCAACCCGAATAGTGTGGCACGCAATCAGCGTGATAACTGTCTGGCTCAATAGATTCTTTCCCCAAAACGAGCTTGCAATGCCACATGTGTTGAGCTTGGCATTTGTGACGGCTATCATCGTCCTGGAAATCAGCCCTAAAGTGACTCATTTTGTCGACCCTTGGTATGATTTGCTTCCTTCCAGCCTACCTCATGGCTCGGAGGGGAACGTAGGGATAAGTTCCTCTTAGACCAATGAGTATGAGAAATGGTGCGTCTCGGGATCGAACAATGAATTCTTCCGTAGGGAACCATTCGACCATCCACTGTACCTGGTCTTCTTTTAGATTCTCAAATATAATTCATACGCCTTGGATGGTGGAAGGCAATGTGATCATCCCAGTCTCTGTGTAAGATCTCTTATCGGTATTCTCCTTTCTGGAGGTGCTCCATGAGCCAGAGCTAAAGTAATAAATTGCATCCCTCAAAATGATTGGCTTTTCGCTGACAGTTGTCCAGAGCCCGGTATATCTCAGCAACAATCATGGGCACTGTACTGAAAGGCTGTCCGCCAATTCCTTCCATCAGAGTCTTGGTTACCATAGCCAGTCTGGTGTTGATCCTAGCCTTCTTCATAGGGAACACTATCATTCCCAAGAAACAAAACATGAATACGAAGACCCTTCTGTGAATATGCCCCAGTGAGGTGAGGGGAAATTCATCTGAGTAGGTGCGGTATGACTTGCTATGGCCGTACCTCTCGTACAGATAGTCGAATGGGATGTAGGAGTCTTTCAAACAGGTCAAGTCTGGGTTCTTCTTCAGTCCCATCATCTTAAGGAAACCCCTACCCTTGCGATTTTCTGGCATAAGCAAACCCGGAGTCTCCCAAGGAATGCCAGCTATGCCTCTTATTTCTTCGAGCAAAGGAGTCATTTCAAGGTCCTCGAAGCTGAAGACGGACCTGTCACTGTCCCAGAACAGAGTTGCAGCCTCTATGATTTTGTTATTAGGTTGGATTTCTAGAAGAGAAGGCAGATTCCCTAAGTATTTGCGGACGAGTGTCTGATCACTGGAGTGGAGATCTTCCCACCAATTCAGCAGCCTTGGAGGAATGTTGGTTACCATGCAAAATCTGGGGACTTTGTGCCTCATTTTCTGCAAAATAGAGTGTTAGACCCTTACCCGCCAGACTCGACTATTTAAACCAATAATTAGCATAAAAAGCATTTAGTTCTCCAAATAAATGCACATAACATGTAGGTGTCCGTTTGGGTTTCAGGAAACCCAATGGACTTTGGACAAGGCTATCTTAATGAGTCATTATGTGGACAACATAACTGACTCGGCTAGGTTTGACCATGATGCATGCACAGTTAGAGTAAGGTTTCTATTGGGGTATTAGACAGGTACCCTTGAGCGGACAACTCAAGAGGAAAAGGCATGGAACCGTCGACTGCACCGCTGATCGACTGGTTTTACCGCAAATACGCCTTTGCCAAATTTAAAGGGTGATAATATTGGAAGAGTGCAACCACTCATTATAAGCGTTGCTATGGTATTTGTTTGGCACGAGTGGAATATGATGTTGAAGATGCAGTTTACAAGAATGAAACAAATTAACATGTATTTTCACGTTCATAAGATAAATGATTACAATAATTGCAGTAATTACAACAGTATTGAAATAAAGCAGTAAAGGAAGGTAGCTAAAGGAAAGAAAAGACATGAAGAGCCAAGTCAGTTTTGTAGCGAATAAAAGACAGTAAATAAAGCAATTAATGAGATAGTAAAGTCACAAGCAACATGCAATGGTAAAAGCCTAAAGAATCCCCAGCAGAGTCGCCATGCTGTCGACGCCCCCTTTTTCTCTAACTGTGGGGTCAGAAATCGGGTATACGACATTGGGAGGACAACTCTATCCCCTTTCGAGAATTGGGTTTAGAAGTTGAAGAGTCGCCACCTAATGATTATAGTGCATTAGGACACTTTTTATAAGAGTTTGAGATGAAGAGACCAGAGATTAGGGTAAGGGCTAGAAATTATCCCGAGGGGAAGGTGTTAGGCACCCCTCTGGATCCACAAGTGTGGTTCCTGGCCATGCTACAATTATGACTTTACAAGTAAACAATCAAGGCTCAAATAAGGACTTGAATACAACATAGCAATTAGGTTGAAACTTATGAAAGTAAGTAGAAAGAGAGCAAGGATTTGAAAAGTTTAAACAACTCTAAAGGAAGCGAATAAAGAAAAGGGGGTCCTAGGTTTGTGATTAATATGGATCACTTCAATGCAATATCCAACAATCACTCCTCAGAAGAGGGGTCGCACGTGATATTAGCGCACCCGTCATCATATCCATATTCTACCCTTCCCACCCCGTTAAGGTATTAAAGCGCGGAATGGTATCGTTACTTATTGCATGCTTTTAACCGTCCCAATCCTATCAATATCGGAGGCATTGAGACTACTAATCCTGAAGGGGAGGGAGTTGGGGCTTTTATGGTTTTAAAAGGAAAAAATTCTAGGGCGACAAACAAAACACATAAAGCAGATATGGGAAAACACATAACAGTTGAAAGGCTCAAATAAACCTCCTCAAGTTTAGAAAAGCATACAGTTTAGCATGTCTTACATGTACTGATTAGGTCTGAATTAAACTTCAAAAAATGCATGAGGCAGACTGATTTATTACATACTTTAGATAAGAAATCCGAATCAGACCTGCCTGCTGGTTGGAATTGTCAAAGATTGATGCACTTATGGCTTTTACCCTAAAGCTTGCCTAGGTGAAACCTATAGGCATGATATCTAATAATGCAAAGTATACTGATTTTAAGGAAAAGCTTTATTGATTTTAGAAAAAGGGATCTGCAGATTTTAAGATGGGTTTTAGATTCGAAACGAGGCTGATTCAATTAACTGATCCTATAGGCATGGTTTCTAAGTGTCATTGATCTTAAACAGTTGCAAGAATCCTATAGACATGATATCTAGGCATTACTAATTTTAAACGTTTATAGAAGTGCAGAAGTCCTATAGGCCTGGTGTCTAAAATACTGATTGTTAGTTAAACCTATATACATGTTTGCCTAATGATAGATGCATATGGAAAATACAGAAAGTCCTATAGGCATGGTGTTTATATGAGAATGCAGAAAATTTTATGGACATGGTATCTATGTGAGAATGCAGAGTTTCAATGATTTATAAAATGCAGAACTTTAAAACATAGTAATTCCTATAGGCATGATCTCTAGATGAGATGCAGAATTTTATAAATGATAACCCCTATAGGCATGATATCTACCCCTTGCATGCATAGTTCCCCACCCTTTTCCACTAGCCGACCCCAAATGTTTATTACAAGATTATTACAAACCAGAATTGATAAAAGAAAAATAATATAAAATTTACATCAGAAAACTAAAAGTCCCAACCAAGGAGAGCCTGATTCGTACATCTGTCTGAAGCATGAAGTAAACTAACTCCAAAGATCAAGTTCCAAAGCCTTTCTCTTATTTGGGATGTGTCAAAGTTCCCAAGAGTCTCAAAGGGGCTCCGGACAATTCTTACACCCCAAATATATTTTAGAATCAAGGACATATTGCAGTGTGGAAGGGCCAGCCCTCAAATGTCCAAGTTCAGAGGGAACTCAAGGTCCCAAAGCAAGGCTCATAGGAGAGGGGCAGAACTTAAAATCTAAGAGTAGGTGCAAGTGCAGGGGAGGGGAGTGATAAGCTGGTGGTCATGCCAAGCAACTTGAAGTACTGGCACACCCCTGACCAACTTGTCATTTCAAGTTGAGGAGTTAGGGCTTATTGAAAGCCAGGCTCAGGCCTAGGAAGCCATTTAAGAGGCTACTAGATCATGAGCCTTAACTCAGCATACATAGGGGGTAAGGATAGGGGATTCATAACAGAAACAGTAGACAAAGGAAAAGTGGGAAAAGGACATGATCAGCAATAAAACATACTGACACCCTTTACTTGGGGTTAAAATTCCGTTCATGGACAACAACTCATGTTGCCATGCCCTGAATCGCCATTTACAATCACATAGAGGGTAAAGGTATATGGATCAAGCATTCGCAAGAAAGTAAAGCAAACATCAGAATATGAACATGTCAAACTTTGCAGGTAATAGGCATAGATATAAAGGTTCTAAGTAAACACATTAGGATGATTGCTAGGGACTGAATCAAGACATACCAGTAAAAGAGCAAGAGCAGGATGCAAAGACAAAGTAGTAGTAGTATATTAGCCTTGACTTTCACCCAGCTAATAATAAGCAGGGGCAGAGAACAGCAGTAGAGAAGAGAGCAAGAGGGAATGCAGGTTTTGAAAGTAGTAGTAGTGTGTAAGAGTATGCAATTCGAAGTGTGTTGTAAAAAGTATTGAATTGTCCCTTTAATAGTGCAGAGAAGCAAGTAAGAAAGGTAAGAAAATAGTTTACAATCAATCACATAGAATTTCCCTTCAGCTAAGGGATTTTATTTCAAACGGGTAGAAGGTAATTATGGAAAAAAATTGATCAGAATCTTTTCCAAAGTAGTACAAGAAGGGAAAATACATAGGAACTATTTAAGGAAAGAGTTTGATAGCAACAAGGTTTGCACAAATAAGGAAAGGCAATCAATCAACAGTCAGTAGAATCAGAATTTGAGTTTTGGTATGAATGAACCCAACCAGAAAAGGTGAAGAAAGGTTTAATCAAAGAAAATCAGTAACAATCAATCAAACCCCATTAGAGGATTTCAGAATCAATCAATTAGGAGTTGGCAAAACCCCTTTTGAAGAAAGAATTCCTCATATATAAAGCACACAACCATGTCAAACAAGAAAGAACTGTCATGCTAATTAGAAAGAATCTAGTATAGAAAAGTTCAGAGTTATAAACAAAGAGGCTCAAATTCAGTACATAGACTCAAACTTAGTTTGAGAGAATCCAGGGTTCCATAATAGAACCCTAGTCCGAGCACGAGATTAAATTCGCCAAAAACCCTAAATCCTAGGGTTTTCGACTCGAATCAGATGTAGAGACGAGAAGACAAATAACTAAAATAGGCTTAGAGGTATTTTTCAGAGACTCATGAGAAAACAAACAGGTAAAATAGCAGGTTCGGAACAAACATAGTGAAAAAGCTGATTTGAAGCATAAAGAACATGTTTTAAGAAAAGCTTGGAACTTAAACAAGTTCAGAAGACAAAGAGGTAGTGTAAACTTAAGGAAACAGTAGTTGAAACGTGTTTAGAAAGAACAAAGTCCAGAAGAAGGCAAATAAGAACTAAGAGCTTAGTAGAAAATACAGTAAAGGAGCACAGGGGTAAATGAACACATAAGATAAACGTGTGAAAGCATGATATAGAAACCAGTAGAAGAAAGAACGGAGCACAATAGAAGAACATGCAAAATAAGGCAAACATAAAGATACGGGAGAAGAACATGCTAGGTAGAAAAGAGAACATACAAACATAACATAGACAGATTCATACAAAAGAAGAAGAAGAAGAAGAGTTAGAAAACATTTTAAGATTTTTTCAGAAACCCTAAATCGAAGAGAAACAAATTTTGAAAGAAAAGATTGGGGAAAATGTTTCAAAACTCCAGTAGAACATAGATGTAGCATAGATATAAGAAAACAAACAGGGAAAGAACCTCGAATAGCTTAGGGTTTCGGAGAAACCCTAGAAATGAGAAAGGCTTGGAAGAAAGTCCGATCTAAGTCGGATGAAGTCAGAAACAAGTTCAGAAGAACAAGAGCCACCGGAGCAAGGTCGGAGATAGCCGAAATCTTCGAATCGGTGAGTAAAGACCTTCAAGGTCTGGCCTCGATCCTTCGAGCATCAGTCATGCAAGATCCGGATGAGGTGAGTATAGGTCGTCCATGGCCTGAGAGGCCATGGATTCCGGTGAGTCGGATGTTGAAGATGGGATGAGAGAGGCTAGAGTTTCAGGAACCTTCGAGAGAGTTTGAGAGATAGAGAGATGAGGAGTCTCGAAAGAATGAGACGTGGGGAAGGGGGTAGGTGAGGGTTTAATTATGGAAAGGGGGATCTGGGTCGTTGATTTTATTTGATTAATGACTCAGATTAGTTCGGAACTGGGTCGGGTTAAATTAAGGATTGGGCTGGGGTGGATTTGGTTGGGTCTTGGGTTAATTGGGTTGGGGTTAAATTGAGGCTAAAATTGAAATCCGAATGGGCTATAATTGCAATGAAATGAGGCTAAATGTTAAATGGCCAGTTTTCCCTTTTTATTTTATATAAAATAGTTAAAACAATTTTAAAAGCAAATTAAAAGTACTGACCCAATTAATAATATATAAATATCAAACTAAAAATATTGGAACTAATTTTATAATTATAAAATGCTATTAATCTTAAAGTAGGCTATAATTGCAATTATATGCAATTTGGCTTCTAAAATAGCAAATAAATTTGTGAAAATATACAAAAATTATATTAATTATATTTTGGTATAAATACGGGAATAAAATAAATTATTCACCAAAACTGATAATTTTGGGAATAATTATAGATTTTGCACTGCTAAAATAGACAATAAATTAATTTCAAAAATCTTAAAAATTAGGAAAAAATACCAAAACTCTTGGGGCATTATTATATGTGCATTTACATAATATTTTGAAAGTATTTTGTATAAAAATACATAGGGAAAAATTGGGTATCAACAGGGATCAATCGGGGCATCATTTGGATCAGTTGGGTTAACTTCAGCAACAAGACTAGTGGGTATATCATCATCCGATTGCGTTTCATCTAAATCTATTTCCTGCTCATCTTCTTCATTATTAATTGAATTACCATAAACAGAATTCATATATTCATGATCTAAGTATTCACCACCTCCAACATTATACATATATTGACTCTCCGTAAATTATAATAAAGTATTATCACTATCAAGAATAGGAGAAGGTGGAGGGCGGGTATGGGTTTGGGTAGGGGAGCCCGGGGAATTAGAAGAAGAATAGATTGCCCACTAGATTCACCACTTTTGGATTTTTCCTTATTTTTACTAAATATTTTTTTTAAGGAATAAGCCATCTTAATTATAATTATACAAAGTAAATAAAACAAACAAAACTATAATATTAAAAATAAAGAGATGGAACGAGTTTACCGAATTGACGAACAACTTGTTGAAAAATAATTATCGTTGAAGACTTGAATACTTCAATTCACCAACTTCACAAATTTTCACACAAGTTGCAACAATAAAATAACCAATTTTAGAAGAAAATTAGAGAGAGATTAAGAGATATTGATGATTCTGTGAAGAAAAATGAAAGAATGAGGGGGTATTTATAGATAAAAATAGGTAAAAAGTGCAATTATAAAAAGTTTGGGGTTAAAACAAAGTTGTGGGTAAAATGACTATTTTAAAAATAGCCAACAACTATTTTGGCAGAAATAACAGCTAGATTTTAAATGGGTAACAGTCAGTTTTTTTTGTGGGATTTTTTTTTTAAAAATGTAGTCGTTGGGCCCGTTTGGGACCGGTTGAACCGGCCAAGTTAGGACCCGGTCCCAAGCCCAAACGGTCTCGGTCCTAACGGTCTTCTTATATGAACCGGCCTACTTGGGCCTGCATCTCCCCTGGTCCCGGGCTTAAACGAGTAGGCCCGTTTAGGCCCACTACCCATATGGGCTCACGGGCGTGGCCCGACCTATATGCCAGCCTTACGCCCAAGTCCCATATTTTACTACTGACCATATGGGACCGTCAAATCACGGGTCCGGTTCCGTTTACCAAAAATGTTGACCGAAGTCAACTTTGATCAATTTTAAAGGCCAAACTCAATATTTTTCTAAAATTTCACATAAAATCTTTCCGTAAACGCTCCCGGACTGCACACACAAATCGAGGAGAAAAGAAATGAGGTTTTTATGTCCTCGGAACCCGGATTCAAATTTTAAAATACAAGATGACCCTTTGGGTCATCACATTCTCCACCTCTGAAATAATTGTTCCTCCTCGAACGGACATAGAAAAGTACCTGAGTCGGTGAAAAGATGGGAATATCGGCTCTGCATATCAGACTCGGACTCCCACGTTGCTGCCTCAACATGCTGACCTCTCCACTGCACACGAACAGAAGAGAAATTCTTCGATCTCAACTGAAGAACCTACTGGTCTAGAATAGCTACCAGCTCCTCCTCATTGGTCAAGTACTTATCCAACTGGACAGTGCTGAAGTCTAACACGTGGAATAGATCGTCGTGATACTTCCTAAGCATGGACACATGAAACACTGGATGCACTGCCGATAAACTCGGCGGCAATGCATGTCTGTAAGCCACCTTTCCCACTTGATCAAGAATCTCAAAAGGACCGATGAACCTAGGGCTTAGCTTGCCCTTTTTCCCAAATCTCATCACGCCCTTCATGGGCGACACCCGAAGCAACACTCGCTCTCTGACCATGACTGCCACATCAAGAACCTTACAGTTGGCATAACTCTTTTTCCTGGACTGAGCTGTACGAAGCCTATCCTGAATGATCTTAACCTTGTCCAAGGCATCCTGTACTAGATCTGTACCGAACAACCAAGCCACTCCCGGGTGAAACCACCCAACTGCTCGGAGCATATCCTCCAAAATCTAAATAGTACACTCGAATTGTCCGCCCGTCTGAGGATGAAATGTTGTGCTCAACTCGACCCGTGTACCCAACTCACGTTGAACTACCCTCTAGAAATGCAAGGTAAACTACGTACTTCGGTCAGAAATGATAGACACGGCACCCCATGAAGATGAACAATTCCCGGATATAGATCTCAGCCAACCGCTTCGAGGAAAAGGAAACTGCCACCGGAATGAAATGCGCTGACTTGGTCAGCCTATCCACAATAACCCATACTACACTTAAATTCCTATGAGTCCGTGGGAGTCCAACAACGAAATCCATAGTGATACGCTCCCACTTCCACTCAGGAATTTCAATCTTCTAAAGCAAACCACCAGGTCTCTGATGCTCATACTTTACATGCTGACAATTCAAACACCAAGCTAAATTTACCACAATATCCTTCTTCATCCTCCTTCACCAATAATGTTGTCACAAGTCCTGATACATCTTAAGCAGGTATAAAATGCGGAAATTCCATAACAACTTAAGTTCTAAAACAAGGCTACCCAACGATTTGGTGTCACAATGTCACGAATATCTAAAGATTTCTACAAACATTGGTTTAAAAGAAATAGAGTTGTTCTCGAAATGAAAAGAGACAATATATCTAAAACATAAAGAAGGAGACTCCGGAGACTGCGAATGCCGACAGATCTACCTCGGATCTCCTATGGACTGAAAGCAGCAACCCATGATCTACTTATGAGGTCCAGCACCGATATCTGCATAGAAAGTGCAGAGTGCAGTATCAGTACAACCGACCTCATGTACTAGTAAGTGTCGAGTCTAACCTCGGCGAAGTAGTGACGAGGCTAGGACACGAAAACCATATAAACGTGTGAAGTTAAATCATATACAAGTAGAACAATAATAATAAGAAATAACAGATAAAGATGGGAAGGGGACATGCTACGGGGAATATCAAATTCTAACAGTAAACCAAATAGAGAAGCATAATGAACACAATATTTGTATCAACAAGAAAATGAAATAGTAACACGTGCATGGCATCACCCTTCGTTCTTTTACTCTCGTTCTCACCATATAAAACAATAGAAACGACACAACATCACCCTTTGTGCATTACCTCTCATAATCATGACACGACATCACCCTTCGTGCATTAAGCTCTCACAATATCGGCACGGCATCACCCTTCGTGTATTAGCTCTCAAATTATGGCACAGTATCACCCTTCGTGCATTAACCCTCACAATATCAGCACGACATCACCCTTCTTTCATTAACACTCACTCACAATATCATGCACGACATTACCCTTCGTGCTTTACACTCTTCCTCACCGAAATAATAGAAACAATACATCCCGGCAAGGGAATCAATAATAGAAACAATAACATCCCGACAAGGAAATCAACAATAGACATAATAACATCCCGGCAAGGGAATCAATTATAACCAATCTAGTTTCAATAGTTAACTTCACAAAATAAATCTCAACTTGAGCCAATACTCAACAATGGTGAATTACTAAGAAATTATCCTAAATCTTGTTCAACTGTGATAATCATCAACTTAAGCGTGGACAGTACATAACAAGAGTCACAACAATCATGATATAAGACTCAGGGGCATGCTTGACACCAAGGTATAGATACTCGTCACCACACCTATAAGCCGTACTAAAAAACTAACACGTAGCAAATAAGACCACAACTCCTATTCCCTCAAGCTAAGGTTAGATCAAACACTTGCCTCGATTCCACGGCCAAACTCAAGCCTCAAATACCAGTTTTCCCTTAATTTCCACTTCCAATCCACTTGTGTCTAGTCATAATTTACTTAATAACATCAGTAAATGCTAAATAAACCAATTCTAATGTATGAATATAGATTTCCCAATATTTTCCCCAAAAAGTTAAAAATCGACCCCGGGCCTGCTTGGTCAAAACTCGAAGTTCGAACCAAAACTCGATTACTCGTTCACCCACGAACTCAAAAATGCAATTGGTTTTGAAATCCGGCCTTAAATTGAGGTCTAAATCCCCAAAATTTGAAAATCCTAATTTCTACCCTAAACACCCAATTTCCCATGGTAAAACCCTAGATTTTGACGTGAAATCGTGTATAAAGATGAATTAGAATGAAGGAGATGAGTTAGAAATCACTAACTTAGAATTTGGAGAAGATTGGGTCTTTGAAAAATCGTCTAGGGATGTTTTGGGTTTGAGAGAACTGAAAAATGATGAAAATCCCGTATGAAATCTCACTTATAAGGCCGTAGTTATCGCAATTGTGATCAGGGGTTCGCAATTGCGATACCTATAAATTTTTGCTGCCTTCGCATTTCCGACAAATATGTCGCATTTGCGACAACTGTGACCTTCGGATTTTCGGGCCAGAGTGTCGCATTTGCGAGGATGGTCTGCCCAGGCCTGGTTTGCATTTGTGACATTATTGTCGCATTTCCCAGGCCTGCTCACTTCGCAATTGCGATATCAGAGGCTTGTGCAAAATACCTGATGCATCGGCTGAGTTTTCCTAAGTCCTAATCACCCCGTGGCCTATCCAAAACTCACCCGATCCCTCGGGGCTCTAAACCAAACATGCACGCAAGTCTAAAAATATCATACGGACTTGTTCGTGCGATCAAATCATCAAAATAACATCAATAACTACGAATTTAACCTCAAATTCATGAAATTCATAAGATAGTTCAAATTTTCTATTTTCTCAACCTAGGGTCCGATTTATATGAAATCAACTCTGATTCTTACCAAATTTCACAAATCGACTTAAATATTATTTTAAACATGTACCGGGCTCCAGAACCAAAATACGAGCCCAATACCATCAAGAGCACACACCATTTTATTTCCAAAAGTCCTAATATTTTCAAGCAAACAATTTTCTTTAAAAATTCTTTTCTCGAGCTTGGGACCTCGGAATTCAATTCCCGGAATATGCCCAAGTCCCATATTTTACTACGGACCCTACAGGACCGACAAATCACGGGTCTAGGTCCATTTACCAAAAATATTGACTGAAGTCAAGTTTGATCAATTTTAAAGGCCAAATTCAATATTTTTCTTAAATTTCACATAAAAGCTTTCCGAAAATGTGCCCGGACTATGCACGCAAATCGAGGAGAAAGGAAATGAGGCTTTTAAGGCCTCGGAGCCCGAATTAGGATTCTAAAATACAAGATGACCCTTTGGGTCATCACATTCTCTACCTCTAAAACAATCGTTCCTCCTCGAACGGACATAGAAAAGTACCTAAGTCGGTGAAAAGATGCGGATATCGGCTCCGCATATCAGACTCGGGCTCCCAGGTCGCTGCCTCAACAGGCTGACCTCTCTACTACACACGAACTGAAGGGGAAATTCTTCGATCTCAAATGACAAACCTGCCAGTCTAGAATAATTACCGGTTCCTCCTCAAGTCCTTGTCTAACTTGACAGTGCTGATGTCGAACACGTGGGAAGGATCGTCGTGATACTTCCGAAGTATGGACGCATGAAATGCTGGATGCACTGGTAATAAACTCGGCGGCAATGCAAGTCTGTAAGTTACCTCTCCCACTCGATCAAGAATCTCAAAAGGACCGATGAACCTAGGGCTTTGCTTGCCCTTATTCCCAAATCTCATCACGCCCTTCATGGGCGACACCAGAAGCAACACTTGCTCTCCGACTATGAATGCAACATCACGAACCTTACGGTCAGCATAACTCTTTTGCCTGGACTAAGCTGTACGTATCCTATCCTGGATGATCTTAACCTTTTCCGAGGCATCCTATAGTAGATCTTTACCCAACAACCAAGCCTCTCCTGGCTCAAACCACCCAACAGGCGATTGATACTGTCTACCATATAATGCCTCATAGGGAGACATCTGGATGCTCGACTTATAGATGTTGTTGTAGGAAAACTTCGCTAATTGCAAGAACTGATCCTACGAACCTCCAAAGTCAATAACACATGCTCGGAGCATATTCTCCAAAATCTGAATAGTACGCTCGGACTATCTTTCCGTGTGAGGATGAAATGTTGTGCTCAACTCGACCCGTGTACCTAACTCACACTGAACTACCCTCCAGAAATGCAAGGTAAACTGCGTACCTTGGTCAGAAATGATAGACACGGGCACCCCATGAAGACGAACAATCTCTCGGATATAGATCTCAGCCAACCGCTCCGAGGAATAGAAAATTTCCGCAGGAATGAAATGCGCTGACTTGGTCAGCCTATCCACAATAACCCATACTGAATCGAACTTCCTCTGAGTCCAACGGAGACCAATAACGAAATCCATAGTGATACGCTCCCACTTCCACTCAGGAATCTCAATCTTCTGAAGCAAACCACCAGGTCTTTGATGCTCGTACTTTACCTACTGACAATTTAAACACCGAGCTACATATGCCACAATATCCTTCTTCATCCTCCTCTACCAATAATGCTGCCGCAAGTTTTGATACATCTTAGCGGCGCCCAGATGAATAGAGTACCGAGAACTATGGGCCTCCTCTAGAATTAACTCACGAAGTCCATCCACATTAGGCACACAAATACAACCCTGCATCCTCAAAACTCCATCATCTCTAACTGTAACTTGCTCGGCACCTCTGTGCAGCACTGTGTCTCTAAGGACAAGCAAATGAAGATCATCATACTGCCGATCCCTGATACGCTCAAATAATTAAGATCGAGCGACTCTGCAAGCTAAAACACAGCTGGGCTCAGAAACATCCAACCTAACGAACTGATTGGCTAAAGCCTGAACATCCAAAGCAAGCGGTCTCTCACCGACCGGAATATATGCAAGGCTATCTATACTGGCTGACTTCCTACTCAAAGCATCGACCACTACATTGGCCTTCCCAGGATGATACAAGATGGTGATATCATAGACTTTCAATAGTTGCAACCACCTTCGCTGCCTCAAATTTACCTCCTTCTACTTGAACAAATACTGTAGACTCTTGTGATCCGTGAACACCTCACATGACATGCCATATAAATAATGCCTCTAAATCTTCAACGCCTGAACAATGGTTGTTAGATCCAAATCATAAACTGGATAATTCTTCTCGTGAATCTTCAACTGTCGCGAAGCATATACAATAACCTTGCCATTCTGTATCAACACCGCACCAAGTCCAATATGAGATGCGTCACAATATACTGTATATGGCCCTAAACCTATAGGCAAAACCAACACTGGCGCCATAGTCAAAGCAGTCTTAACCTTCTGAAAGCTCGCCTCACACTCGTCAGACCACCTAAACTAGGCACCTTTCTAGGTCAACCTGGTCAACAGGGCTACTATAGATGGAAACCTCTCCATAAACTGATGGTAATAACCCGCCAAACCCAAGAAAATCCGGATCTCTGTAGTTGATGTGGGTCTAGGCCAGTCCCTGACTGCCTCTACCTTCTTCGGATCCATCTGAATATCCTCTGCTGATATAACATGACACAAGAATGCAATTGGACTAAACCAAAACTCACATTTCGAAAACATAGCATATAACTGGTTGTCCCTCAAAGTCTAGAGAACAAATCGAAGATGTTTCCCATGCTCCTCTTGACTGCGGGAGTAAATCAAGATATCATAAATGAAAACGATCACAAAGGAATCTAGATAGGGCTTGAACACTCAGTTCATCAAACCCATAAATGCTGCTGAGGCATTTGTCAACCCAAAAGACATCACTAGGAAATCATAATGCCTATAACGAGTCCGAAAAGTTGTCTTAGGGACATCGGATGCCCTAATCCTCAATTGATGGTAGCTAGATCTCTAATCAATCTTCGAAAACACTTTGGCACCCTGAAGTTGATCAAATAAATCATCAATCCTCAGAAATGGATACTTGTTCTTGATGGTGACTTTGTTCAACTGCCGATAATCTATACACATCCTCATCGATCCATCCTTCTTCTTAACAAAACACCGGTGCACCCCAGGGCGAGAAACTAGGTCTAATAAAGCCCTTATCAAGCAAATCCTGTAAATACTCCTTCAATTCCTTTAACTCTAGTAGGGCCATGCGATACGACAGAATGGAAATGGGCTTAGTGCCCAGAGCCAAATCAATGCAAAAGTCAATATCCCTATCGGGTGGCATCCCCGGTAGGTCTGCGGGAACACCTCTGGAAACTCCCGAACAACTGGCACAAAATCCATAGAAGGAACCTCAACATTAGAATCACGAACATAAGCCAAATAAGCCAAACTCCCATTCTCGACCATATGCTGAGCCTTCATATAAGAGATAATCCTGCTCGTAGAATGGCCAGGAGTCCCTCTCCACTCCAATCGAGGCAACCCCGGCAAGTCTAAAGCCACGATCTTGGCATGATAGTTCAATATAGCATGATAAGGCGACAACCAATCCATCCCCAAAATGGCATCAAAATCGACCATATGAAGAAATATGAGATCTATACGGGTCTCAAGACCCTTAATAATAATCGCACACGAACGATAGACACGATCTACAACAATAGAATCACCTACCAGTGTGGACACATATATAGGAGCACTCAAAGAATCGCGAGGCACAACCAAATACATAGCAAAATATGATGACACATAGGAGTATGTAGGCCCCAGATCAAATAGAACTGAAGCATCTCTACCGCAAACTGAAATTGTACCTGTGATAATGGCATCGGATGCCTCAGCCTCAGGCCTGGATGGGAATATATAACATCGGGGTTGGGCCATACCACTCTGAACTACATCTATGGGACGGTCTCCTGCTGGCTGGCCTCCATCTCTAGCGGCCTGACCTCCACCTCTAACGGCCTGACCTCTACCTCTAACACCTCGACCCCTACCTATAGCTGGCCGAGTGGATGGTGGAACACCCGGTGCTTGAACCATGGCACGAGAACCCTGATGTTGAGAACTGCTCGATGCTCGAGGGTAAAATCTAGAAATGTGCCTCGTATCGCCACAAGTATAACAACTCCCCGACTGTTGGGACTGCTAACCTTGAAACTGACCCTGATGGCCTGAGTAACCACCTTGAAAACTTTAGAGCAGAAGTGCACTAATAGGAGCTGGTGGTGCATTGTATGGTAGCTGATGGGGAATACTGCATATGAGAACCATGGCCACCTGGACCACCGTGAGAAGTATGAAGTGATGAATGAATCGGCCTGGGAGGATGGCCTCTACCAAAAGAATCCCTGCCTCCAGACGAGGCACCACTGAACCTGCCAGAATGACGAGGCCTTTTGTCAAACCCCTAACCGATCCCCTGAGCTAGAACCATCTCAACCCTCCTGGCCAAATTGTCCGCATCTTGGAAAGAAATCTCGCTCCCTATCTCCTTAGCCATCTGCAATTGAATAGGCTGAGCGAGTCCCTCAATTAACCTCCTCACTCTCTCTCTCAGTAGGAAGTATAAGAAGAGCATGACGGGCCATGTTAATAAATCTGGTCTCGTACTGAGTGACGGTCATAGAACCATACTAGAGATGCTCAAACTGCCTCCGATAGTCCTCCTTCTGACTGATAGGAAGAAGTTTATCCAGAAATAGCTGAGAGAACTGATTTTAAGTCAAAGTCGGTGACCCAGCTGGTCTAGCCAAACAATAATCCCTCCACCAAGTCTTGACTAAATCTGACAGAAGAAAAGCAGCATAGTCGACCCTATTAGTCTCCATTATCCCCATGTTTCGTAGAACCTCGTGATAGCTGTCCAAATAATATTAGGGATCCTCTGAAGGTGTACCGCCATAGGTGGTAGTAAAAAGCTTGGTGAACCTGTCCAGCCTCCACAAGGCATCAGCAAACATAGTTGACCCATCATCGGTCTGTGCCACAACACGCGGCTGAACTACCCTAATTAGCTGAGCTGCTGAGGTCTGAAACTGGGGAGCCATCTGCTCCGGGGTGCGAGTAGCAGGAGTCTGTGCTCCTCCCTCAGCCAGAGAGACGTCTGGTGCTACAAGAAGTAAGTCTGCCTTGGTGACACTCTCTATAAGGCCCACTAGACGGACTAGAGCATCCTGGAGTATCGAGGTAGCGATGAACCCCTCTGGAACCTGAGTTGGCCCTGCTGGAACGGTCTGGGCTGGAACCTCATCATCAAACTCTACCTAAGGCTCCGCCGCTGGTGCTGCTGCTCTGGGCTGAGCCCTGCCCCTACCTCGGACTCTAGCATGGCCTCGGCCTTGTCCTCTGCCTCTCGTAGGAGATGCCATTAGTGGATTGGGCTGCTGATCAGTGGATGAAGAAGCACGTGTTCTCTCCATCTGTAAAATAACAGAGTAGAAGCTCAATTAGCATTGAGAAGTCAAATCGCATGACAGAGAAGAATATATGTGAAGTGATTCCTAAACTCTGTAGCCTCCGGGGAATAAGCACAGACGTCTCTGTACCGGTCCCTCAGGCTCTACCTAGCTTATTTGTAAATTGTGAGACCTAGGCAACCTAGTGCTCTGATACCAACTTGTCACAACCCAGATCTCTCACCATCGATATTGTGATGGTGCCTACTTGTGAAAGTGAGGCAAGCCAACTACTATGATTTTAACACATTAGCAATTAACCCAAACAAAAATAGGTAGTAATTAAAATTAAGTAGGTATAAAATGTGGAATTTCCATAACAACTTAAGTTCTAAAACAAGGCTACCCAACGATCTGGTATCACAATGTCACAAACATCTAAATTTCTACAAACATTGGTTTAAAAGAAATACAACTGTTCTCGAAATGAAAAGAGATAGTATATCTAAAATATAAGGAAGGGGACTCCGGAGTCTGAGAACTCTGGCAGATCTACCTCGGGTCTCCTATGGACTGAAGGAAGCAACCCACGATCTACTCACGAGGTCCAGCACCGAAATCTGCACAGAAAGTGCAGAGTGCAGTATCAGTACAACCGACCTCATGTACTGGTAAGTGTTGAGCCTAACCTCGGCGAAGTAGTGACGAGGCTAGGACACGACAACAATATAAACTTATGCATTTAAATCATATACGAATAGAACAATAATAACAGGAAATAAGAGATAAAGATAGGAAGGGGACATGCTGCGAGGAATATCAAATTCTAACAGTAAACCAAATAGAAAAGCGTAATGAACACCATATTTGTATCAACAAGAATAATGAAACAGTAACAGGTGCATGGCATCACCCTTCGTGTTTTTACTCTTGTTCTCACCATATGAAACAACAGAAATGGCACGGCATCACCCTTCGTGCATTACCTCTCATAATCATGGAACGACATCACCCTTCGTGCATTAAGCTCTCACAATGCACGGCATCACCCTTCGTGCATTAGCTCTCAAATCATGGCACGGCATCACCCTTCGTGCATTAGCACTCACAATATCGGCACGACATCACCCTTGGTGCATTAACATTCACTCACAATATCATACACGGCATCACCCTTTGTGCTTTACAATCTTCCTCACCCAAACAATAGAAACAATACATCCCAGAAAGGAAATCAACAATAGAAATAATAACATCCCGGCAAGGAAATCAACAATAGAAACAATAACATCCCGACAAGGGAATTAGCTATAACCAATATAGTTTCAACAGTTAACTTCACAAAATAAATCTCAACTTGAGCCAATACTAAACAATTGTCAATTACCAAGAAATTATCCTAAATCTTGTTCAACAGTGATAATCATCAACTTAAGCATGGACATTACATAACAAGAGTCACAACAATCATGGTATAAGACTCACATGCTTGACACCAATGTATAGATACTCGTCACCACACTTGTATGTCGTACTCAACACTAACACGTAGCAAATAAGACCACAACTCCTATTCCTTCGAGCTAAGGTTAGACCAAACACTTACCTCGATTCTACGGCCAAACTTAAGCCTCAAATACCTCTTTTCCCTTAATTTTCACTTCCAATTCACTTGTATCTAGTCATTATTTACTTAATAACATCAATAAATGCTAAATAAACCAATTATAATGCATGAATATAGATTTCCCAATGTTTTTCCCAAAAAGTCAAAAATCGACCCCAGGTCTACTTGGTCAAAACTTGAAGTTCGAACCAAAACTCGATTACCCATTCACCCACAAACTCAAATATGCAATTGGTTTTGAAATCCGACCTCAAATTGAGGTCCATATCCCCAAAATTTGAAAATCCTAATTTCTACCCAAAACACCCAATTTTCGATGAAAACCCTAGATTTTGAAGTGAAATCATGTAAAAAGATGAATTAGATTGACGAAGATGAGTTAGAAATCACTTACCTATGATTTGGAGAAGTTTGGGTCTTTAAAAATAGCCTAGGGATGTTTTGGGTTTTAGAGAATTGAAATATGGTGAAAATCATGTCTGAAATCTCACTTAACATGCCGCAGTTATCGCAATTGCGATCAAGGGTTCCCAATTGCGAACCCTATAAATTTATGTTGCCTTTGCATTTGCGACAAATATGTCGCATTTGCGACAACTGTGACCTTTGCATTTCCGTCCAAAGTGTCGCATTAGCGAGGATGGCCTGCCAGGCCTGGTTCGCATTAGCAACATTATTGTAGCATTTTCCAAGCCTACCCACTTCGCAATTGTGAAGCCTGATATCGCAATTGCGAGATCAGAGGCCTGTGCAAAATACCAGATGCATCAGCTGAGTTTTCCTAAGTCCTAATCACCCCGTGGCCTATCCAAAACTCACCCGACCCCTCAGGGCTCTAAACCAAACATGCACGCAAGTCTAAAAATATCATACGGACTTGCTCGTGCGATCAAATCATCAAAATAATATCAACAACTACGAATTTAACCTCAAATTCATGAGATTCATAAGATAGTTCAAAATTTTTATTTTCTCAACCTAGGGTCCGATTTATATCAAATCAACTCCGATTCTTACCAAATTTTACAGATTTAACTTAAATATTATTTTAAACCTGTACCGGGCTTCGGAACCAAAATATGGGCCCGATACTATCAAGAACACACACCATTTCATTTTCAAAAGTCCTTATATTTTCCAGCAAATAATTTTCTTTACAAATTCTTTTCTCGGGCTAGGGACCCCAAAATTCGATTCTGGGCATACATCCAAGTCCCATATTTTACTACAGACCCTACGGGACCATCAAATCATGGGTCCTGGTCTGTTTACCAAAAATATTGACCGAAGTCAACTTTGATCAATTTTAAAGGCCAAATTCAATATTTTTCTTAAATTCCACATAAAAGCTTTCCGGAAACGCGCCTAGACTACGCACACAAATCAAGGAGAAAGGAAATGAGGTTTTCAAGGCCTTGGATCTTGGATTCGGATTTTAAAATACAATATGACCCTTTGGGTCATCACATTTGTTGACACATATATGCCTTCACTTGTTAACTACCTTCAATTGTTACTTGCTTCTATTTGCTTTATGCTTTTATTCAATATATGCTTTTACTTGATGCATTCCCTTATCTGTTGTTAGATTGTCTTTACTTGCTTCATGTCCTTATTTGCCTTATTGTCTTTATATATTTCTTGTTTTACTGTATTGTGTAATGTTGCATTGTGCGACCATAGATTGTTCTCGTGTCACGATCCAAATTCTCACCCATAGAGTCGTGATGGCGCCTAATACGGCTTGATAGGAAAGACAACACTAAACAATAAATAAGGAGCTAGTCTAACAGGTAACATTATATTGAGATAGAATAAAAGTAAACTCAAATACATATGATAATAAGTCTAAACCATACGGCTTTTACATAACCTCCCAAGATTTGGTGTCAAAAAGTACATGAGCAACTAGAATACTACATATAAGGTTTGAAAAGAAAATAATATTGTCTGATACAAGAAAGTATCAATAGAGATAGGAAGGGGACTCCAGGGTCTGCGAACGCCAAGCAACACTACCTCAAGTCTCCTGGAAAAGATCCTAGCAATCACCTCTGAATGCCGCTGGGATCAACACCATCGTATATATCCCTAATCACCCTAATATATGCTACTAGAACACTGCTAACCTCCAAACATCTCCACAGAATCTCCCTCGGGACTTTGTTGTAGGCTTTTTCTAGATTAATGAACACCATATGAAAGTCCTTCTTCCTCTCCCTATATTGCTCCACCAATCTAGATTATGAACTTAGCCGTATAGAGTTGGGATTATGTTATAATTTATTTGGACTTTATGATTATATATCGAGGGCTTTGGTTTGTTTTATAATATTTTGAGATAATGAGCTCGGATTTGGGCGATTTTCACCACATGGATTGGAAAAAGTGTTCTTGACCCGGTTTTAATTATTAATTATGATTCTATCTTTGATTTTGACATTTAGGTGATGAATCTAAAAGAGAAATTGGGGGTTTTTATCAAAACTTTTCTAAAGTGAATAGTTGGATTTTAAACATTGATTCGGAGTCGTAATTGGATGAAACTAGTATGGTTGGACTCGTATTCAAATGGATTGTCGAAATTTGTGAGCTTTGTCGGGTTTCGAAGCGAGGGCCTGGGTTGAGTTTTTCGTTGACTTTAAGTACTTGATTAAAGATTCGACCTTTACCATTTGAGTTTATTTCCTATGGTATTATTTGATGTTTTTGAGTTGCTTTTGGCTAGATTGAGGTCGTTCAGAGGTCGATTCGCGCAGGATGGCGTTTTAAAGTATTATTTTGGCTTGTTTTTTACATATCTAAACTTGGTTTGAGGGTAATTAACCATGTGGACTACGATACTTGAGATGTGTTAGGGGTGACAGGCGTGTGTGCTTACATTGAGGCATTCATGATCCAGGTAAACTTTAGGCTACTATGAGACTTGTCTTCTATCATGCCTCATTACATCCATGTTTTAGCTATGTGTAAGATTATTTGAGCTATGATTCATGATTTAAATCATGTCTAGGCTACATATTTATTTGTTTGGGATATAATAGTGTTATTCTTGCTATTTTGAGCTGTTTGCCTTAATTTTAGACATACTCTCAATCATGATGTTATATCCGTGTATGATCTCTCAGTCTTAGTGCATTCTTATTATGATTTATCACATGTTGATGATGCATCATATGTGTAATACTGTTGAATTATGTACTGTGAGATGTGGTTAATTGAGACTAAGTAGTATTCATATTCTCAATCATAATTTTTTCATCTGCATGTTGTATCTAGGTCTCTATGCATTATTTGTATGTCATATCACATGTTGTGGATGACTTTTTATATGATATTGTTTGGTCTGAGTTCTGTGTGATGTGAGATATTGATACTTGAGCGGTTGATGATTGATCTAGCTCGTAGTGTTGTAAGTGTAATTTATATTTGGATAGGGTTGCACGCTGCAATGGATTGATATCTGGATCGGGTTGTACATCGTAATGGATTTATCTTTGGATCAGGTTGCATGCCACAACGAATTGATATTTAGATCGGGTTGCACATTGCGACGGATTGCTATTTGGATTGGGTGGCATGTCGCAATAGTTATATTGATTATTGACTAGCACTTGGGAAAGGATTAGCCCCTTTAGAATCTGATATAATAGTGAGCGCAGGCACAATGATATATATATGTGCTTTAGTGAGGCGAATTTGGGTCAGGCAACCGTATAGTGTTGAGTGTGATTGTGTGTGTGATCGTGAAGGGCATTTGTGCCAGGCACCGTGAGTGTGTTGAGTGTGAGTATACTTGATGTTTCACTGTAATGTTATTGACTTGACATGTATATTTGATATGTAGTCTTAGAGATGTATTTTTCCTCATGCTAGATGGTAATGAAAGGTCTTATATGTTGTTGAAAGTTTGAAAAATCACAGTTTCCTTGTTAAACTAAGGTTTTACTGATTAAGGATAAATATTGGGATTTGACTGTTATATTTGAAGCATGCCTAATTTTCAGTATTTCTGAATGAGATGAACATAATATCTCTTGAATTGTTTTATTTTACTATCATCATTATATTATGTGTTGTTATTGATCATTGGTGTTGAACACTAACCTTCTTCCGAGGCCGATACTGCTTTCAATCTGAGATTACGTTTGTTACTTATTAAGTACATGGGGTTAGTACTACTCATACTACGCTTCTGTACCTTGCATGTAGATCTCGGAGCTGATGTTGTTGTTTATGGCGGGAGGTGACATTGAAGATGTACTTGCTTTCCGGACATAACCGTTTGTCCTCGATAGTTTAGATTCGTATTCTATTTTTGTATATTCCAAATATACGTCGTAATTATTTTTATACTAGCTTTGTAAATCTAAATCTAGCGGCTCATGACTTGTACTACCAATCCATGGGTTATTGTATAGATATTCTGTTATTTATTTATTGATTCTTATTATTCATGTTTGAGTTGTGTTGACTATTGTTTGGCTTACTTAGTGGGTTGGGTTAGGCGCCATCACGGCTAGGTGAATTTTGGTGACAAGTTGGTATTAAAGCTCTAGGTTCATAGGTTCTATGAGTCAAAAGCAAGTGTCTAATAGAGTCTTCTGCATCGATATGATGACGTACATACCTGTCTTCAAAAGGATACAGGGCATCTAGGAAACTTTCCATCTTTCTTTCCTTATCATGCGATATTGATTCAGTTTGAAGTGTATCTCTTTGAATCATTTATATCCACTCGTAGGTGATGTTGAGCACTCGGTATTAGTTGTGTAGTGACGGCTTATGATGTCATGGATTAGGTGCGAGATGTGTTCGCTATGTTGTGGAGATAGGCTGATCTGGAGGACTTAAGTCCAGGTTCAGATTGCAACTTGGGCTTGGTTGTTTCAGTTGTGTGAGTGTGTACTTTTGGATTTATATGACCGGTAGTATCCCTATAAGTGGTATCGATGGCTTGATGAGTGGTTGGATAGTTATATGATGAGTATTATGTGACCGAGGACTACGCTAAGGTTGTTTGGATGTGACTAGAAGAATTTTGCTTAGGATAAGGACTATGGATGCTTGATTTCTATATTGATGTATCGTACATTCTTGAGTTATGAGCGTGTTGAGAGATCTTTCATGTTCATTTGTTGAATGAATTAGATTCTTATGTCTTGTTGATGAGTTTAGACTCAGGAAAATTAAGTGATTGCATAGTTGTGGCGATCATGATAGGGTCATAGAGAGATGCAAGTTTGAGGCTAAGTAGGTGGGTTATCACCTGCAGGGTGGTCTATGAATGTGTGATTTTTATGATATTTTTTTGGAGATTTTTTTTTCTACCAGTGGGTTATATATGTTACAATTTGAGTTCAGATCGCTCGAGGAAGTTTGCAAGACTGTCAAGAGGATAGATGTCTGCTTAGCGGTGATTTGAGGTACCTTATGAATAGGTCTACGTGAGTTCATAAAGGATTTAGTTGAATTACAGTACGAGATCATGACAATTATGGAGTAAGGGTATTGTGGATTATCAGATGTTGTGTTCTATGACTTCAAGCCAAATGGGGGAGTTTGCTATCGACGATCAGATTGCATGATCATGTGTTATATTAGTTAGGAGTTAAGGCATATTTGTGGATAAGTTATGACTTGGAGCTGACTTCGAGGTTACTAAGAGGAAGGAAAATTGCTAGATGCATGAAAAGCAAGAATGACGAGCCCATAACTAAAAGAGCAGAGGTGATTATTGGTAAAGCCAAAGCTATTACTGAGGAGGTACACACTAACGTGAATAAATATCATAAAGGGGGTATTGCGTCTTATGGTAAGAAAGTAAGTCATGTGCTCCAATATGTCCCTAAAATGAAGAAAGATGAGGTCGAATCATCTAATCTCCAAACCAAAACACTAAAGGAGTTAACTCTTTCGGTAAAACGAATTGAGGCAGTAAAGTTGTCCTCGAAGCCGCTTGCAGGGTATGTAGCCCATAATCGTTTGTAGAATATGGCACTCCCTACAAAGTGAACAGATAAAGTTTTTGATCCTAACGCTTACAAGCTATTTGCAAAAGCTGGATACAACCCCAATGAGCCATCAAAGTTAGGGAAGCTCCCATCAGAAGCTGCAATGAGACAACCACATGAAGGTTTAGGATAAAAGCAATTGTCACCAGTGCGCATCTTCATAAGAAGGGCGAGTAGCAATTATATCACTGTAGAAGATGAGTCTGCCGCTTCTAACAAGCCTTCTGTCTTTGATAGACTTGGAAAATAACCTGTGAAGACCTCCGTGTTTGAAAGATTGGGTACATTAAAGAAGGGGAACAAGTTTCAGAGAAAGTTTCAAAGCATAAGAACACCTGCTTCGCCCAAAATCTAGAAGATCTCTATGGATTTCCAAAGTTTGTTCCTTCTAGAATGAGGCGACAAACAAAACTTGTGGTTTCATGTAAAGAAGTACTGAAGATAAAGCTATATACTGTGGTCTACACTAAGGAATGTGACTAAGATAAAGAAAGTGTGGGTTCTTCGTATCATGTTATTGTACAAGGCGAGAATGGTGTTCCATCTTCAATGGAGATAATGTAGAATTGGAAGATGTTTTACTGTCTTATCACATATCCTTCAATGATGGGGACCCTCAAGAAGATAAAGATGTGAAAGATGCTCTACCTGAACTTGAAGAAAGAGTGAAGACGACAGTTGATTCCTTAAAAGAAGTTAACCTTGTCACCGATGAAGAACCGAAACCCACATACCTAAGTGCTTTACTAGAAGCTGATGAAGAGAGCACTTATATTGAGTTACTCAAGGAGTTTAGGGACATCTTCGCTTGGAGTTACAAAAAGATGCATGGCTTGCACTCTATCACCTTGCAGTCAAAAATGGTGCTCCCCCTATTAAACAAGCTCAAAGGCGTTTTAGGCCGGACTTGGTTCCCTTGATTGAAACCGAAGTTAACAAACTCATCGAAGCTGGCTTTATTCGTGAAGTTAAATATCCAACATGGGTTTGAAGTATTGTCCCTATAAGGAAGAAAAATGGCCAGATTTGAGTGTGCGTTTACTTTAGGGATCTTAACAATGCGTGTCCGAAAGATGAGTTCCTGCTTCCCATTCCAGAACTGATGATTGATGCTACTACTGGGTACGAGGCAATGTCATTTATGGACAGTTCATCAGGCTATAACCAAATTTGCATGGTGCAAAAAGATGAAGAGTTTACTGCATTTCGTACCCCCAAGGGTATTTATTACTACAAGGTAATGACTTTTGGCTTGAAGAACGCTGGCGCTACTTACCAAAGAGTTATGCAAAATATCTTTGATGACCTTCTCCACAAGAATGTCGAATGTTATGTTGATGACTTGGTGGTAAAATCAAGAAAGAAAAGCGAATACTTGAAAGACTTGAGAATGGTGTTTGATTTGCTCTGGAGATACCAACTTAGGATGAATCCATTAAAATGTACCTTTGGAGTTACTTTTGGAAAGTTCCTTGGTTTCATTGTCCGACATCGAGGGATTGAAATTGATCATGCCAAAGTAGATGCAATCTTGAAAATGCCTGAGCCTCGGGATATTCACGAATTGAAAAGCCTTCAAGGAAAGTTAGCATACCTTAGGAGATTCATCTCGAACCTAGTTGGGAGGTGTCAACCATTCAGTCGCCTTATGAAGAAAGGTGTCCCTTTCAAATGGGACCAAGTGTGCAGTAATGCCTTTGAGAGCATTAAATCCTACTTGATGAAGCCTCCAGTTTTAGCAGCCCCTATACCTGGAAAGCCATTGATACTATACATTGCAGCACAAGAAAGGTCTATTGGAGCACTGTTGGCCTAAGAAAATAGCGACGGGAAAGAAAACCCTTTTTACTATTTGAGCAGGATGATGACACCAAACGAGCTGAATTACTCGCCAATTGAAAAGTTCTTTTTGGTGCTAGTCTTCTCAATTCAAACGTTGAAGCACTGCTTTCAAGCTCATGTTGTTCGTCTTGTTTCTAAGGAAAATCCCATCAAGTTCGTGATGTCAAAACCTGTTCTTAGTGATTGACTAGCGAGATGGTACCTCTAATTTCAACAATTTGAGATTTTGTACATCCCTCAAAAGGTTGTAAAAGGACAAGCATTGGCAGACTTCTTGGCAGATCATCCGATACCTGATGACTAGGAGCTAACTGACGAACTACCTGATGAGGATGCAATGGTCATTGAAGTTGAACCTCCATGGAAGATGTACTTTGATGGTGCTGCACATCGTGGAGGAGCTGGTGCTGGAGTAGTATTTGTCACTTCCTAAGGTGACGTCTTGCCCTACTCCTTCACCTTGACACAACTCTGTTCCAACAATGTTGCTGAGTATCAAGCATTAATACTTGGGCTTGAAATGGTTGTTGATATGAAGCAATTGCAATTGCAAGTCTTTGGAGACTCCTAGTTAGTGGTCAATCAGATTTTAGGTAGTTACGAGGTCAAGAAGCCTGAACTATTCCCATATCATGATTACGCTAAAATATTAATGGGGTGGCTCGGTGATGTGACTATTCAGCATGTGCCAAGGAATTAAAACAAGAAGGTGGATGTTTTAGCTGCCCTAGCTTCATCGTTAACCCTGACTGATCAAGCGCAAGTTACTGTCTACCAAAAATGGGTAGTACCGCCGCCAAATGAGGCTGAAGGTGAAGAAAATGAACTCAAGCATCTTGTCACTATTTCTGAAGTCGAGAAAGAAGAATGGCGACAACCCATTATCGACTACTTGTACTCTGGGATACTTTTAGAAAATCTGCAGAGAAGAACTGAAATCCGTCGTCGTGCACCTCGTTTCCTTTACTACAAAGATACCCTATACATAAGATCATTCGAGGGAGTACTCTTGCGATGCTTAGGGGAAGATGAAGCACTCCAAGCTTTACAAGAAGCACATTCTGAGGTATGTGGGTCACATCAGTCTGGACAAAACTCCACTTCCATATAAAAAGGATAGGATATTATTGGCCAACGATGGTAAAAGATTGTTTGGACTACGCTCGAAGATGCAAAGCTTGTCAATTCCTTGCAAAGTTTATTCATCAACCTCCTGAAGTGTTGCACCCGACTGTGGCATCCTGGCCGTTTGACGCTTGGGGATTGGATGTTGTTGGACCACTGCCATGTCCTCTGGTGGGCACCTATACATCCTGGCTGCAACCAACTACATCTCAAAATGGCTGAAGTTGTTGCTTTTAAGGAAGTCAAGAAGGAAAATGTTGCAAATTTCATCCGAGTAAACATTATTTATCGCTTTGGCATTCCTTGTTACATAATAACGGATAATGGAAAGACATTTGATAATAGGTTGATGAATAAGATTTGTGATCTTTGTCTTCAAGCAACGTAACTCTTCGATGTACAATGTTGCCGCCAATGGTCTAGCTGAGGCATTCAACAAAACTCTATGCAACTTGCTGAAGAAAGTCATCTCCAAATCCAAATGAGATAGGAATGACCCTATGGAAGAAGCTCTATGGTCATAAAGGACGACTCACCGCACGCCAACATAAGTGACTCCTTATTCACTCATTTATGGAGTTGAAGCCATCTTGCCACTTGAGCGTCAAATAGCTTCGTTACGACTAGCTATTCAAGAAGGGATCACTGATGAAGAAAATGCTCGAATTCGATTAGCAGAGTTGGAGGCTTTTGATGAGAAGAGGTTGGAAGCTCAACAAAGCCTTGAATGTTATCAAGCTCGATTATCTCGCGCCTTCAATAAAAGAGTTCGCCTGAGATCCTTTCAAGTAAGAGATCAAGTCCTTGCCGTACGAAGACCCATAATTACTTCCCATAAACCTGTAGGGAAGTTCACTTCAAAATGAGATGGGCCATATGTCGTACAAGAAGCTTACTCAAGTGGGGCTTACAAGTTGGTTGATGCAGATGGCATGAGAATCGGCCCTATCAATGGCAAGTTATTAAAGAAGTATTATCCTTGAAGTTGCAACACTCCTTGACGTATGAGCCTAAACTGCATGTTGCTACGCTCTTTGACGCATGAGCCTAAACTGCATGTTATTACACTCCTGGCCCGCATGAGTCTAAACTGCATATAGCCCCCACAAAAAAAGAGCCCGCTAGGTTGAAAACCTCGAAAGAGGCGGCCTAGGAAAAAGTTAGGACATAAAAAAATCACCCAGCTTGAACTACGGTATGACTTGATCCTTTTCACCGAGGTACATAGGCAACTTAGAGTTTCATTCTAAGTTCAGTCGCATAAGTTCAAAAAATACATATTGCCTCAATTGTTGTTCGAATAAAGTATGAAGGAATATAAGATCAAGCTGAAATGTCATCCTACTGTTGAACTTTGATCTCATTTGATTTTAAGGGGGCAACCCTCTATGGTAAATTGATATCTTTAATGGGCCGATTTTAGGAGGACGTCAAGTAATTGCATTGAAGTCCAGGGAATCTTTATGTCTTCAGGTTCGCCAAACCTTCAAGTTCGTTAGTCTCCAAGTCCTCCCTCTGCCTAAATAAAAGGGAAGAGAAGAGATGCGTCAAAAGGAAACACAAGTATAAGGAAAAGATTGTTTGGAACAACGTTTCAAATTCAGTGAGACTTAAACTCAAGATATCTGTGAGAACATACCTCTTAAATTTTTATTGATGGCAAGTAAGACATCTTCCGATCTCGAGGCTTTCATACCAAGATATGAATATTTTGGTGAGACTGAGAAAATCTGGAATTGATAGCGTGGTGCAATATAAAGTTAATTTCAAAATATTAATTGGGACTATTTTGAAGTTATTTGATTGAAAATTTTCGGTATGTTCTAGATCTTGAAGTTTAGTTTTCAGGAAATCAAACGGTTTGTAATTTCGACATTCCTACACTAAGATATGAATTTTTTGGTGAGACTGCGCAAATCTGGAATTGATAGTGTGGTGCAATATAAAGTTTATTTCAAAATATTATCTGGGACGATTCTAAAGTTATTTGACTGAGAATTTTAATGTTCTAGATCTTGAAGTCTAGTTTTCAAGAAATTAAATGGTTCGTAATTTCGACGTTCCTACACCAAGATATGAATTTTTTGGTGAGACTGTACAAATCTGGAATTGATAGCATGGTGCAATATAAAGTTGATTTCAAAATATTATCTGGGACGATTCTGAAGTTGTTTGATTGAGAATTTTGTATATGTTCTAGATTTTAAAGCCTAGTTTTCTTGAAATCAAACTTTTTGTAATTTTGATATTTCTACACCGACATATAAAATTTTTGGTAAGACTGCTAAAATATGGTATTGATAGCGTGTTGCAATATAAAGTTGATTTCAAAATATTATCTGGAATGATTCTTTAGTTGTTTCATTGAGAATTTTGGATATATTATATATTTTAAAGTCTAGTTTTCAAGAAATTAAACGGTTTGCAATTTTGATATCTCTACACCAAGATATGATTTTTTTGGTGAGAGTGCGCAAATATGAAATTTTCAACGTGGTGGAATGTAAAGTTGGTTTCAAAATATTATCTAGGGCAATTCTGAAGGTGTTTTATTCTAAATTTTGGATATATTTTAGATATTGAAGTCTAATTTTCGAGAAATTAAATGGTTCATTATTTGGACTCTCCCACGACAAAATATAAATCTTTTGTTTCAAGCGCTTAAAGCTGAAAATTATGTGACTAAGATAAAAGTTGGACAATGTAAAGCAAAATAGAAGCTGAAACATTTAAACCCTCGAAGTCTCCAAGTTGAAATCTTCAAGTTCGTCGGTCTTCAAGTTGAAGTCTTCACGTTCACCACACTTCAAGTTGAGATATGTAAGCCCTCCAAGTCTCCAAGTTTAAGTCTTCAAGTTGCGGTCCTCAAACTTGTCGGTCTTCAAGTGGAAGTATTTGAGCCCTCAAATTTTTCAGATTGAAACATCAAAGTCCGCCGAATCTTCAAGTTTGTCGGTCTTCAAGTTGAAGTCTGCAAAGTCCGCCGAATCTTCAAAGTTTTCCAAGTATTCAAGTCGACGTCATCAAGTCCATGAAGTCTTCGAGTTGAAGCTTTATAACTTTCCAATCTTAAGGTGGACATATAAGTCCCTTTGCACCTTAAGTCGGCCTCTTCGTGGGTTTGTCCTTAAAAGAAACTATAACTTTCCAATCTTAAGGTGGACATATGAGTCCCTTTGCACCTTAAGTTGGTCTCTCCAGTAGTCGGGCCACATTGAAAGGAACTATAATTTTCCAATCTTAAGGTGGACATATAAGTCCCTTTGCACCTTAAGTTGACCTCTTCGTGGGTTTGTCCTTAAAAGGAACTATAACTTTCCAATCTTAAGGTGGACATATGAGTCCCTTTGCACCTTAAGTTGGTCTCTCCAGTAGTCGGGCCACATTGAAAGTAATCTCTCCGGTATCGGGCCACTTTAAGAGTAATCTCTCCGATAGTCGGGTCATTTTGAGAGTAATCTCTCCGGTAGTCGAGCCACATTGAGAGTAATCTCTCCGGTAGTCGGGGCATTGAGAGTAATCTCTCCGATAGTCGAGCCACATTGAGAGTAATCTCTCCAATAGTCAGCCCATGAGAGTAATCTCTCCGATATTCAGGCAAAAATGAGTACTCATCCCCTCACACCCCAAGATTGTCTTCTTCATGCATGGATCATCTCATTAAACAAGAACGTACCTACAAAAAAAAAGGGGAAGAAAGACGATAAAGGAAGAAAAGCGTAAGAAAAGAAGAAGAAATTAGCTTCGCGTCAACACTTTCGAGTCCACAAAACTAGACTCAAATAGCTTGCAAAAAATGCGAATTGATATTCACAACTGAAAAGCATGTGGTATATATAGATTCCAAGAAGGCGTCTGCGTAGAACATATTTCGATGTGGGATAGCCGATACAATTTGTCTTCTAAAAGAACTTTGTTTTCAAGGCGGCAAACATCTACTAGTTGCACGCATCTTGGAACGGACATTTGCAGTGCTATAATTCTAGTGCAATAAGGAAAATGTCCTAGCAAGAGTCATGCAAAAAGTTAACTCCTTTGATCGTAACTTTGGCATTACGTGAAAAAAGGGAATGTTACTTTACTGGGAGATCAAATTGAAGAGTTGTCTTACTGCAATGTGAATGGAAGATAAAAAATAAAATAAAAAAAGAGATCTTCTTGAGTAAATGCACCACGTGAATTTCCACGTGAGTAACTCCTTTGACATTGCTGCTTTGGCATTAAAAAGAGAAATGCACCACATGAATTTCCACTTGAGTAAGCTAAAATCAAGTTTGGAATTAAAAAATTATTCCTTTCTTGACTTGGAATATGAAATAGTAATCCCTACTTCAAACAATCTAATTAACGACATTGTTGAGGTGGAATGAATAAAACATCTTCTTGGAATGAAATAAACTCGAGCTAGTACTTCAAGCCGTCTACACATCAAACTTGAACTAGGGGCATTAGAATTTGTAGACAATAAATTTGCGTCAAGAAAATAAAATCAGGACCGAAAAATATCGCAACAATCGTAGTATTTTATTTCAAATAATATGAGTGTACAATCTCTATGATTCCTCTGATTCTACTTTTCTAATATATATTCAAGGGACTTTGAGCTTGATCTTGAATTTGAATTTGATTTATCTGTCGCGAACACTTTGATTATTGCCACGAATTGTATCACGAACAAGTAGCCTTGATCTTGAACGCCTTGTATTTAATTTGACTTCGTTCTTGATCTTGAATACTTGAATTGTTCTTCGTTCTTGAGCTTAAACTTGATTTCTTGCATTTGAACTTGATTGTTTAAAGCTTGAAACTTGTAGAGAAATTTGCGGTGTTTGATCCACGAGCTCTCTCTTGCTTCTTGTTATAACTTCTGGTGATCTTTTCTGAGTTATGAAGACCCATATTTATAATTGTGGAAGAGAAGAATTATGATAAGAACAAACTCTTTCCGACCAATCAAATGGAAGTGTGACATGACCGCATTTGATTGGCCAGAACATGCCACTTGCACATGTGGAGCGGTTTCATTGGCCTTCTAATATGACTTGACATGCTTGCAATTTTGACACGTGGCACGATCCTATTGGCTCTTCCATTTGACTTGGCGTACCACGTCATTTGACACGTGGCACCAAACTGGGCCTCTAGGAAGATGACTTCTTGGGCCTAATGAAGTGGGCTCATCATTTGTAGCCCAATTAAATGGGCTAGCCTAGTAGATTTTGACTTATTTATTTAACACATATGTGTCTGACTAATATAATTAATCTAACTATATTAGCTTATAATATTTATTTGAAGTAATATATTTTGAATTTTAAAATATAGTCCCAATTATTTGACGGATTTAATTACAATAAAATTTATATGCCTACAGTATGTTCAATTCCTCATTAGATTTTTTATCTTTTATTTGCTTTTGTTCTTAGATTTAGGGTTAATTACATGCTTAAAAATGTCAATGTTGCGTTGTTTTTGCTTAAAATCATGTGGATGGATTTGTGTATGATAATTGGGGTCTGGGTAATGTGCTAATGAGGTTTGATTGCTAAAACCATGTCAATTTGAGAGCAAATATTGCATAAACTCGTGCCAGTGCATTTTGAATTATGCGACTGCACACATTTTTGTGCGGTTCGTAGTGGAGGCTACGTGGACGCACTCATATTTTTGTGCGGTCTGTAGTCCTCTAAGTTAGGCAATAGGTGAGCTTCACTTATGCGGCCGCACACATTATTGTGCGGTCTGTAATGGCTTGGTGCGGCCGCACTCACTTTTGTGTGGTCCGCAATAATGGAACTTCAAAGACCCCAGTAGTTTGAACCTGGGGCTCTGTGGCTACACTTATTTTTTTTGTGGTCCGCAATGGACACTCTACATCCGCACTCATTTTTTGTGCAATGGAAAGTTTGCGACCGCACTCACTTTTGTGTGGTCCTTACTGCCTTTCTGAGACACTTTTACTGCAACTTTCCATCATGCCTCTATATACATTATAACCTTCAATTGTCGTTGATTCTTGTTCTTATATGTTGCAGACAATGGTTCACTCACGTGGTAAAGGTGATCTATCAAAAAAGGAGGGCAGAACCCTCTTGAGGCCGGGGTCAAGGCAAAAGCAATCTCCCTCTAGCAATCCAAAAGGTCATAAGCAAGAAAGCCACAACCAATAGAGCCCCTAACACCTCGGAGACCACTGAGTATGTCCCATCTGGGGAAGCCTTAGAAGGTAACTCCGTGCAAGCATAACCAGAAGCCCAATCACAACAGTTCCCAGGGAGACTTCATTTGTTCAATGAGTCTTCTTCAACTACCAGTTCATCTGAAGGTTCGTAAGAGGGCAGCCCAGACTCTGAGCCCTCTTCGTCACCTGGTCCCCCTACTCCAATAAACATAGACGATGATGATGTTCCAGATGATGCAAGAGGGGGTGATACTGCAGTACCAGGGTTGGAAAGATCAAGGAGGCTGGAGATCTGGGAGGATAGATTTGTCAGCGCCAATGCATTTCCCATTTTTAGGGAATGATGGCCACTGAGGTCGCTCACTCTGGAGCAATAGTTCTTAATGAAAGACCTGAACAAATACAACCCCATTGTACTTAGGCAATTCCAAGAGTGGAAAGGTTGGAGCTGGTTCACCAACAAAGTGCTGGATGCAAATGAGTACCTAGTCAAGACATTCTACGCGAATGTTACTTACATCAAAAAGGTTACTAAGGTGACCAAAGTGCGGAATCTGAAAATCTGCTTTGACCTTGTTGCACTGAACACATATGTGGGGTTTTAAGAATTGGAAGCAATGCAGTATTTGGAAAAGCTAGCCATAGGTGATGCTGCTCGTCCGTGGTTGGCTGAGATTCTAGCAATCCCAGGGTCAACACCCACCGTGGCTCACAGCAGGGGTTCCAATTTTCTGGGCCACCTTAAACTTTGAAGCAAAAGGGTAGCAAACATTCGTGTGTAGCCGTATTGACCCGTACCTCAATTCTTCCGCTTCCAGTGCAGTCTTGGTGGCTTCTATTATGGCAGGGTATCCGATAAATGTTGGTGCCATCATGTCCACCAACATCACTTTAGCTATCCAGAAGGGAGGGAGATCTTATCCGTACCTAAACTTCCTCATCGAGTACTTCAAGGATCAAGAGGTGGAGTCCAAACATTATGATACAGATGTGAAGGCCAAGAAGCCTTTCTCCTGTTACCACCTTCAGGGTGCCGACAACCTGAAGTTCAAGGGTAAAGCTACTACCTCCACTGGCCAATCTGAGGAGCCAGCGGTAGTGGTTACTGATTCAGCTACCGAACCTTCCACAACAGCTGGTACTTCTACCGGGACAGCTGCCATGCTACCATCTTCACCTAGCGGACCTCCTGCTTCTGCTAGACTTTCAGTACCATTACCAGTGCCAGCTTCATCTACCTATCCTCAGACTGTGCTACGAATCTCCCAGACATTGGCGAGTCTCAACAACTAGATGCAAGCAGCCACTACAAAGCTGACTGATATATCCAGTGTTGTTGCAGCATAGTCCTCAACCCCAGCAGCCCCAGCACAGCCATAGGTACCTCCGTCAGTGGAAGAAGCATTGATGAAGATTCTGGAAAACCAGAAGTCTATTAAAGATACTTTATTGGAACATATGAAGGTCATTGCAGACTTGACCAGATACTCTAGTCGCACATAGGAAGGCCATTGCAGACTTGACTAAGCAGGTCAGGAAGATGAAGAAGTCTCAAGCATCAAAGAGGTCCGTGGAGAATTTGACAAAGGAGGTCGAGAAGATTGCATCTGCAGGGGATTTTCCATTGGATCTACTCATGGAGACAGCCCCACCAGCAGCACAAACAGCACCAAAGGCAGCAGCCGGCCAGTTTGAGGAGCCGGTTGCCACTTCCCACACAACTAGGTAGATGATTCGGATGCTCAGCAACCTAGTTAACCCTCAGCCTGGTAATGATGAGATACAACTTGAGTCCGAGGTTGCTGATGATCGTATGCAGACAGAGACCACATAGGGAGTTCTCTTAACTCTCTACACTTTCCATGTTCTTATTTTTGTTAAACATTGGGGACAATTCTTGATTTTCATTTAGGGGGTGATCTATTCTGATGATTTGACATTTGGGCTGTAATAACTCTGATACTATTTTTATTTCATCTTTATTTTCCTTTGGTATGTATATAGTTTCTCCATTTGATGTAAATATGCATTCCCCTTATGTATGTGTTCTTCTCCCTTATGTATATATTCATTTGACTTCGGTTTTTATACCTAATTGGTTATTTCCAATTACGTAAATCAATAGTTCAAACCGCACTCAAAGGTAGGGAATTTCCCATATTTATAGGAACTTCTGTACCAGAAACAATGGTATCTCCAATTATAGCCCCTCTAGGATGTAAAATATATCTCTTCTCACCATCCTCATAGTGTATGAGACAAATGTATGCATTTCGAATTCTGATCGCTTTTACTCGAGAAAGGGGGACGACCCTCTAAGCCTAAGTATTCCTCAATGACCGATAGCGTACAAGTACCATGAGGGAAGGTGAAAAGAACTCTATTTAGGGAGTGCAATAGAGAACCTGAGATCCGATACGAACAATCGGTCGAAGGAGCGGAGCTTAGAGCCTTTACTTTATGTAAAACGCACTCACTCTAACGGCGTACCTTTTGCATGATGGGTCAGTGAGGAAATGGGAACAACGGCTTAAGCCATTAGGTGTGGGTGCTTTCCAGAGGTGGAATCTTCTAGTTCTTCCTATTTGACCAGAAACCGATCGACCTGCTCATAACTCCTCCGAGTACGACAAAGTGAAAGGAGACAAGACTCACCTCCCCCTACTTTGTCAATCATAGCCGTCTCGTTTATTCTATTCTCGAAAGCGTGTAGACAGAAGGCCCTTTTTTGGACTGTCTTGTTTTCAGGCCTCAACGGTCGTCCGGGGTTCTCCTTCAACATATGGATCGGCATCCCTATCCATATGTTTATGCGCAGGGGCATCCAAATTCGAATCTGTAGAATATATTGGGGAATCCCCATCCACACCCGAATTGGCTAAATCTAGTACAGTGGGTCTTGTTCTGAGGCGGGAAAAAATCTTTTTAAAGGGCATTAGTACTCCTTGAGCTAATCCCTTATTGTTTTCGAGCATTAAGCTCAGGAATATGTTTATTTGCTAATATGATGGTCGGTCATAGTTCAGTAAAGATTTTAAGTGGGTTCGCTTTGACTATGCTATGTATGAATGATCTTTTATATTTCATAGGGGATCTTGGTCCTTTATTTATAGTTCTTGAATTTCTTTTATCTCGCTTTTTGTAGTTTATTTCATAACTTCTTTAGTTTGCTTTTCCTTAATTGTATAGCTTCTTATCTACTTTAGTAGATTCTTTTTAATTTCCTAGCTTCTTTTTATGCTTTGAGTGAACAATAAGCCATTGATTTTCTTAATGCCACGGTTCATTCCAAAGATAGATTTTTGTGTGAACCGGGTGGCTCTTCCCAACGATGGATGGAGTGACAACCTTCTTAACGGATTGAGTCCATTTCTTTCATGTTTTGGTAAATATAGTAGTAATGAATGAAAGGGGTTTCAAGCATGCTTCACTTGGTACCAATACATTTACCTATGATCGTATGGTTAAAAACAAGTTGTTGACAGAAAATAGCTCTAATTGTGACTCTTTTGACTCTTGTGTTAACTTAAGCAGTCATCGAGTGGTTCAAATCGAGCCATTGTGATTCTCAATCTTAGCTAGGGTTGTTGTGGGCCCTCGACTCTGCTCTCTTTAGCAATCAAGAAGCGTGAGAGGTGAGATGTTTAGTTGCAAGTCCAAGTACCCGTGCTAGTGGTCTAGAACTTGCCCTGAATATTTGTCTAGGCAAAATTCTAAGTGTAGCTTGGCTTGAGAAATGATCGTAGGCTCTCCTTGATCCAATTAGAAATTTAAAATCTTCTATGGCCTACCAATGTGATATCCCTAGTCAACCCCTTTGAGCCGAAGCCCTTTTTTTCAATAACCACGTTACAAGCCTTCATCTGTTTTACAATGACCCTCTCTTGGCACCCGATCTTTCCTTAGCATTCTTGAGAAGCAATTGGCAAAAATACAAGTTTGGGGGAGAGAAGAGGAGTTTGATAGTGATGAAAGGTACAAAGAAGAGAAAGAAATGAAGAAAAGGGAAGGCAAAGAAAAGAAAGAAAGAACAAAAAGAAAAATGCCAAAAAGAAAGTGAATAAAGTAAAGAGTTGAAGGGAATCCAAAAGAAAATAAGGAGGAAAAGCTGAAGTAAATAGAAAAAGGAGAAAAATGAATATCATGCTCAAGAAAGAGTGACGTTACGTCTCTCTAGTTCCCTTGAGGAAGAAAAAAATGACTCAAAGATTCGAGAAAGTATGAGCCGAAAAGAGAAAATGGAGTGCTTAAGGAAAGATGAAACCATTCTATTCCAACAAGTCCTACCTTTATCCAAAATCCTTCATTACATCCCGCAAAAGCCCTACATGATTTCAAGTTGAGTTAGCTTACATTAGTGGTGATCTACATGAGGGCCAAGCTTAAGGTACTTAAAGCCAGACTTGTGACATTCTTTTGAGAGAGATGAGCGAACTTTTCATAATCCTTGCTTCGAGTGTTACATTCTAAAGTGAGATTTGCTAATGGAGAGTAGAGGAAAAGGAGTCTGGGATCCACAATGACCTACGTGAAAGAGCGAGCTTACTTGATGAATAGAGTCAACTCTTGTTGCTCTAGAGTCACACTAGAACTATGGTACTCAAAAGTTCATATCATGTGTTGTTGATAATTTATATGTGTTATAGGTAATTGTTGGTCTCAATTGATGTGTAATTGATTCACCTTAGGCTAACTAAAATATCCCTTTTTCTAGTGAAGGTGGGAATTACCTTATTTGCTTGAGGATAAGCAAAAGCTTAAGTTTGGAGGAGTTTATAAGTAGGGATTTGGACCGCTTATTTGCTCTCTTTTACTTGTGTTTTAGCTTAAAAATGTTTAAAGGTATTCCCAGAAACTAATGAAATGTGCTTACTTGCACGAATATTGGAAAACGAGCCAAAGAAGTCAAAATTAACTCATAGAGGAGTGAAAAGTGAACAAGAACCAAAACCAGACAAACAGGCTAGCAGTGCGGACCGCAAAGTTCTAGTGCGGCCACAAAAGAAGGGCTCAGAGAGTGGTGTGTTGGCCAACTCAGGGAGTGCGGACCACACTGAAATTGTGTGGCCACAAAAGGTCAAGTGCAGCCGCATCCGTTATTATGCAGACTGCAGAGTTGAGATTCTGATAGCTGGAAAATTTAGAATTGTGGACCGCATCACTTTTGTGCGGTTGCACCCACTTTTATGAGGACCGCATGAACCTGAAGATTTCAAGCGTACTTTCCCAAGACTGCAGACCGCAACACTTTTGTGCATCCGCATATGCCCATTGTGCGGACCGCACCAGAATTATGCAGCCGCACAACCTTCACAGGGATATTTTTGTCAGATATTTTCAGCTTAGTATAAATAAAACTTTTTGTCATTTATAGGTGAAGTTCAGTATGCAGAGGTGCCCCTGAGCCATTTTCTTTACTTCTTTGAGTAATTTTGTACTAGATTGACTTGTTAACATTAGATTTTCTTTGTTTAATCAATAATGATGCATTCTATCTTAATTTCTTCTTGTATTTCTTCATTTTCCATAAGTAGCTAAATCTTTAACTAGGGTTGTGACCCAACCCTAGTGTGGGTACTTAATGGGTATTTAGTTTTAGGGCTTGTTTGTGATTGGGATAGTGATATTTAGCCTTGTTTATGCTTAATTTATAGAATTAATAGTTGCAAACATTAATTCATACCTAATTGACCTAGTCTTTGCTTGAGAAAGAGAGACTAGGTTTAGAAAAACTTGGCTAACAAGGAATTTGGGGTGAACTCAAGAAATTGATAGCCCCAATTAAAGGGTCAAATCTAGAGAAAGTAAGACCCAACTTGAGCTTATATCACTTGATTTGTGCAATACCCATTTGGGCTTGAGAAAGCCAAATTGGGCAAAATCACTCAAACTACCGAGAGGTATAGAGTGAGAAATTGTGTGTGATTGCTATATCACGATCCTGATAAATCAAAATTTTCCTATAGTTTACAACCCATTAGGTAACCACCTAGGTGGAAGTCACGACCCTAGATTCCTTTATCAATTGGAAAACAACTCAAAACCAAAAATATTGTCCTTCAGTTTTATCTTCGCATTCAATAGAGTAAAGTAGAAGTAGTACACCAATCAACATTGTGGAAGTATAATTGAAGCCAAAACATGCAATCAACTTGGATATATACCTAATCCCATATTCTAACTCCATGTGGATTCTATCCCGACCTTTGTTGGGTTATTATTGCATCAACCGCCTTGTTACTTAATTGTGGTGTAGGTTTGGCCTAGATCAGACATTATTGGGCTATTCTTGTTGTTTTGAGCTGTTTGTCTTAATTGTAGTCATATTCTCAGTCATAATTATTTATCTGCATGTTATATCTTAGTCGTTGTACATTATTTGTGTATCATACCCCATGTTATTGTTGCCTTCTATATGTGATACTGTCTGGGCCGATTTCTATGAGATGTGAGCCATTGAGACTTAAGTAGATGATAAATGGCATGGGTCATAGAGTTGTATTGTGATTTGTATTAGATTGGGTTACATGCCGTAACAGCTTGATATTTGGATTGGGTTACATGTTGCAACGATTATATTGATTATTGGCGTATACTGATCAATGATTGGGCAAGGATCTGCCCCTTCACAGTCTGGTATTCATAGTGAGTGCAAGCATAGTGTTATATATATGCTTTAGAGAGGTGATTTTTTGCCAGGCACCCATATAGTGATGAGTGTGGTTATGTGTTTGATGGTGAGGGACACTTGTGCCAGGCACCGTGAATGTGCTGAGTGTGAGTATACTTGATGGTTTCACTGTGATGTTATTAATTTAACATGTATATTTGTCATGTAGGCATAGAGATATATTTTCCCCATGCTAGATGGTAAATGAAATGTCTTATCTATTGTTGAAAGTTTGGAAATTCACAGTTTCCTTGATAAACTCATATTTTAGTAATTTAAGTGGAAGATTGGGCTTGACTGTTATACTTGGAAAGCATGTCTAACTTTTCGTATCTGTGAACGATCTGAACATGATATCCTTTGAGTTATTCACTTTTGTTATCATCATTGTATCATTTGTTGTTATTGATTATTGGTATTGGGCACTGACTTTCTTCCGAGCTTGTCACTGCTTTCAGCCTGAGGTTATGTTTGTTACTGAGTACACAAGGTCAATTGTACTCATACTATACTCTGCACTTTATGTGCAGATCTAGGTTCTTCTGGACGCAGTAATTGCTATAGTTCGCTCTGGTTCCATCTTGAGGAGACTATATGATAGCTGTTATGTCATTCGTAGACCTTGAAGTTCTCTTTTGTTTATTTTGTTATCAATGTTCTATCATTCATACAGTTTTGCATTGAGGATTTACTCTATATTTTAAGATTCTATAGTGCTCATGTACTCGTTGAAGCCAGATCATTGGGATGATTGTAGTTGCTATTGTTGCTATCTTCAGATATTTTATGATATTACCGTTGTTAAGATTAGCAAGTTCAGTTATTTGATTTATTGTTATTGTGAAAGTGTTGGCTTGCCTAGCAACCGATGTTAGGTGTCGTCACGGTTCTGGTGGGAGTTGGGTCGTGACATGTCTTTTGGGCTGACTAATGCCCCAAAAAATTTCATGCACTTGATAAACAACGTGTTTTAGCCTTATCTAGATTCCTTCACTATTGTGTTCATTAATGATATATGGGTGTATTCTCAAAGCCGAGAGGAGCATGAGCACAACATCAGGATCGTGCTCCAGACTTTGAGGAAAAATAAGTTATATGCTAAGTTCTGGAAGTTTGAGTTCTAGTTAGATCCAGTGGCATTCTTGGGTCACGTTGCGTCAAGTTAGGGGATTAAGGTGGATCTGAAGAAGATTAAGGTAGTTAAGAGTTGGCCCAAACCTTTTGCCGCTACGGAGATCCAAAGTTTTCTAGGTTTGGCTGGGTATTATTGTTGCTTCGTGAATGATTTCTAGTCTATTACAGCCCCTTTGAATAAGTCGACGCAGAAGGGTGCCTCATTCAGGTACTTTGATGAGTGTGAGTAGAGCTTTCGGAAGCTTAAGACTGCCTTGACTACAGCTTCAGTTCTGGTTTTTGAGTGGAACCAATAAAAGAAAGAATGTGCACTTGTATTGTAAGAAATACACTGCCAGTGAAAATTACAAAAGAGAAATAAAAAGGAAAATCTACAAGAAAGAAAAAAATAGCAAAATAAAAATTGAAATCTTGTCCTTGCTAGTGAGTTTGAGTTAAAGTAGTACTTAAAGAAAGAGGGAACATTTAAGGTGATATTGTTTGTGAAATTGAAGTTGGGATTGAAGAATATGCGCTTAAAGTTAATTTTGTGATATGTTAAAGTTCTTAGGAGGGTTAGTCACTTTCCTATATATATCCTACCCGTCCATTAGCCCACATTACAATCATTAAAAATGTCCTAATTGATTTTAGATCGAGCGAGCCAATATTAGAAGAGATTTACATAATGGGCAAGCCTATGGTACCTTTTGCATGCATGTGACGTCTTTGTGAGAGTGAGCGATTTGTTTGATATATGTGAGTCCTTAAACTATATTTCATCATGAGATTCAAATGTGTGGATTCTACTTGTTCTCATTGATTTTGTTGTGAGGGTACATGGTTTCCCGAGGGATGGTTAACGTTATTATACTTATCCAAAACGTTGGGTGTTAAAGCCATGAGTGCATTGTGATATTGAGTTTGTTTTTGAGGCTACGATTGTTATAAGCATGTTGTCTTTTCTTTGAATATTTTTACAGTTTGGCACAAGTAAAAGGGAAGTGTGTTTAAAATGCCTATGCTAAAGTCTAATTGTTGCTATCGACCATAGTCATTGGTGTAGTGTGCTTCGAATGTGTTAAGTATAAAGTGCTCAAGGATAGTGTAAAGTACTGGTTGACTTGAGGACGAGCAACATTTAAATGTGGGTCGGGTTGTGATGTTTGACTATTATTCTATATTTTAGTACATTACTCGTTGTGTTTTAATAATTAATTATATGAAGTTTGAGCTTAATTGAGTTGTTTTTATATGTTGGATCATTAAAATGCATAAAGAAATAAAATTTGCATGAAAAGATGTTGAAGATGCAAAAAAAAAGAGCACGAAAAGGAGAAAATCATAGCAAGGTAAAGGCACCTCACTCCATTCCTGGCCTCGCTTGGCTTATGGCGTGCTACAGACCTGGCCTCGCCTGGCTTATTGTGTGTTATAGACTAGGCCCCACATGGCATAAGGTCTAGTCCCCAAGTTTGCGAATAAATTATTTTCTACTCAATTTCGGACATGGAGACTTTGACCCTAGCCTATAAATACTAGCTAAACATGTATAAGAAGGGAGTTGGATGTTTGAGAGGGGAATTCGACCAAGGAAGAGCAGGAGTCATCGTGAGGCCAGATTTCATCTTTCTTCCACTAAACTTAGTAATTTTTCTGTTTCTTTGGATGATATTTTGTTTGGCTACCATGTCTATGTGGAGCTAAACTTCATGTTCTAGGGTTGTGGTTCTTTCATGAATATTGTTATTTGTATATTGATTTTGGTTTCCTAGTTTAACATATTGGTTTATTTATTCAATCCTGCACTTAATTATTTGATTGCTTGATGAGCAATTGAATACTGTCTACAAATCTAGAGTTGAGCTCGAAAGTGGAAATTCTAGATTGCATATAAGATTGAGTAAAGCAAGTTTTTTAACCTGAGCATCGGGGAATGAATTCGAGTTTAGGAAAGACATATGCTAATTTTGTTGCTTGGTTATTATACGAAAATTATAAATGCATTCTTGTTGATTCTAACTCTATAGACATATAGGTGTTAGGTTTGTTTGAATAGGCGAGTAAGAGATCAATAGATTCTTATGAGCAATATTAACCATATCAACCAATAAACCGGATAAATTAATTAGTCAATTCAAGAAAAGAATACAATAGAATTGTTAGATAACCCATAACCCTGGATCGTTTTCATCGCATTGATGGCATAAAAATCTGCTCTTCCTTTGTTTAGAATTTACAGTATATTTTTCTTTTCGGTTTTGTAGTTTAGATTCAAATACTTTTGGGTGGGTTTAATCCTTTTTAGATAATTAGGATAGTCTAATTTAGCTAATAGTTAATAACAAATCCTCATAGGGTTCGCAGGGTCCACATCCGACTTCTTGTCATTTTATTACTTGACGCCCGCATATACTTGCGCGTGCGTTTGGCCGCAACACAAAGAGGTCGCCGAATAGAGAAATTATTTAAGTCGAAATGTGCTTAACAACAAAATAAGTTAGATCGAAGCTCTGACTTGAACTTGTGGTACAAAATCCAGCTGACTTGAACAATATTGAGGTGGGTTCGACTTGTAATGAGTTGTCGGAGCCAAAAAACCTGAGTAGTTAATTGAAATAAAAAAGAAATAGACAGTAATTTTATTGCCATTAGAGCCTTCTTGAATCTTGCGGTGGAAGCCATGTCTTCAAAGTGGTCTCAACGGGCCGGGATTCCTTCGTTGTTGTATATATCAGTACTTTATTACTGAAAAGTGTTACAGGTCTTTGGTTTCATATGACTCTATCAGATCATCACCTCTTCAAAAAATTTATAGAAGGTTTTCACTACCTGTTCATCGAGGTTTGACATAGACGTGACCTTTGGAGAAAAAACCTAGACGGTCATATTGCATAAGAAACCTGATCTTCTCGACAAGAATGACTGCACAAAATTTTACAAAGATCAGAAAGTTGAATTGGAGAAGAGAAAGACCAGGTCTGGGGGAGTCGGGCGATGAATAATAGGAGAGAAGAAGGCGATCTGGATTTTTTTTTTTTGCAAAAGATATATTCTATACTTCCCATGTGTCGTGTACCGATTTGTTATATTTGCCACAACATCGCATGTAAGAGTCACACATTTTATTTTGCTGAGCGATTGTTAGTTTTGTGTCTAATAGACACATTTCATTTGAGTTTAGGTGTTCAACTGGTAAATCCCTTAGTTTTAAAATAAAATAAAAGGGCAAGTTTAAAGGGCCGCCTGTGTATTCAGCATTTAACCTTTGAGTTGAGAACATTACCCGCATTAATGGTAAACGATAAACTACAATTTTTTTGCCCCAAGAGTTCAAATATCGGCTGTCTAATTATTAGACGGGAGTTAACCTAACACCAATAAAATGAGGGGAAAACAAAGAAGTTATCGTCCACATGGAACTTAATTACAACTTGATAATGCAGTTGTAATAAAAAAGGAGGGCCTCAAAGTAACTTTCATTTGTATTGTTTAGTTGACTAAAATCCATATACAGTACAAGAAATAGATAAGGCATAAGCTCGCTCGCAGTTTTAGATTATTTAATTTAATTATAATTAAAGATGATAAATTTCTCGTTTTATCTCATTCAGCAAAAGCCAATGGTTTGAATCCATGCTTGAGGCTGGCTTCCCAAATCTTGTCAATGTCAATCATCTTGTCTCCACACTCATGTACATCCCATCCTTCTAAGGCATGCACAATTCCAGCCACTCTTGGCGCACTCATTGCTCTTCTTGGTAGCCAATTCTGCCAGTTCCCATACATCAAAATGTCATATATATTTAAATAATAGAGAAAGCAAGCCTGTAAAGCTTTTGAGGGTGATATAGAAGAGAGATTTAAGTTATATACATTGACATTATGAATTTTACTTAATAAATATCAATTCATTTTAATATATTATCGTAAGTAACCTCGCTTATTTCAAAATTTTATAGTATTAGTACATTTAAATATGTTATAATAAGTAACATGCCTTATATTTTAGAGACATCAACTTTATATATTGAGTAAAACAATGCTTACATCATTAGATTAACTACAGGTAATCTGTCTATAATAATTGTAACTAATTACGTGAAAGCTAAGTTGGTTATCTGCTACAACAAGTAAAAGTACATCGATTAATTTTTTAAACTTAAATTCATATATAAAATGTAAATAGAAAGAACACAAAAATTAATCTTCACAAACCTCACAAGCATGCAAATTTTGTAGAGAAGAGGGAGCTAGCATTGCAGGAGGGTGGTGATAGAAACAGTCGTGGCGAGCTTTTTTAGGAGGCAGCTGCGAGAATGGGAAGAAAAGTGTCCCTTTTGCTGCCTTCATTTGTTCTTCCACTGTTAATCCATCTCCAACTACCCATATCTATTAACAACAAGTTAACAACCCTTAATGTGTAAATCGGAAAATATTAAAGTAAAATATTCGTGCTAGTCGTTTTACTCCCACGCCAAAATTAATTAGTTTTCATACTTATAAAGAAGAAGGAGAAGAAAAGGAAACAAGAATTTTGAAAAGAGATATATGCAGAGGGAAATTTTACCTTCTGATCAAATGTCTTTGACAGCACGAAATTAACCTGACAGCTAGTAGCAAGTTTAAGTTTCTCGTAGTCACTTTTGTACATAGCAGCCACCTAATATTAAGAATAATAAGATCGATTAAAAAAAGAAAAAAGCCGAAGAACATTACAATTTAAAAACTCAACTAAAATGTCAGCCTATCATCTCTCCACTATTTAAATATGGTGCGTGTATGACGGATTATAGTTGGTGATTCATCAGTATTATATAGATAAACTTTGGCCGCACTAATGTAATCAGGATTTCAGTTCCTAACCAAGCAAGAATTAGGTTATCCAATTCATGAATGAGGTAATATCAAATAAATTCGTCAAGCAAGAATTGATTAACATTTTATAGATCATAGAACACATAAAGTTTTCACCACATGGCATGACCAGTTGAACGAGAGCCTAAGTGAGTTGGCACAGCCAGTTTGAAGAATGACTATACATGAGAAAATTAGGTAATCATTAATATGAAAATTCTTCTACCAAGAATAATTTAGCCAATTCATGACCGTTTAAGTGAGACGGACCAGCCAATTAAAAACTAATTATTACAAATGAAAACTATATATCCATTTGAGGAGAATTACAAAGGATAGGCAAACCAGATTTAACAATGTTGGCCTTCGTCAAAATTTGATTGATGATTGCATGTTCCTATTTATTAAATGAAGCAGGCAACCAACCATTGAAGTATATGTTTAGAGAAGCAAATGGAGGGGCAAACCAGTTAACTAAAAATGGATGTAATTAGATGTTTTTAGGAGCCTAATACATTATCTTGCTCCACCTATTTTTGTTGTCTCTATTTTGGTATTGGGAAAATCAAGTTAATATATTGAATTAATTATATGATGATATGTCATGACACGTGGATCAGTAAAAGGATGACAGTTGGCGAAGAATAGATGAAGAGGCACGAGCTTTAACAGACACGGGCAAAGATCCAAGAAAACCAGAAGGAATGGGTGCTCGAACCTCTTGATAATTTGAAGAAGCATTGGAAGAATGAACATATATAGCAAAAGAGTATAGATACGTATTATCGGTAGTTAATGAGCATTAATTACAGGAAACGTTATAGAATCTGTACTGAACAGTTACGATTGTCAATTATAATGTTATATTAAATGTCATTAATTGTCCATAATAACTCCATTATGGAAGGAAAGAAACGCATTACTTAGAAATAGCTATAAAAGGCGAGGAATGAACAATTGCAAAGACACGAAATACTATTGGAATACACTGATTTACTTTGCTTTTTATCCGGCTATTGTTTACATCAATTATTTCTTATTTCTGTTTGAATATCAGTAACCCGAGTTTTCTAATAACAAGCTTTGATCGAAATTCCTCTTTTTTGGTTAAATAATTTTTAGAATGGACAAGCTAGAAACTATGTGTAGAATTGTCCCAATTTGTAATAACTCTTAATATATGTTTCTTAATAAATATCTCTATTACCAATAAAAAAAAAGATATTTTCTTTTTGAGTTTTCTTTTATACATTGATAGAATAAAAAATCACTTAAATTAAACCATAACTTCAGCTATCATTCGTAAGAAGTTGGATTTATTAGCTTAAAGTAAGGCAATTTACCTACTAACAATAATGAATAATTTAAAATACATTAATAGTCTATAAATTCTTTATATATGCTAACAATGTATATAAGGTAAACTTATTTTTCCTTGATATAATATTAAGATTTTAATGAAGGAAGCAAAGAGCAAATAGTGAAAAGGGTAAGCATACTTGGATGCCCCTTTGACATAGAGAAGAAGCAATAGAAATGGCAACTTTAGTGAGGTTTCCTCTGAGAAGCACTTTTGTTGTTCCTGTAGGGATGCTGTTTAGCACAACAGCAACTGCCAAGCTACTTCCATCCACCACCTTGATCTTGATTTTGGGGTGCCTCTCTATGTAAATTTCTCCATTTCTGTTAAGTTCCTCGCCCTGTAAATTAAGATCATGCTTATTAAGCAAAAAAAAAATAAAAAAAAATAGGATAATAAATTCAATCAGAGTTTAACTTCTATGCACTAAATGAGTTTTTGCACTATCATGTCACTTAAAAAATAATAACAAGTAACCATTTAAAGGAGAAGCACTCTTGGAAAATAAGGTAGGGTACCTGCTATAATAATAAATTAAAGTACTCAAATAATATAAGAACTCTTTACCTTGTCTGCGTATATAAGTTAAATTCATTCAAGAAATCAACTCGTCAAGCAAATATACCTCTTAAAAGAGAAAAAACTAGGTGAACTTTGACCTGCCTGGTTTAGAAGGCCAAGACTTAAGACCTTGGTCCCTTTTTCTTCTGCTTGTAATATAGCATCCTCTATCAAGCTGTTAATAGCTTGTGATTGCCAATTCAACAAGTACTGCCATTAAAAAAATTAGCACTATCTTAGAAGAAATAAAAATAAAACAAACTACAATCTGAAATTGAAAATTATTCCAATGTGTATTATAACCTGTAAATTGTATCTTGGTATGGACCAAGATTGAAATTTAAACTTTTCCAAGTTATTTCTCTCCAAAATGAAAGTGCGTCCATAGATACAGTTGGTGATCATAGTCCACAAAGTGACTGGCCACATGAACCAAATGTACCATTTTTTGTTTTGAGGCATTGAGGCCAATGAGGAAAATCCTAGCCTGAGATGGTAAATGGATTCTGGGGTTGTCAAATGTGTCAAATGCACCACATCTGTTGAATCTTCTTGCCTTTTTAGTGATTTTTCATATAGTGAATCAGTAGACTTGTCCAGGGTCCCATAGATGTAGTCATAGAATGGCATAAAGAGCGAATAATTTGTTCGGAATTGAGTATGGTGCAGGGAGTGAAACCTGATGAATCGATGTTAATGTAATTGTCAATCATAAGATGGACTAGCTAATGTACTAGCTAGCAAACTATGTTGCTCTGATCCTCACTAATGTTGGATCTTTTAAAAATGTATTATAATGGATGATGCAATAATATGTTTGAGGATCGACAAAGCGACATAGTTAGCAAAAAAGTCCAATCAAAACGAGTTTTCATAGAGACCTTAGTTTTGCCATGCCGCAAGCTCACAAGAATGTTCATGTGGCACTAGACTTGACCATACACTCAAAGGCGAATTCGAAATTTATACTCAAAAGTTTATGTATTTTTAGAACTATAAGTTTAGAATATAATATTTGATGAAATTTTAATAAATTTTCTCACACACACCATATATATATTTCGTAATTTTTTACTGAATTCAATATATTGCATCAATAGCATATAAGCTTTGTCCGCCTCTGGTTGTGCTGGCGATATGCCAAAATTTATGGAAACTGTGGAATAATATTCGGGTTGAATGAAAAACGACTTACGAGGGCGTATACATCAAGTATTTGAGAGGGGGAAAGATGGAGAAAATCCACTTGGGAATGAACTCAAAGTTGCAGTGCCCCATGTTATTCATGAGATCAATATAAGTAATGTAGCCAAAGAGAGAAGCCAGAGAAGCAGTCCCCGTGAACACTGTTGATAATGTTGGAATACCAAATAGCAAGAAATATGATATATGCTCAGCAAATGGATGAATCACAGCTGAAAACATCAAACAAGAAAAAAGAAACAAATTAACATGAAATAAAAACCCCATTTCAAGAATTTATGCCAGATGTAGTAGGACATATAGGGCGAAAATATTTTTCAGAGAATAAGTCATTTTCTTACATGTGATGGGCTCAGTTACAATAGAAGAGTGATGATGAGAATGATAACGAGAGTAGAGATAATGATGGTGCAAAGCTCTGTGGAGCCAATAATAGAGAAATTCAACAGGTCCCGCATGAAGGAAAATTGACATGATTACGCCCTCTGATTTCCACAATGGCAAGTTTGTAGCTGCTGAAGTCATCGTATTAAACACATAAAGCAAAATCCCGTTCAATATAATCTGATCGTCCCTGCCAGAACATCACTTTTCCATGTTAGTTTATACAAATCATTCAATTAAATCCCTAAATATAACATCCATTCCGTATGAGATTAAGTAATTTTTCCTAATCCAAATACAACTTGTAATCTTAAGGGTGTGCTGTGGAAAGTATTTTTTGGAAAATGTTCTCTGTTTTGGTCGCAACAAAATATCACCAAAAGGGGAAAATAGCTTCCGTCGGAAGTCATTTTCCTTCAGAATAATTTAAACTCTTAACTCCATATCAGTGCTTTAACTAACATTTGCATATTATTACCATTCTTTAATATTTACAAGTTTCGCCAAACACTATCCAGGTTACTCATACTATTTTTAATCGCTAATAATTAAAGAAAATCGTTATAAAAGTATTTCAGTAAGAATTTTAGATATAGAAATGATTTTAGTGGACTAAAAAAAGTGTCACATATATAAAATGGAACAAAGAAAAACGACCAATTGCTTTCTCTGTCGACTTGATCAAACTCAATGCCTTTGTCAACAATGCGGTTGTTGCCTTTGGCTGTTCGATAACGAGAGAAGCTAATCCACAGCTGGTTGTGAACCATCCTTGAGAGTAGAAAAGGAACTATGAGCAAATTGGTGGAGTCTCTCTCCTCTTGCTCTTTCGTTGCTAAACAATAAAAGCTATGAGCTATCCATGGAGCCAAAATCACGTACTTCAATTAATCATTCCCCATCACAAACAAAGAAGAAATTATACATGTTAATATTCAAATAAATTAATGACAATATATATGATATTGTAATAATAAAAAGTCTATATATTGACATTGTAGATGAATTTGTACCCTATCAACTCATCTAAAACAGATAACTACAGGTAACAATTTCTAAAAAGTGAAATTAATAACTTAAAAACAAGATAAACTACCTGTCACAATATATATTAAAATACAATAAATTAATAGCATGACAGTTTTTATACTACTAATGCATATAAAATGAATCCATTGTCTAATCACCCTTTGAGCCCACAGTGGAGCCAAATCAACAGATTTGGAAAACCTTAAAGAAGTAATGGAAAATTAGCAAGATATGTTGGTGTTGTAATGCCTCGCGCTGGATACTTTTATTGATGTGCGGCACTTTGGAAAAACCGTGCAAATTTGACCGAAACTAATACTCCCTCCGTTTCAATTTATGTGAACCAAATTTTTTTTAGTCTGTGCCAAAAAGAATGACTCATTTCCTTATTTGGAAATAATTTGACTTTATGCAACGATTTATAGCCGCACAAAATATATGTGTGTCATTTTACACCACAAGTTCAAAAGTCTTCTTTCCTTTCTTAAATTTCGTAATCAATCAAATGTGTTCATATAAATTGAAACGGTGGATGTAATATTACAGTATATTTGGATCAGTTTAGCCCAATAAAGTACAATAGCAGGACAAGTGAAAGAAATTGATGAATGATTGGTACCTTAAAGCTTCCGAGGTGCTTCCAAGGCCAATCAGTGAGAAATCCAGGAGTAGTAGCCATATTTTCTCTGGCTTGCAACTCCTTGTGACTGAAATGGTTAGCTTAATGCAAAATGGGCGAATATATAGACGTGATAAAACTATTTGGTACACCAGGTCTAGGTGTCAGCTTTTCCACAAACTTTGACTAATTGAAGAAAAGGAAAGGAAATCTTTCTTCTCTCAATTTTACCAGTCTTGTGAAACTTCTTAATTCTTACCAAATTTTTTGATATATATATAATAACACCTTATGTGCATATTGAAATATACCTAAAATTGCTAATGTTTTATGATACCATGATTGAATTGTGTGATCAACACTTCTAAAAGTTTAAGCCGGCCGATATAATATATTTTTATTTAGTTAATTATATTTTCAATAGTAATTAATGCAATCAATTACACATCACATGCGGATATTGTTACATTTCAAACAATTACTCCACGTTTACATTAAAACTGTACTGCGACCATTTCTAGATTTGGTTAATGATGCACGTACTAGTTTTATGCCCAAAATTGGGAAGCTTACCAAAATGCAAGAATACAAGCGCTTATCTTATGGTTGATCAACTATAAATTTTCTCATCAAAACCAAGTGAATTTTATATATGCATCAAACTCCGAAGATATAATACCCCGGTTGCTTAAATCATAAAATAATCCCTTGTTACTAATTATAGGTTACCAACATTACCGCAGAGATATTTAAGCCTTCATTTTATGTGTTAGAGAGACAGAGAGAGATTATTAGTGAGTATTGGTATACTAACCCTGGCCAAATATTAGGGATCATTGTTTTTTCAATGAAATATACTAAAAAATTCCTAGGTTTTAGGATTTTTTTTTAAATAACTTTTCTACCAAACTATTTAAGACATACTATGTTCATCCACCTAACCAAGAATGCATGCACGAGTTTACATCAATTTCCAACAGTGATGAACATACTCAAACTATTCACAAAAATAATTAAAGGAAATAACTTAAAATTCTAATAAGTTGATTATCTCACAATCAACAGCTTTGAATAGTTTCTAGCTAATTAAGCTCACACGAAAAAAAATTAAAAACTGGCTTTCTTGAAATGATATATTTATTTTTTTGGTGAAAGAAATTTTTTTTATTGATCACCAGTGTCAAATACAACGCTAATAACCATTTATCCCTCCCTAATATAGTGTATCATCCAAATTGTAACGACCCAACTGGTCGTTTTGAGCATCTATACATCGCTCGTTAGTTTGAGGCCTCAAAATGGAGTTTCGTCAGTTCCATTAGCTCTGTTGGGTGATTTTGGACTTAGGAGCGTGTCTGGATTGTAGTTTGGAGGTCCGTAGTCGAATTAGCCTTGAAATGGCGAAAGTTGAATTTTTGAAAAGTTTGATCGGGAGTGGACTTTTTGATATCGGGGTCGGATTTTGATTCCGAAAGTTGAAGTAGGTCTGTAATGGCAAATGTGACTTGTGTGCAAAATTGGATGTGATTTGATAGGTTTCGTCATCGGTTGTAGAAGTTAAAGTTTCAAAGTCCATTGATTTTGACTTGAGGTGTGATTCATCGTTTTTATGCTTGATTTGAAGTCTTGAGTAGGTTCGTTTCATCATATAGAACTTGTCTGCAAAATTTGATGCCATTTGGAGTTGATATGATATGGTTCAGACGCTTGGTTGCGATTCTAGAAGTTCTTGAAGTTCATTTTGGTCTTCATGCATTTTGGCGTCTGATTCGTGGTTTTTGAGGTTATTCTGATTATTTGATCACGCGAGCGAGTTCGTGTTGTGTTTCTGGACCTGGGTACATGGTTGGTTTGGAGCCTCGGGGGCTCGGGTGAGTTTCGGATTGGTTCCAGATTAATTTTTCATGATTTTGAGTGTTGGTACTGGTGTCATTGCATTTGCGATGTATTTGTCGCAAATGCGACTATCGCAATTGCGAAGCAGCTCACATTTGCGAAGTTGAGCTATTGGGAAGGGACTCGGATTTTCGAAGAACTTACCACTTTTGCGAAACTTGTTGAGTTCGTATTTGCGGACTCAGTATCGCATTTGCGATAAAGGCCTAGGCTGGACTAGTTCGCTTTTGCGACCAAGTGGTCGCTTTTGCGAAGTGCCAGTGCTCACATTTGCGACCTTTAAGCTTCACTTTTGCGATGAGTTGTTCGCATTTGTGAACCCCAAGTCGCAAATGCGACATCAGCAGCCTACATATAGCTGAGAATTCCAAGACTTAGCTTCATTTTGTTATATTTTGAAGCCTAGCTTCGATGGGAGGCGATTTTGTGAAGGGATTATTATACCAAATTATTGGGTAAGTGCCTCTAATCAATTCACAACTATATTTCATGATTTTTTTATAAGTTTTAACATCAAATTCATGAAAATCTAGGGAAATATTTGGGAATTTTGTCAAAGTTTTGAAAAAATAAAAATTGGGATTTGAAAGTCGAATAGGACTCGAATTTGAAAACTAATCACGCATTTAGACTCGTGAGGCTTGAGTAGTCAAGACTTACCCTTGGACCCGGGTTTTGACCGGGCGGGTTCGAGGTTTGACTTTTGTTGTTTTTTTAGAAATTGTATAAAAATTACAGCACTATTAATTGAAATTATTTTTTCTTACATTGTGTGATGTATTTAAGTCGTCTTTGGCTAGATTGAGCCGAGCTGAAGTGAATTTATAAAGAAAAATCTAAATTGAATATTGAGTTAGCCGAATCGAGGTAAGTGTCTTGCCTAACTTTGTTGGGGGAATTTTTCCTACTATTTGACATTGTTTGCTACATGCGGGGGTGATACATCTATGAGTTGACGAGTATATATGCATATGCCATGGTTAACCATGCTCGGGGGTAAATTATGTTATAAATTATGTCTTTGTAGAATCACGTGGCCTTCTTACTTCATGCTTTACTTGACTCCTATATACTAAGAACATAGTTTTAAATGTTAGAAATCAAGACTAAGCTTATTATAACTTGATCAAATTTGATGGAATTTTGAGAATATATGGATGTGTCTTATTCGGTCATCACTACGCGTAATCATTAAAACATTGCTACGGCTGATATTCTTGATATACTAGATTCTATACTCGTGTTGTAGATCATTCGTGAGATTTGTTGAAAATACTTGAATAATAAGGTTCTTGCGGATTTAGTGAATTGTTGTTGGCTTGAAAAGTTGTGATTGGGATTTATTTGGAATATTTGTTTGAACACTCTCCTTGACGTTATTTATGCTTCCTACCTTGTTTGTCATTGATATACATATGCTTGGTAAGGAAGAGTGTAAAGCACGAAGGGTGATGTCGTGCCATTGTATATATATTATCATGTGAGGGAGAGTGTAAAGCACGAAGGGTGATGATGTGCCATATTATTTGAGAGTAAAAGCACGAAGGGTGATACCGCGCCATATTATTGAGAGCAAAAGCACGAAGGGTGATGTCGTGCCATGTTATGTGAGTGTAATGCAAGAAGGGTGATGCCTGCTATATCAATTGAGAGTAAAAGCCCGAAGTGTTATGTTGTGCCATGTTATGAGAGTGTAAAGCACGATGGGTGATGCCGTGTCATTTCATTCCTATTGTTATGCTTTTATATTAGCGTGAGTTCATAGCACGATGGGTGTTTCTGTGTAGGCGAGGATGAGGGACATGCATTATGTTGTGATATATGTTTCTCGTGTATACGATCATGCCTTTACCTTGATCTATTATTGTTGTAAATATAGAGCTGATGTGACTTCTTGTTATTGTTTTGTCTTTGATCTCTATCTCAATTATTGTTGTGTTGCTCATACCTTCTACTTGCTTAACTTGCAAATATCATGCCTATTTTCTGCTATCATAATTACGTCTTTGTCGTATCTATTTTATTGCACTTTAGTATAGGCCTTCTACCATGTTAGTCATTCATGCTTCTTACTTGTTAACCTATAAAGATCATGTGTTCCCCTCTTTTTCGCTATATCTATATTTATGTCTCCACCGTACTAGTTAGCTGAAGTTATATTCCTTTCCCTAATTGTTGTCATTACTTATATGCCTTCCGCCCAGTCTGATATTGTTGCCCTTATATATATCCTCGTTCATTTTGTTGCTTGTGTGCTTTCTACTTTGTCATTACTGTTATCGGCATTTCTGCTATCCGGTTGGTACTGTTTTACATATGTTGGTGAGATTGAGATAAATGCACGAAGGGTATTACAGTGCAATTGACTTGATATCAGAGTATATTCCTCACACTATGAAAGTTATGGGGTGACTATTGTGGTTTATTGGTTTTCGTTCTAAAGAAAATATTGGTCGAGATATTGGGAACTATTGAATTGTGATCTCTTCTAGTACTCCGTTATTTCTTTATACATTCATTTCATGTACTCTATTCTGTTATATTGTAGTATAGTGATATTGCTAGTTTTCGATACAGCTTTTATCAGTGAGCATCTTTTAACTAAAAAGCCTCGTCACTACTTCGATGAGATTAGACAAGGTACTTACTAGGTACATGGGGTTGGTTGTACTCATACAACATTTCTGCACTTTGCGTGCAGATTTTTGGAGCAGAGGTGCTGGTGATGTCGGAAGCTGACTTTGAAGATGTTCGTGCATTCCAGATATAGCTTCCACTTGTCCTTGGTAGTTCTAGATGTTGCTAATCTGTTTATGTAATTTTCAAACAGATCATGTATTTATTTGTATCAGTTTTATAAATTCCAAATCTTAGAAGCTTGTGATTCATAGTACCAGTTCTTAGTTTAATTTGTAAATGTCCAGATAATTCTTTACTATTTTCCTATAATTTCATTTGGATTGTATCGATTGTTAGTTGGCTTACCTAGCGGGTCGAGTTAGGTGCCATCACGACTAGTAATATTTGGGTCGTGACACAAATTAAAAAAACCATTATATACCATAAGTTTCTCTAACTATACACTCCTTTAATCCAAGCTATTTCCCTTCCTGTTTGATTTGAGCACATACAATTCCCGGTAGAGATACCCTTTGGTTTAACAAAGCTTCATTCCATTTATATTTATATATAGAAGTCCTTAAATTTATATTTATATGTTTGGCTGTTGAACAACTCGCTAACAAATTAACATAGAAAATTAACATAGAAAATTTATAAATATGAAAATTCTTATGTATAACTAATTAACTAACAAATTAAAATAGAAAATTAACAACTAAAGATACTAAGAGTTGGAGACAAGATTAAGGAGGTCTAGAGTTATGATTTTCCCAATTATCGGAATCCTTCCCACTACATCTCCTATAATTTTGCCTAACTATTCTCTACTGATCGTGAGCACTTCAGGTGTTGTAATTCTCTCCTGAGAAACTACAATAATTTATTAGACATATTCTCCCAAACTACGCTAGCTGGCACAATCTTACCGCTCACTATGACCGCGTCAAGGCTTTATTATTCTTAAACCCATCTTTAAACCTGCCGTATTGATTTCTCATATACGTTAGTAGTAACATTATTCAACAACTACCTAAGTATGTACTATTTACCAAGCAATCCATAATAAATAGGCACAGTCAATTGATGGACATTCAATCAATAGGAATAAGCACGTAGTTGAACAAGTAAAGAAATTCAAAAGCTAAATTATATTCAAACTTAACAAGAATTCTTCCTCCAAAAGGTTTCATTAAAATCCTAAATAATAAATTAGCTACTCATAGTAGTATGTGAAAATACAATACTAAAATTCATAACTAACAATAGAAAATAGAAAGAAGAAAGGAAAAACTCGTGGTTGAATCTTCCTCCTTGCTCCTAGTGTATTCTTTCCTCCATAGGTGTTGTGTAACCCTAAAGTAGTGTCTCCTCCTCTCAAATTTGTGTTTTAGAATGTATTTATATCACTTAGGGTTGATGAGGGGCGGAATTTTTCAATCCAACTTCGGATGGGACAAGCTGGAATCCGCATCTGTCTTTTGCGCAGGGCGCAAACTTTGATGAAGATTTAGCTTTTGAAATTCTACCATTTCGCGAAGCGATCCATGCCTTTGCTTCACTTCGTTGTTTTGTGCCTTCACTTTTCTCCTTTTTTGCATCTGTTTTCGTGCCACACACAAGAATAGACGAGCTCCCAATCCTTTAATTTTTCTCCTTTTTGTAATAATTTGATTTCATTTGCTCCATTATCATTCAAGTTCACTCCTACATATAAGAAACACATAATGAGCATATTTCACTTCAAAAACCACATAAACTCCCCCAACTCATACAAGAATTAATATGCAAATATACTCAAAAATATGCACTTTTCATCATTTATCACCACTCCACACTTAAACTCTTGCTCGTCCTCGAGCAACTTAAAATTAAAATGCATAGGCAAGAAATACCTTTCGAAACATACTCAAGCATCACAACAATGACAATGGTTTATATCAACGCTTAGAACCCAACATATGTACTCTTTATACATTTCCTCAAGTTCTAAACTCATGCCAAGATTATTTAAAATATTTGTGTGACTCTTCTAACATCCTAGCCTAAAAAATTGACTCCACTACATTTCTCTTTATGACTCACTTCTTGTGCAAACTAAAGATACGAGTTTCTTACCAATTTGTTGTAAAGCATGTGCCCTCACCAACAAAACAAAGAGAGTAATTAGTCCGCACACTCAAATATCAATTCAAGTATTATTTAAGGACTCACAGAATGAAAGAATTCACTCACTCTCGCAAAGAAACACATGTTCCCCCACAGTTCTACCATAGGCTTGCCCGTAATGTAAGTCTCTATTAATTTAAGCTCACAAAGTCTTAGGATCAATTAGGTCTTCATGGGTAGTAATGTAGGCTAAGGAACAGGTAGGATAGATATGGATAATAGTGACTAATCCTCCTAAGCACTTTTAATATAATACACTTTAACTTTTAAGCACATCCTCTTCATGATCACTCAACATATCGCTACGACACCAGAAATAACGTAGCATATTGACTTTAAGAACATCTACAAAAGCACTAGCACATATCAAAGTGAATTGGAGGGATCTTTTCTTGTTTTTTTTTCTTTTTGGTTCAAAATCTTTTCAACACCCTCCATAAATTGGTATTTCCAGCTAGTAGCTCTCTCTATTCACACATGCACCTTTTGGCCTTTTTATGGATCCACTTAAAAACTACCCAATCTCTTTTCCTTCACTTCTAGAGACTTAAGTGCTTTCGATGGTAAAGGTTCAACAAGATTTAATTAAGAACAAAAGGGATTCGTCTTGTAATATGGGTACCAAAGAAAAGGTTTACAAGCTCAAATGGGCTAACAAAGGATAATTTTTATCACTGGTAGGCAAATAGACTGGAGGATAAATCAAAGAAACGCCTATATCATTTCCTAAACTCACAAGAATTAATTATTTCGCTTTGAATCACATAGGGGCAAGTTCTATTCTAACAAGGGATGGCACAGAGTACAACCAAACTCTCACCTCACACAATGCACATGACTTACTCAGGATAGCTCAGAATCTACTGTCAAGTAAAAGCAACTAGCACAGTCGTAATATAATCCAAGCACTAGGAAGAAATAACAGAAGTCAATAGACGAGCGAAAGTGTCAAAATAAGCACATATACTCTCAAGGCATATTGTCACAAGAATAAAGAGGAAAGTACTCAATGCAGATGCTCCAGCTCTAAGCCCCGACATAAAAGATGTTAAAAAGCATAGATACTCAAGTTCTTTCCATTTCTCCAACATTTGGAAAAAGAAGAAGATTTTTTTGTATTTTTCTTTAGACTTTAAACCCTCTAAAAAACTGTTTAGTAAGTCCGTCGTTGGGAAAAGTCTAAAACTTTTTGAAAATTCTACTTAAAAAAAACTATTACCTGGTTCAAAGAGTCATCCCTTGAAAAAGAACCGTGGTCATAAGAAAAACCAAGAGGGATTATTTCTACCTAATTTTTTTAAAAAATTTCTTCAACAAATATAAAATAACACAACTAAACTAGCATAGAAATCCACCCAAATAGTATCTTCAACCTACACTTAAAATTGTGTATTTTCCCTAATGCACACCCATAAATATAAAAACGGTAAAACAAACTCCCTGGTTGGCCATAATCCGGAGCATTAGCAGCTCATGGGGTACTCAGACTTCTCGCATACTTGATTCTTTGTGCAGGCACCCCACACTTAGTTCTCACCATCTCACTTGCTTTGCTTTCTTCCGATGGCTTTGCTTCCTATGCTCCTAGAAAATAAAAATAAAAATGACACTTAAAAAAAGTATAATAATTTTTTTTTAAATTAAACTTAAAATAAAATAAAGCAATAAAGTCGGGTTGCCTCCCAACAAGCACCTGATTTAACGTTGCGGCACGACATGAATCACTTTCCGCCTCCACCTTAAGCTTATGAATTGAATCCCAAGTTTTTTTTTCAAGTTTTCTACTATGCTCCAAGGGTGGTACAAATTCTTGCGAGCAAAAAATTAAATAAATTCTCATGAACTTTTTGGCTCTCGACTGAGGAGTGTCACCTCGTATAGACGGCCTTGAAACCTTCAAAATATAAGGTTCATCTACATCTTTTGTTGACTCCTTTGTATGCTCGTAAGGATCCATTTTCATTTCACCATCAGAACACAAGGCAGAGAAGTGTTTGGAATGAGGTCCAATGCGCTCAAATACATGAACTTCAAGATTTCCGACACCCTCAACACCAATCACACTAGAGTCAACTAAATATGTATCCTCAATGTCCTTGGCTAACTCTAGTATCTCTTCTACAATATCGGCATCCTCAAATTCTAGTTTGATAGATTGTTGGTATTCTACTATGGACCCTTCTATTGGCACCTCAATTTCTGTCTCGAATGCATACTGCTCCTGGCTACTATTCAAAATATTATCTTGTTGAGCATGTAAAGCTTCAACCAATTGCCTTACTTGTGCCTCTAGGTTAAGAATAGTTACCTCTTGCCTTTGGATAGTATCCCATTGTCTTTGGTTAGTATCCTCTAGCCTTTGTATTTGCATTTGTTTCTCATTACTTCACTTCATGAGGTACTTTAACATATCTTTGGTCTCCTTCAGGTGAGCTTCCCTGGGTTCTTTGTTCCTATTAACTTCACAAGAAAAAGTAGAACCATCATAATAAGGGTTTGGGAGAGGATAAGAAATATATTTGTTGGCCCAAGTGATGATTAGTTTTAAATATTGACAAAAGAAGCTCAGGCATGAACTAGGTCCATCCCTCAGGTGTATAAAAACGGACAGATTCAAGCATGTGGGATGCATGTGAAGGAGATAAATTTAACTTGGTATATTTGATATATCTCCTGATCGAAAAGGTAGCATAATTGATAAGGAGAAGGACTCCTTACTCAAAGAGAACATTATCCAAGATAGGATGGAGTTAGAAGTTGAGATCTACTAGAACTCTTCCACCAAGGAAGAGTAGCATTAGAACTCTAGTTATTTATTCATCTACTAACTCTATATATTGTAGGATGTTCTTATTTTACATGTATGCACAAAGGCAGAAGTTAAATAGGAATTGAGAGCAAAATAGCAAGGCATTTTGCAAGCAATTCGTGTGAGATTCAAGTATGCAAACTTGAAGCTGCATGAAACCGATAGAAGAACCAGTTCCAAACGTCTGTCTTTTATTCTAGTTCAATTGTAGCAGGTGTTTTCATATTGAACCTTTCAGTTTTATGTAGAGGCAATTGTAATAGGTACTTAGAGTATTCAAGTTAGAGTTAACTTGAAGTTGTCGCGACAGTTAGAGGCTGTTTGCTACAATGGGATTAGAGTTAGACCTAGGTTTACAAAAGAGTTTATGTAATGCAGTTTTTGGCTCATTGATTTAGTGGAGAGTTTGGGAAAATCCTACTGGGAAGTAGGTCGTGGTTTTTTTACCTTTTGAGTCGGGCTTTTTCCACATAAAATACTTGTGTTCTTTACTTTCCACATTTACTATTTCTGCAATAGTAGGTTAAGGAACACTTAGAAGAACCAAGTCCTTTCATAACCATTTTAAGCAAAAAAATTGGATACCACACAAATCACCTCTCTCTTGTGTGGTATTGAAGTATAAAACATCAATTGGTATTAGAGCGGGTTATCCGTGAAGAGACTAACACCTTAGTAATAGATCAAGATGAGCGCACCACCTGGAAACTGGGAAGGGAAATCCAATACTAGGCCTCCACTCTTTAATGGTCAGTACTACTCTTGGTGGAAAAACAGGATGAGAGACCACATCATCGGAGAAGACTATGAGCTATGAGACATTGTCACTGATGGTACTCTGGCTACCATGAAGAAGAATGCTGAAGGAGTAGATCTGCCAAAAACAAGAGCTGACTACAATGCTGGGGACTTGAGGAAATGGGAAAAGAATGCTAAGACCAAGAAATAGCTTGTGATGTATGGAATCGGTTGAGCAGTAGCATCCTACAGCAGCATGCAACAGCGCACAACAACAGCAAGCAATACAGTCACATGGTAGTCCCAGCTACCAAAATTTCCCGAACTACATTGACCTGATTCCTGTTCAGCCCAGGATATGTAGGAAACCTCCGAAGCAAAGGTTCGGTCAAATCTTTTTCAAAAATGCTTCACACGGAGTATTCGGACGGGCAAAAATCGCTCGCTTTATCTTTGCGCGAAAACCCTTCGTGTCTCCGTGCAAAGAGGGGCAGCTGTAAGCACGTGATTTTTGCTTTACGGACATTCGCTCCAAAAGAAAATAAAAATAGTGACAAATGGCTTCGTTGTACAATTGTTCGAGTTTTCATGTGTTGTTAGTCACTTGTGGATCTGTCCATTCTTTTTTTTGCATTTAATCATTAACAAACAAAATACAAAATATATGTATTAGGATGGTTAAACCATAATTCGGTCAGTAAAAGAAAATTCAAAAAATATATATGTGCACCGTTCGCCCTAGGCTCTTAGCTAACCTACGTAAATATTTTTGTGATAATTGTGTTAAAATGTTGCATTGTTGTTTAATTCCGTTACCTTATTATTTGTTATTTTTATTTTGTTTAAAAGAAAAGAAAAAATAATAAGAAAGAAAACAAAAGCAAAAGAGTAGGGAAAATCGGTTTGGGCCAAGAAATGAAACAAAATAGGCCCAAGACCAGGACACAGATCCAGTCCAAACACAGGCTGCCCGGACACGTCCCAAACGACGTCGTATCAGCGCCTCAATCTGAGCCGTTGATTCATGGCAATCAAACGGTCCAATACAGCCCCTGCTAAGTCGAAACGACGTCGTTTCAGGCAAGTTAATCTGGGCCGTTCATTCCCATTGATCCAACGGATCCAGGCCTTCCTCTAAACCCGTCAACATGACCCGATCCAATCCCCTACCCGGTCATAACCCACTATCATCTCCCGAACGACGTCGTCCCTCCTCAATGGTTAGATCCTGGCCCTTGATCTCAATTGATCCAATGGCCAGGATCTAAACCCTCAATACATATATAAACCTAACCCCCTTACCCCACGCCCCAAGCCACACCCCCCCCTCGGCCACTATTCACCATCTTCCCCAGGCTCCCTTTCCTCTCAAACCCTAGCAGCCTAGGTTTCCCACCATAAGCCTGGCAACCACAGTTCCGATGACCACCAAAATAACACCCCCGATGCACCCGACCATCCTGAACACGAATCCACTAACCACAAGCCTCGAATCACTTCCGTTCGTCTCGAATCTTCGTTTGAAGATTTGAGTCGAACCTGGACCTATGCCAAACCACCCCATCTTCATGCTAGACACTCTCCTGACCTTCCTCGTGACCAAACCAAGCTTGGTTTGGTCCGAATCCACCCACAACTCCCAAAAATCCAGATCTGGAAATCCAGACTTCTGAAGCACATGCACCTGGGGAACCCGGCCAGTTTTGACATAGGTTTGAGGTCTAATAGACCTTAACCAAGGTGTTCTCATGTGAGAACACCCTGATTAAGGTTTGTTCGGCCTCAAAGGTTCGAAGTCGAGTTTGATTTGGGTCTGTTTGGTTTAAACATTTTGGTAAGTTTTCCGTTCTTTTGTTTTATTTCCAAATAAGTTGTCAGCATATCTCTTTGTGTTGTTTGTTATTTTGTTACTTCTTCCAGATTTCTTTCATCTCTGTTAAAGACCCTTTATTTGGTCGATTGTCTTCTGTTTGTTCTGAATACACTCTGTGATAAACATGATCGTCAGTTAGATTAATCGTCAAAGGAACTAATTCATATAGGCCCAGTAATTTAATAAAAGTTGTCTGATACCCTTTAGGTCCCCGAACGTGTTGTTTATATGAGCGACTGATTATTACCTGCTATAATTAGTATAGTCGACTCGATAAATGTCGTCGATTAGTTTTCTATAACTAATGGATCGAAGGAGCTAGGAGTTTCACATAACTAATTAAACTCGGACACTGGCTGGATGACCTAGTAATGTTTGAAATGGTCTGTTGGCATTATAAAAATGACTAAAAGGGTTCAGTCTAGGCAGTCCTGAGTTCGAGTTTTCATCAGTGCAAAAATGCCCTAATGCTGCAATAGGCAGGGGCAGTAATAATCAAGGTTAACGGGGGTATTCTGGGGTGTTTAAAAAGAACAGAAGTAATTAGTTTAAGTGAGCTGACAAAAAGGGTACTAACTTAGGATTAAACTAATACCAATGGGGGAACAAGACACAAGGGTATGGGGGCTCAAAATGAATAAACAAATGAGCCCATAATTCTGGATTAAACAAAACCAGGCGTGGGGAATAAAGGGAGCTGACACCAAGCATGCTGAGCATGGGCTTAAAAGAGTATGGGCATTCTGCCAATTGGCAGGCAGGGCAGCTCAGCTGTAATGGTGCATTTGGCCTATAAATAGGCCATTTGATAACTAAAACAGGGGCTGAAGTTTAAGGGTCTTAGGCTGAAGTTTAAGGGTCTTAGGCTGGACATTTTTGAGTCTGGAGAGAAAGAAAAAAAAAACAAAAAGAAAATTTCAGAATATTGTAACAAAACACTGTCTGAAAACTGCTTAGGAGTTCAAGTTAGCCAAGCTGTCTTTGCTAATTGTTGTTGGTTATTTGCCGAGCTGTTTGTGATTGTTGAACTGCTGGTGCTGTTATATTGAATACTCTGGTTTTCTGTTGGTTCATCATTCTGTTCCTGGGACTGCTTGTTTGTTGCTCGACCACTTGTGAGCTTCATCATTGTGGCTGGTTGTTGTTGCTGTGTTGTTGGTGTTATCTGCTGTTGCTGTATTCACTGCATATTGCTTAGCTGATCATTCCTTTCTTCTTTGTCCTCCTTACCAGGTACACAATCGATACCACTAATGTAACTGAGAGTTTGAACATAAATGCAAAAGAGAGGACCTGCAGATTGTTTATATACACGTGGACTGTTGTGTTAAATGTCATGTAGTATATAGTAGTTACATTTTTGTTTGGATAATAGAAGTAGCCTACATGCTTAGTGTATCAATGCAGGTTAATGCATGCTAGTCATGTATGTGTGCTGTTAGGTGAAAAAAAACATTCCCAGTGTAATAAGTTGTACCTTTAGACTTAGTCTGAGGGTGTAATATATTCTCTAATGTAAGCCAAATAGGAAAACTATCCACTTTAGTTAAAATTCTTTCTCCTTTTGCCAGATTGTCCCATATAAATTGATAAACTCATTTCACAGAACAAAGAATCAGTCCTAGGCCTCAATCTCATGAAGGCCGAGCCCAAATCGAAACAAATCAGTTAGGCCCATATCGAAAAAGGGGGCCTAAGTCTGGCCATCTCGCATGAGCTAGGTTTGGGCCCATAATTTTCGGCTAGTTATCCATAATCGCAGTCACATTTTATTATTCTGTAAAAGCATTTTAAATCCTGTTATAAGTAAACTCGCAATCATGTAATTAATTAGGACTGTCTACCGTTTTCAATTGATAGAGACGAACACGACAAGAAACGTAGTTGCTATAGGATATCCTTTTAAAATAAGAACGAGATGAGCCTCGATGAAAATAAACAAAACACGCAGATGCGGGGCCCTTGTTAAATGTAAATCATTGAAGCATTTAGTTTCCCGGACGGGTTGTTTAGCAAATCTCACAACCTTCCTAAAATGACAACACGTTAGTCTCTTTAGGATACGCTTTAATAAACTTTACCTTCTTAAACTCGGGTGCACATTTATGTGACCCAAATCCGAATCTCGACGGATTCGAAATGCCTCTCTAATCACGGGTACATTGACTGTGACGTGGTTCGAGATGCATGTCCATGACGTTGCAAATTCATTAGAAATAAAGAACGAGGTGAGCCTCGCCAAATAAAAATACAAATTGCGGGGCCCTCAATAAATATTGCTTTAAAAATTGTTTAGGCTTCGGGATGGACCGTTTAGTAAAATTCCACGGTCCTACCCAAAATAAATACGCTAGTCGCTTTAGGCGCGCCTTTAATAATTTAATTTCCTTAAACTCGGGTGCACATTGATGTGACCCAAATCCAAATCTCAACGGAGTCAAAGTGTGTCGACGACCACGGGTACATTGATTGTAACGCGGTTCGAGATACATTTTCACAACGTTGCAATTCTTGATAAAAACAGTAAATGATAAAAGCGGTTAAAAGTTAAATTTTGCACATAAGTTCACACTTGTATAAAATCAGATAATCAAGCCGAATATAACAGTTGAGCGACCGTGCTAGAACCACGGAACTCGGGAATGCCTAACACCTTCTCCCGGGTTAACAGAATTCCTTATCCGGATTTCTGGTACGCAGACCATAATATAGAGTCATTCTTTTCCTCGATTCGGGATTAAAATTGGTGACTTGGGACACCCTAAATCTCCCAAGTGGCGACTCTGAATAATTAAACCAATCCCGTTTCGATTGTCCTTTAATTGGAAAAAACTCCCCTGCGCCCCCGCGGGCGCATAAAAAGGAGGTGTGACAGCTCTGGCGACTCTGCTGGGGATCTGTAACCCAGAACCACTGGTTCAGGGTTAAGAATTCGAGCTTAAAATAATTGTTATTATTTGGCTTTATTTATTATCTGGTTTTTTACGTGTTTGAGCCTAATGTGCTAAATGCTGCTTTTACTGCTTTGATATTATTTGGACTGTATATATAAACTGTGCCGAAACCCTTCTCTTCTTACCTCCGGGGAGAAGCTCGCTGGTCGAGACTCCCTATTCTGTTAGTGTCAATACCCGAAATAAGAAAGAGGACGGATAAGTTACGAAGCCGGACGGCCTTTTGGTTCCCGGTAAGTTGCCCCTCCTCGGCCCGAGTTGTCTGCTCGGGTACACTGTCTAGAACACTGACCCAGGTTTTGAACATAGAATAACGTGACTTCATGCCGGATCCCTAGTAGGAGCGCTTATTTGCATCATGTTGCATATGACTTAGGGGACTCAACACAGGGGTTGGGTCCGTCTAGGACTAGCAACCTGGTATGAAAGGACCATCCTAATGCATCCCATTTGTTTTCCGTGCATCTATTTGTCTCAAGCCCGCATGCTGACCAGTGTTTGAATAATGGAAATCGAAAAAAAGGGGAAGGAATAGCGGTTAAGGAGTTAATTGTTTATTTTTGAAAAAAAAAGCCAATGCCAAAATACAGTCAAAACTCTGCTGAAATTTTGAGAAAATGAAAGGAAAATGTCTTATTAGTTTTATTTTAATTAATTGCAAAGGAAAAATAGAAAAGAAGAAAAAAAGGGGTCGTCGTTCTACTTTTATATACTTTTAAATATATATATATATGGTTTGTCCTGTCGCAAAAATGAAGATGGAAAAGAGTCTTATTTTTGATATATATATATATCTCTACATATATATATACAAATATAAAAATACGCCTTTATTTGTGGCAAAATTACTGGTTTTGCCAAAAGTCATGAAAGTAATAAATGTGCAGGGTTTTTCATAAAGTTTTATAAAAGTAGACGTCTAAATAAAGTTTTATTATTTTTTTTTTTTATTTTTTATTATTCACTTAGGCATAATCACCCCAATAAATGTGCAGGATGAGCACGGTACAAAACGAACCCTTTTCAATAATGACCAGGATCCCGTTTGAGTTGCGGTTATGGTGGAACGACTTAGGCAAAGAAGGGCAAGACAAAGTAAGGAAATATCTGAAAGGTCTCCCGGACCTACTAAACATTCAGCCTCGGGGTGATATCATCAGATCATTGGTCACTTGTTGGGATTCCGCACACAACGTGTTCCATTTTTCGGACTTCGAGCTCACCCCGACGTTGGAAGAAATAGCAGGGTACATCGGGATTGATGAAGCCCCTTTTAGATTCAAATACTTAATTGCACCTAGAGCTGTCACGGTACACAGGTTTCTGGATTTCCTAAAAATACCTCGGACATTCCACCATCCAGATCTTGCCAAAGGATTCTGCAGTCTCCACCTCATATATGCTAGATACGGTCACATGGGCGGGTTCAATAAGCCGGATTTCAAGCTATGCAGTAGAGGCAACCGACAAAAGTGGGACGAACACAGGCTAGTGGCTTTTATGACAGCCTTTCTGGGACTTATAGTGTTCCCTAGGAAAGATGGAAACATTGATCTAAGGATAGCCGGGGTTGTCAATACTTTGCTTACCCAAGATAAAAGTACTCTGGCGCCTATGATTATGGCTGACATTTTCCGGGCTCTCACTGCTTGTCGAGCCAGGGGCGACTTTTTCGAAGGATGTAACCTACTGTTGCAAATGTGGATGACCGATCATTTATGCCATCGCTCCTCACTTTTGGGTTATGGTTCGCCAGAAAAAACTTGTATTGGAGAATTCTACACGAGAATCAAAGGGCTCAATTTACCTAAGGGAGTCACATCATGGACCGCATTTCTCCGAACTCTCACTGCCAGCCAAGTCCAGTGGACGCTCGGATGGTCACCTATCGAGGAAATCATATACATGCCGGCAACCCGGCCTCACTTTCTGTTAATGGGACTGAAAAGTATCCAACCCTATGCACCATATCGGGTTTTGAGGCAACTTGGGAGGTACCAAGTGGTACCGAAAGATGAAGATTTGAGTACCCAAGTGATTGAAATCAGTCCGAACGGTCATTTCCCTGAAGAAGAAGTCCGCCAAATATGGAGTGAATGCCAACATCTGACAGCAAACACTTGTGTGATTAATACGGCACAAGGGGAAGTCGCCCCAGAATATCACGCTTGGTTTAGAGGTAGCCTGTCCTACGAAAGACCGGCTAAGAGGCCGCATCTCAAAGATTTCGTAGAATCATCCCAAGGGCAATGGAACTGGTTAGCAAAAGAGAAGGGTTATCGGGCAGAGATTGGCGATTTGAAGCTACAAATGGATAGTCTGAAATTCGATAATAGCGTACAAGTCGCGGCGGATCGAAGCGAAAAGAATAGATTGATCCAAGAGAACGAAGAGCTTAAGGCCCAAATCCAAAAATTGAGATTGTCTCTCGACGAGCAGCCCAGAAGTCGATCAGACCAGCGGTTGATAAAGGGTTTGAAAAGGGAGATCGCGGAATGGCGAGACAGGTTAGAAGAATCCGAAAAGGTCATGACAGAGTTCAAGGCACGGTGGGGAACAAGAGTAGATAAGCATCGCCGGTGTTTGAACCAATTGAAACGTGACCACGAGAAGACTGTGGCCAAAATAAAGAGGGAGATGGCTACACTCGAGTTTAAAGCAGTTAAGCAGGCCGGGGATTTCCAATCGGAGAGTAGATACTGTTACGACTTGTTGGCCCAAATGAAGGAAGAAGTGCGACAGCTGAGGGATCAGCATATACAGGACTCACAGGTATTCAAGACGTGCAGTGATCAGATAAGACACCTACTCATAGAGAAGAAAAAAACCAGAGACAAGATCAGGGCCATTGCCCATGCCATCATCAGAAGGTGTCGACGGTGTGAAAACATGACCTGTGTTACCGTTCTCCCAGTAGTGATGGGTTATGTCAAACAGACCATGCACGAGTTGGAGCAGCTCGAAAGGGATCTCGCACCTAGAACCGCGAAAAGGCCGAACGATGCCTCGCGAGTCCCTAAGTTGGAAAATTAACCTCTGGCCGAGTCTTGTTTTAGTTAAGCTTTGATGTTTTCCCATATGTTGTTTTCCATTTTTTCTTCAATCAAATAGGGTCAAAGAACCATGGAGTCTGTACTGTTGCTATGTTGTTTGAAGCAATGTGTAATAGCAAATTTTGATAATGAAATTAAGTGACTCCGGAAGAATTTCTATGTGTCTTTACTTTAAGGCAGAACTACGCCTGGTCTGATTCACGCGGGGACGTGATACGTAGGCAATCCCCATAAGATTCGACCGCTTTTTAAATAAAGAAAAGAAAATGTAAATAAAATAAAAACGCGGGGTTTCGCATAATACTCTAAAAAAGAGACGAATGAACAAACCGGGATGACGCATGTGGTTTGAAGCAAAGCATGTAGAAACGGTCAACTGCCTAGGTGCATTGCATCCTCTATGTGCTATGATCAAATCTGTTAAGCTCTAACACTAACAAAGTTTGTTGTTGTCTGATACCAGACAGTTAGTTGTTAAAGAATTCTGGCAACACATTCATACCAAACCAGATCCAAAGGACCGGTAGCAACAAGCATGACCACTTCTGAGAATAGTAATGAGGAAGAAAGGCCGATGAGCCAGTTGCTAAAAGAGGCAATGGAAAAGATTGAGAGGATGGGACTGGAGATGCATGCCATGCAGCTAGCCCTGGCCAAAACGCAAAAGAGCCCTGAGACACTGGGACACGTACCGGAGTACCCTCACTCTGGCCCTTCCACAAGCCGCCCAAACCCCCTCTATCATCAAGAGAGAAGCCCTCATGATTCCCAAGCTCCACCACCCCACCAACCTCTCCCAACATCCAATATTCCCATTTTTGTGGGACCTGCATCAGCCCCTTTGCAGCGAACGACCAGTGAGCCATTGTTTCAGGCTCACGATACACAGTACTATCCCCCTGAGCCTACATTCCACGCACCGGAACCACAGGTTTACAATCCCCATTTGGAAGTACCGGCAGAGGTTGAGAAGCCTGTTAAGGCCCCAGAACAGGATGAAGTGTTAAGAAAGTTCAAAAGCCTGGAGCAATCCTTCAGAAACTTGCACGGGCTGGGCAATCAAGTCAGCGTGGCATACAAAGATCTGTGCCCTTTCCCAGATGTCCAACTCCCGGCTGGGTTCAAGATGCCCAAGTTTGATTTATATGAAGGGCACGGTGATCCCATGGCACATTTGCGGGGGTTCTGTAGCAAAATGAGAGGGGCAGGAGGCAAGGATGAGCTTTTGATAGCTTACTTCGGCCAAAGTCTGAGCGGATCTGCGCTGGAATGGTATACCAGGCAGGATTTCAGCAGGTGGTACACGTGGGATGATCTGGCACAGGCTTTTGCAGGTCATTTCCAGTACAATCTAGAGATAGTCCCTGACCGTCTCACGTTATTGAGGACTGGGAAGAAACCCGGGGAAAGTTTTCGCGAGTTCGGGTTCCGTTGGAGAGAACAAGCAGCTAGGGTCGATCCTCCCATGAGAGAGGGAGAAATGGTAGACTACTTTTTGCAGACATTGGATCCAACCTACTTTGGTCACTTGGTGACAACGGTTGGAAAATCTTTCAACGAGGTAGTCAAAATAGGGGTCATGATAGAAGAAGGTTTGAGGTCGGACAAGATCTTAAACTATTCGGCACTTAAGGCCACGACCCAGGCTATTCAAAGCGGCACGGGAGGTGCGCTAAGAAGAAAGAAAGAAGAGGTTGCCACGATCGAGGCAGGCAGTTGGTCCAGGGCTGGCAGGCCACACTACAACCAACCCAGGCCTCACAGGTCAAACTATCCATACAACCCACCACAAAATTTCTATCCACCTCGAGAACCACATTGTTCCGTACACCAAGCCCAGGTATACACTCAGCCTCCGGTTCGCCCACAATGGCGCGCACCGGCTCCCCAGAACATATATGCACCACCACAAAACACTTACCCTCCACCAAGGGCATATAGAAATCCTTCAGGGGCAGGTTTCCGGGGAAATCCAGATGCCAGAAATGACAGGTTGCGGAAGCAAAGAACCTTCACCGAACTGGGAGAAACCTACACCGCTGTGTTCCACAAGCTGCGGCAATTGGGTTTGGTTAGTCCCGTCCATACTCGGGAACCAAATCCCCCGCCTCAGAATTTGGATCGTTCAATCAGTTGTGAATACTGTTCAGGGATGCTCGGGCACGATACCGAGAAGTGTTGGAAGTTAAGGCATGCCATACAGGATCTTATTGACACCAATAAGATCGAGGTCCAGACACCGGAGACTCCTAACATCAACCAAAATCCACTGCCAGCGCACCACGAAGCTCACATGATTGAGTTGGTATGTGAGGGAGGTGAATTAAGAAAACCCTCACAAACAGTGATGATGATCCAAGCTGCCCCAAAAGAAGTCTTAACCAGGGGAGGAACAAATGCACAGTCGCAGGGAGAAGGTGTCAAGCCGGTAGTATTATGGGGGAAGAACCCGTCCGTCATAGCAAGCAAACCCGAGCCAAGCAAGTTGGTAATACCAGGGATCCTGCCCACACCGGCGGTCGTGTTGATAGGGGTATGTAGAGAACGGGTAACCATAAAGCCGGTGGTCCAACTGCCAATGCTTGACAGCAGGGCTGTCCCCTGGAAATATGAAAAAGCAGTGGTAACGTACCAAGGAAAACAGGTGGAAGAAGTCAGTTGTGAAGCGCAAGGGCTGACTCGATCAGGTCGATGTTTTGCTCCGATGGAGTTAAGGAAAACCAACCCAGTGGCAACCAAGAAGCCAGTGTCAGAAGAAGAGGCCGAAGACTTCCTGAGGAAGATGAAAGTGCAAGACTATTCTGTGGTTGAGCAGCTGAGAAAAACACCTGCCCAGATCTCACTATTGTCATTACTCCTCCATTCCGAGGAACATCGCCGAGCCCTGTTAAAAATATTGAACGAGGCCCATGTACCCAGTGAGATTTCTGTAAACCACCTGGAAACCATTGCCAGCAAGATTTTCGAGGTGAACAGAGTGACATTCTCAGATGATGACCTGCCGGTGGAAGGTACAGAGCACAACAAAGCTCTATACCTAGCTGTCAAATGTGAAGACTCGGTGGTAACCCGAGTATTAGTGGATAACGGCTCAAGCGCCAATATTTGTCCATTATCCACCCTGGACCAGTTAAAGATTGACCATGGAAGAATCCGGGAGAATAGCATCTGTGTCCGAGGGTTTGACGGAAACGGAACAGCCACTGTGGGGGATGTTGTACTTGAACTAACCATTGGCCCGGTCCTGTTTACCATGGAATTCCAGGTATTGGACGCCACGGTATCTTACAATTTGCTGTTAGGACGACCTTGGATTCATGCAGCTAAAGCGGTGCCTTCCACCCTACATCAGGCAGTGAAGTTCGAGTGGGAAAGACAAGAGGTCGTGTTGCACGGTGAGGATACAACATGCACCATGGGCGGAACCATTGTGCCTTTCATAGAGACCACTGATGACAAGGGTCCTTGGGTCTACCAGATTCTCGATACAGGGTCGGCCAACAAAATCTCTGAAGGAGAAATCATCCCGCACCCTAGGGTAGCTGCCGCGACAGTCATGATGGTATCGGAGATGCTGGGTAATGGGTTTGTGCCGGGAAAAGGCCTGGGAGTTGAACTTCAAGGGATAGTCCAACCTGTCTCCCTTCCTAAGAATCTGGAAACTTTCGGGTTGGGGTTCAAACCAACCCCAGCAGACAGGAAGCAAGCGCGAAAAATGAAGAAGAGGGTCTGGTTTCTGCCTAAACCAGTACCACGACTCTCGAGGTCTTTTGTTAAAGCTAGTGCCAAGGGGTCAGCGATCCCAAAGATTCAAGGACCTTTGATCGGCATAAATGAAGACCTGAATCAGAGTTTTGAGAGACTATTCGCGGATGTCAGTATGGTGGAAGCTGGAGAGGGTTCCAGCAGGGCAGAGATACAATTTGTGGGGCCTGAGGCCAAGACCAACAATTGGACGGTTACTCCTCTTCCTGTCTGAACAGTTCTCTTTTTACTGGTCCTAATGACATGGCATGCACAGCGGATCTTCGACCTAGTCTAATAAATCAATCTGAATCTGACTCAACAATGCAAGAGGTCGTTTGTGATAATGAATCCGAATGTGACGAAGGAGAAGCCTTCGAAGAAATAAATCGAGAACTGTGCCAATTTGAAGAGAAACCCAAGCCTAACCTAAATGACACTGAGGCTGTGAACCTAGGAGACGCTGATATCATCCAAGAGACCAAAATTAGCATCCACATTGAGCCAAATGTCAAAGCAGAATTGATCGAAACTCTCAGGGAATTCAAAGATGTTTTTGCATGGTCATATGATGATATGCCTGGATTGAGCACCAATTTAGTGGTTCACAAATTGCCCACTGACCCGGCATGCCCTCCGGTCAAGCAAAAACTAAGGAAATTTAAAACAGAAATGAGTGTAAAGATCAAAGAAGAAGTGATCAAGCAATTACAATCGAAGGTCATTCGGGTCACTCGGTATCCCGAATGGTTGGCCAATGTGGTACCAGTCCCAAAGAAGGATGGAAAAATCAGGGTGTGCGTCGACTACCGCAACCTCAACAAAGCAAGTCCCAAGGACAATTTCCCGTTACCCAACATTCATATCCTGATCGATAATTGCGCTGGGCGCGAGATCGGATCCTTTGTGGATTGCTATGCGGGTTATCATCAGATCCTAATGGATGAGGAGGATGCTGAGAAGACAGCATTTATTACGCCATGGGGAACCTACTGCTATCGGGTAATGCCGTTCGGTTTAAAGAACGCTGGGGCAACGTACATGCGAGCAATGACTGCTGTGTTTCATGACATGATACACAAAGAAATAGAGGTGTACGTCGATGATGTGATCATCAAATCTTGGCGTCAGGAGGACCATGTGGCAGACCTAAGGAGATTTTTCCAAAGACTCCGGAGGTATGATATCAAGCTTAACCCGGCCAAATGCGCATTCGGGGTTCCATCAGGAAAGTTGCTAGGATTCATCGTCAGTCGACGGGGGATTGAGTTAGACCCATCCAAAATTGAATCCATCCGAGATTTGCCACCGCCAAGGAACAAAACAGAGGTAATGAGTTTGCTGGGTAGACTCAATTACATCAGCAGGTTCATCGCTCAACTCACAGCAACTTGTGAGCCCATATTTCGGCTACTGAGAAAGGATGCTGCAGAAGGTTGGACGACAGAGTGTCAAGAGGCTTTCGACCAAATCAAAGGGTATCTGTCTAATCCACCCGTGTTGGTCCCGCCTAAGCCCGGGAAACCCCTAATCCTTTACCTGACAGTCTTGGAAAATTCATTTGGTTGTGTACTGGGGCAACATGATGACACAGGAAGGAAGGAGCAGGCCATCTACTATCTTAGCAAGAAATTCACAGTGCATGAGGTCAAGTACACTCAACTCGAGAAAACATGCTGCGCCCTGACTTGGGTAGCTCAGAAGTTGAAGCACTACCTGTCCTCATATACTACTTATCTCATATCCCGCTTGGACCCATTGAAGTATATCTTTCAGAAACCTATGCCCACGGGAAGGTTGGCAAAGTGGCAAATTCTGCTCACAGAGTTTGATATCATCTACGTAACAAGGACGGCCATGAAAGCCCAGGCACTAGCAGACCATTTGGCAGAGAATCCCGTTGACGAAAAATACGAGCCTTTAAGAACGTATTTTCCTGACGAAGAGGTGATGCATACAAATGAGTTGGAATTACCCGAGGAACCGGGTTGGAAGCTTTTCTTTGATGGAGCGGCAAATGCAAAAGGGGTGGGAATAGGGGCAGTACTCATCTCTGAAACAGGACGGCATTATCCTGTTACGGCCCAACTGCGCTTCTATTGCACTAACAATATGGCCGAATATGAGGCTTGCATTCTGGGTCTGCGCTTGGCTGCTGACATGGATGTCCAAGACGTCTTGGTCTTGGGAGACTCGGACCTCTTGGTACATCAAATTCAGGGTGAATGGGAAACACGAGATCTGAAGCTCATACCATACCGACAATGCTTGCATGATCTGAGCAAGCAATTTCGATCGGTGAAGTTCAAACACATCCCGAGAGTTCACAATGAGGTTGCAGATGCTTTAGCCACCTTAGCATCAATGCTGCACCACCCTGACAAAATGTATGTTGATCCTCTGCATATCCAAGTCCGTGATCAGCACGCCTACTGCAATACCATAGAAGAAGAAGCAGATGGCGAACCCTGGTTTCATGATATCAAGGAATATCTCAAAATGGGGATATATCCAGAACATGCCTCTGGAGACCAAAAAAGAGCCCTTCGGCGTTTGTCGAATGGTTTCTTCCTCAGTGGAGGAGTATTGTACAAAAGAACCCCGGATTTGGGGTTGTTGAGATGCATAGATGCCGGGCAGGCAACGACGGTTATGGCGGAAGTACATGCCGGAGTTTGTGGGCCACACATGAGCGGATATGTATTGGCAAGAAAGATCCTTCGAACAGGGTGTTATTGGCTAACCATGGAACACGACTGTATCACTTTCGTAAGGAAATGCCATAAGTGCCAGATACATGGAGATTTGATTCATTCTCCGCCAACAGAGTTACATACGATGTCAGCACCCTGGCCGTTTGTAGCATGGGGCATGGATGTCATTGGGCCCATCGAGCCAGCAGCGTCCAACGGTCATAGGTTCATTCTAGTGACCATTGATTACTTCACCAAATGGGTGGAGGCTAAAACCTTCAAATCGGTAACCAAGAAGGCGGTGGTGGACTTTGTTCACTCCCATATCATCTGCAGATTTGGGATCCCAAAAGTGATCATTACGGATAACGGCGCGAATCTTAATAGCAGCCTGATGAGAGAGGTGTGCCAACAATTCAAGATTACACACCGCAATTCCACCCCATATCGTCCCAAGGCGAATGGAGCAGTCGAAGCAGCCAATAAGAATATCAAGAAGATACTACGAAAAATGGTGGAAGGGTCCAGACAATGGCACGAGAAATTACCCTTTGCTTTGTTGGGGTACCGCACTACCGTCCGGACCTCCATAGGCACAACTCCTTATTTGTTGGTGTATGGAACTGAGGCCGTGATACCAACGGAGGTCGAAATTCCATCCCTCCGAATTGTCGCTGAAGCCGGGATTGATGATGATGAATGGGTAAAAGCTCGATTGGAACAGTTGAGCCTGATAGATGAGAAAAGATTGGCAGCAGTGTGCCATGGTCAACTGTATCAGAAGAGAATGGCAAGAGCATATAACAAGAAGGTGCGCCCCAGGAAGTTTGAGGTAGGGCAGCAGGTGTTAAAGAAGATCCTCCCACATCAGGTCGAAGCAAAAGGCAAATTCGCCCCAAATTGGCAAGGGCCTTATATCGTGACCAGAGTATTGTCCAACGGCGCTCTGTGTTTGACAGATATCGAAGGTAGATGTGTCGACATGGCTATCAATTCAGATGCAGTCAAGAGATATTATGCGTAATTTCTTTAATTATGGCAATTTTTGGTTTATTTGTTTGTATTTGGCATTTGATGGATAATGAGATGACGGAGGCAATTCTTTCTTCTATCCAAACACTGTTTAACCCTTGCTTCCCCCTTTGAGCCTTAAGTAATCCTTTCATACCCCTCTTTTGGAATCACTAATGGAAAGGACATGAAAAAAAAAAAAAGAAAAAGAAGAAGAAAAAGAAGATGAAATCATAAAGAAATACAAAACCGTGGGAACTACGTTTGACCTGATTCCTCAAAGAGGATACGTAGGCGCCTCACGGCTCGGTCATAGTATGCATCATAATAAATATAGGATGCATAATGTACATAGTATGCATAATAGACACAGCGTGCGTAATGCACGTAGCACAACATAAAAGTAAAAAATAAATAAATTCCCCAAGCAAGAAAACTGGGGCAGAAGTTATGTTTTAAGTTCCAACAAAGGTTTGATTCCAAAAGTTGTAGCACATCACCCTCCAAGTTGTTTTCATTAGCCTTCCTTCAATCCCACACCAAAACCAACATCGACATCCAAAAGACCTCCCGATCAATGTTCGAGAGATGCCAAATCCGGCAAATAAGGCCGAGAATGATACACCGATCCCCAGCAAAGAAAAGGATCGTAAGACTGGGAATGAGTTGATAGTCAAAAGAATCTCCAGAAGAGAGGATCATATCTACAACACCCCGATTCCTCGAAAAGAAATAAAATGAGAGAGTCTCATCGGTGAAAACCTTCACAGGCACCGAGAGGCGATGTAAGATGAGGGAAATGAAATGAGAGAGTCTTATTGGTGAAAACCTTCACAGGCACCATAAGGCGCCGGGAGATGAGAGAAAAGAGAGAGTCTCATTAGTGAAAACCCCTCGAAGGGCACTATGAGGCGACAAGATAGAGCAGCGAAACCTACCACATTCGCAACAAGATGAACATCCATTTATCATCCCCAGCAAGTCAGCCCGTCGGACAAATCAATTGATACAAATAGACTGGGTCGGGAATCTATGGTGCATGTCATGATCACGGGGACCAGTTGTGTCATCCAGATAAGTTCTTTTGATTGTCTCCTCCCACAAAAGATTGGTTCAGAAAGATTTTCTCTTTTCCATATCTTTATTTTCTTTTCCTAAAAAAGTGTTCTTTAAAGGATTTTTCAAAGCTTACTACCAGAAACCGAAGGGAAATTCACCCAATGCAGGGTAATACAAACAGTCTTAAAAGGCCGGCCCCAGGCGATGCAGGGACTGTGCTCGGAAATGTTGGAAGAAGTAAGCTCCAAAGGGAGTGGTTTCGGGAGTTAGAAGCAGACTCCCACATCATGTGTTTTAAAAGAAAGCAGAAAAGGGGATAAATTGAAAACCATATCCCCAGCAGGCTAGAGATCCCCAACAGGCAACTTTGCCTGCCAACCCATTATGGGGACAAAGAGCAAGAAAAGGGGAGAGAGAAAAATGGCTCGCCAGAAAGGCACCCTCTACCCCCACGATTAAAACTGACTAAAACCTTTTGTCTTTTGCAGGAGAGCCAAGAATTGATGACGGCAACAAGATGCAATGCCATGGAAGTTACCAAAAACCGGGGCAGAAAATTTTCTGCCGATTGTCGAAAATTTTCTCGGAAGAACGGGGAAACAATGGGAATACTTTTAAGTTCTAGGTCGCCCACCAGTATAATGCGGGAATACTTTTAAGTTCTAGGTCGCCCACCAGTATAATGCGGGAATACATTTAAGTTCTAGGTCGCCCACCAGTATAATGCGGGAATACTTTTAAGTTCTAGGTCGCCCACCAGTATAATGCGGGAATACATTTAAGTTCTAGGTCGCCCACCAGTATAATGCGGGAATACATTTAAGTTCTAGGTCGCCCACCAGTATAATGCGGGAATACTTTTAAGTTCTAGGTCGCCCACCAGTATAATGCGGGAATACATTTAAGTTCTAGGTCGCCCACCAGTATAATGCGGGAATACTTTTAAGTTCTAGGTCGCCCACCAGTATAATGCGGGAATACTTTTAAGTTCTAGGTCGCCCACCAGTATAATGCGGGAATACTTTTAAGTTCTAGGTCGCCCACCAGTATAATGCGGGAATACTTTTAAGTTCTAGGTCGCCCACCAGTATAATGCGGGAATACTTTTAAGTTCTAGGTCGCCCACCAGTATAATGCGGGAATACTTTTAAGTTCTAGGTCGCCCACCAGTATAATGCGGGAATACTTTTAAGTTCTAGGTCGCCCACCAGTATAATGCGGGAATACATTTAAGTTCTAGGTCGCCCACCAGTATAATGCGGGAATACATTTAAGTTCTAGGTCGCCCACCAGTATAATGCGGGAATACATTTAAGTTCTAGGTCGCCCACCAGTATAATGCGGGAATACTTTTAAGTTCTAGGTCGCCCACCAGTATAATGCGGGAATACATTTAAGTTCTAGGTCGCCCACCAGTATAATGCGGGAATACATTTAAGTTCTAGGTCGCCCACCAGTATAATGCGGGAATACTTTTAAGTTCTAGGTCGCCCACCAGTATAATGCGGGAATACTTTTAAGTTCTAGGTCGCCCACCAGTATAATGCGGGAATACATTTAAGTTCTAGGTCGCCCACCAGTATAATGCGGGAATACATTTAAGTTCTAGGTCGCCCACCAGTATAATGCGGGAATACTTTTTCTAGGTCGCCCACCAGTATAACGCGGGAATACATTTAAGTTCTAGGTCGCCCACCAGTATAATGCGGGAATACATTCAGCTCTAGATTTTGGAATCAGTCACCCCACCTGAAGACGGAAGGTTACGACAGAGATCCCCAAACGGGAAACAATAAAATCCTCAGCACCAAGAAGCAGACAACTGCAAAAGCAAGCGCACATTCAAAGGGAAGAAGGAACGCGTCTCAAAAGAGCAGTTTGGGAACGCTATGGCATGCCCAACATAACAATTCTGATGAAAAGCCATACCACTGAGGAAACCATTGAAAGATTTAAAGAAGAAAGTCGTATCCCCAGCGGGTCAAGCAAAGTGACGAAAACTGGCATTCAAACGTCAGCGAAGGATCAGCATCATCTCCAAGTTCACAAAATACAGGCGTCAGAGGAAAGCATTAGCCGACAAGAAAGCAAGACAACAAGAACAAGTGGGAGATAGATGAGACCTCATACTCTAGCTTAACTTCTTGTTTTTCCTTTTAGAGCAATGTAATAGGGAGATCGGTTGAGCAGTAGCATCCTACAGCAGCATGCAACAGCGCACAACAACAGCAAGCAATACAGTCACATGGTAGTCCCAGCTACCAAAATTTCCCGAACTACATTGACCTGATTCCTGTTCAGCCCAGGATATGTAGGAAACCTCCGAAGCAAAGGTTCGGTCAAATCTTTTTCAAAAATGCTTCACACGGAGTATTCGGACGGGCAAAAATCGCTCGCTTTATCTTTGCGCGAAAACCCTTCGTGTCTCCGTGCAAAGAGGGGCAGCTGTAAGCACGTGATTTTTGCTTTACGGACATTCGCTCCAAAAGAAAATAAAAATAGTGACAAATGGCTTCGTTGTACAATTGTTCGAGTTTTCATGTGTTGTTAGTCACTTGTGGATCTGTCCATTCTTTTTTTTTGCATTTAATCATTAACAAACAAAATACAAAATATATGTATTAGGATGGTTAAACCATAATTCGGTCAGTAAAAGAAAATTCAAAAAATATATATGTGCACCGTTCGCCCTAGGCTCTTAGCTAACCTACGTAAATATTTTTGTGATAATTGTGTTAAAATGTTGCATTGTTGTTTAATTCCGTTACCTTATTATTTGTTATTTTTATTTTGTTTAAAAGAAAAGAAAAAATAATAAGAAAGAAAACAAAAGCAAAAGAGTAGGGAAAATCGGTTTGGGCCAAGAAATGAAACAAAATAGGCCCAAGACCAGGACACAGATCCAGTCCAAACACAGGCTGCCCGGACACGTCCCAAACGACGTCGTATCAGCGCCTCAATCTGAGCCGTTGATTCATGGCAATCAAACGGTCCAATACAGCCCCTGCTAAGTCGAAACGACGTCGTTTCAGGCAAGTTAATCTGGGCCGTTCATTCCCATTGATCCAACGGATCCAGGCCTTCCTCTAAACCCGTCAACATGACCCGATCCAATCCCCTACCCGGTCATAACCCACTATCATCTCCCGAACGACGTCGTCCCTCCTCAATGGTTAGATCCTGGCCCTTGATCTCAATTGATCCAATGGCCAGGATCTAAACCCTCAATACATATATAAACCTAACCCCCTTACCCCACGCCCCAAGCCACACCCCCCCCTCGGCCACTATTCACCATCTTCCCCAGGCTCCCTTTCCTCTCAAACCCTAGCAGCCTAGGTTTCCCACCATAAGCCTGGCAACCACAGTTCCGATGACCACCAAAATAACACCCCCGATGCACCCGACCATCCTGAACACGAATCCACTAACCACAAGCCTCGAATCACTTCCGTTCGTCTCGAATCTTCGTTTGAAGATTTGAGTCGAACCTGGACCTATGCCAAACCACCCCATCTTCATGCTAGACACTCTCCTGACCTTCCTCGTGACCAAACCAAGCTTGGTTTGGTCCGAATCCACCCACAACTCCCAAAAATCCAGATCTGGAAATCCAGACTTCTGAAGCACATGCACCTGGGGAACCCGGCCAGTTTTGACATAGGTTTGAGGTCTAATAGACCTTAACCAAGGTGTTCTCATGTGAGAACACCCTGATTAAGGTTTGTTCGGCCTCAAAGGTTCGAAGTCGAGTTTGATTTGGGTCTGTTTGGTTTAAACATTTTGGTAAGTTTTCCGTTCTTTTGTTTTATTTCCAAATAAGTTGTCAGCATATCTCTTTGTGTTGTTTGTTATTTTGTTACTTCTTCCAGATTTCTTTCATCTCTGTTAAAGACCCTTTATTTGGTCGATTGTCTTCTGTTTGTTCTGAATACACTCTGTGATAAACATGATCGTCAGTTAGATTAATCGTCAAAGGAACTAATTCATATAGGCCCAGTAATTTAATAAAAGTTGTCTGATACCCTTTAGGTCCCCGAACGTGTTGTTTATATGAGCGACTGATTATTACCTGCTATAATTAGTATAGTCGACTCGATAAATGTCGTCGATTAGTTTTCTATAACTAATGGATCGAAGGAGCTAGGAGTTTCACATAACTAATTAAACTCGGACACTGGCTGGATGACCTAGTAATGTTTGAAATGGTCTGTTGGCATTATAAAAATGACTAAAAGGGTTCAGTCTAGGCAGTCCTGAGTTCGAGTTTTCATCAGTGCAAAAATGCCCTAATGCTGCAATAGGCAGGGGCAGTAATAATCAAGGTTAACGGGGGTATTCTGGGGTGTTTAAAAAGAACAGAAGTAATTAGTTTAAGTGAGCTGACAAAAAGGGTACTAACTTAGGATTAAACTAATACCAATGGGGGAACAAGACACAAGGGTATGGGGGCTCAAAATGAATAAACAAATGAGCCCATAATTCTGGATTAAACAAAACCAGGCGTGGGGAATAAAGGGAGCTGACACCAAGCATGCTGAGCATGGGCTTAAAAGAGTATGGGCATTCTGCCAATTGGCAGGCAGGGCAGCTCAGCTGTAATGGTGCATTTGGCCTATAAATAGGCCATTTGATAACTAAAACAGGGGCTGAAGTTTAAGGGTCTTAGGCTGAAGTTTAAGGGTCTTAGGCTGGACATTTTTGAGTCTGGAGAGAAAGAAAAAAAAAACAAAAAGAAAATTTCAGAATATTGTAACAAAACACTGTCTGAAAACTGCTTAGGAGTTCAAGTTAGCCAAGCTGTCTTTGCTAATTGTTGTTGGTTATTTGCCGAGCTGTTTGTGATTGTTGAACTGCTGGTGCTGTTATATTGAATACTCTGGTTTTCTGTTGGTTCATCATTCTGTTCCTGGGACTGCTTGTTTGTTGCTCGACCACTTGTGAGCTTCATCATTGTGGCTGGTTGTTGTTGCTGTGTTGTTGGTGTTATCTGCTGTTGCTGTATTCACTGCATATTGCTTAGCTGATCATTCCTTTCTTCTTTGTCCTCCTTACCAGGTACACAATCGATACCACTAATGTAACTGAGAGTTTGAACATAAATGCAAAAGAGAGGACCTGCAGATTGTTTATATACACGTGGACTGTTGTGTTAAATGTCATGTAGTATATAGTAGTTACATTTTTGTTTGGATAATAGAAGTAGCCTACATGCTTAGTGTATCAATGCAGGTTAATGCATGCTAGTCATGTATGTGTGCTGTTAGGTGAAAAAAAACATTCCCAGTGTAATAAGTTGTACCTTTAGACTTAGTCTGAGGGTGTAATATATTCTCTAATGTAAGCCAAATAGGAAAACTATCCACTTTAGTTAAAATTCTTTCTCCTTTTGCCAGATTGTCCCATATAAATTGATAAACTCATTTCACAGAACAAAGAATCAGTCCTAGGCCTCAATCTCATGAAGGCCGAGCCCAAATCGAAACAAATCAGTTAGGCCCATATCGAAAAAGGGGGCCTAAGTCTGGCCATCTCGCATGAGCTAGGTTTGGGCCCATAATTTTCGGCTAGTTATCCATAATCGCAGTCACATTTTATTATTCTGTAAAAGCATTTTAAATCCTGTTATAAGTAAACTCGCAATCATGTAATTAATTAGGACTGTCTACCGTTTTCAATTGATAGAGACGAACACGACAAGAAACGTAGTTGCTATAGGATATCCTTTTAAAATAAGAACGAGATGAGCCTCGATGAAAATAAACAAAACACGCAGATGCGGGGCCCTTGTTAAATGTAAATCATTGAAGCATTTAGTTTCCCGGACGGGTTGTTTAGCAAATCTCACAACCTTCCTAAAATGACAACACGTTAGTCTCTTTAGGATACGCTTTAATAAACTTTACCTTCTTAAACTCGGGTGCACATTTATGTGACCCAAATCCGAATCTCGACGGATTCGAAATGCCTCTCTAATCACGGGTACATTGACTGTGACGTGGTTCGAGATGCATGTCCATGACGTTGCAAATTCATTAGAAATAAAGAACGAGGTGAGCCTCGCCAAATAAAAATACAAATTGCGGGGCCCTCAATAAATATTGCTTTAAAAATTGTTTAGGCTTCGGGATGGACCGTTTAGTAAAATTCCACGGTCCTACCCAAAATAAATACGCTAGTCGCTTTAGGCGCGCCTTTAATAATTTAATTTCCTTAAACTCGGGTGCACATTGATGTGACCCAAATCCAAATCTCAACGGAGTCAAAGTGTGTCGACGACCACGGGTACATTGATTGTAACGCGGTTCGAGATACATTTTCACAACGTTGCAATTCTTGATAAAAACAGTAAATGATAAAAGCGGTTAAAAGTTAAATTTTGCACATAAGTTCACACTTGTATAAAATCAGATAATCAAGCCGAATATAACAGTTGAGCGACCGTGCTAGAACCACGGAACTCGGGAATGCCTAACACCTTCTCCCGGGTTAACAGAATTCCTTATCCGGATTTCTGGTACGCAGACCATAATATAGAGTCATTCTTTTCCTCGATTCGGGATTAAAATTGGTGACTTGGGACACCCTAAATCTCCCAAGTGGCGACTCTGAATAATTAAACCAATCCCGTTTCGATTGTCCTTTAATTGGAAAAAACTCCCCTGCGCCCCCGCGGGCGCATAAAAAGGAGGTGTGACAGCCACTCTTAAGTTGGATGAGCTAATTGGAAATCTCACTGCTTATGAACTTAGAAGGCAAACCATAAAGATGGATGCACCCAAGAAGTAAAGGAGCCTGGCACTCAGAATCACTCAAGGTGCTGATCTAGAAGAGGATGAAATGGATATGATAACAAAGGACTTCAAGAAGTACCTAATGAGAGGAAAGGGTTCCTCAAGAGGTGCAAGCTACAGCAAACCAAGGGTTCCTGAAAAATGGACCAATGAGGGATGCTACAAGTGCGGGAAGACTGATCACCACATCAAAAACTATCCTCAATGGGAAATTGAATGGAAGAAGAAAAGAGCTGAACGAAGAAACATGAAGAAGGAACAGCTTCATCCCAAGAATAACAAAGGAACCACAAAGGCTATAGTTGTTACCTGGGGAGAAAGCTCAGATGAGGACTCAGAGGATGAAGATAGAGATGAACAAGCACTTATGGCAATTGGAGAATCCGATGAGGAATCTGAGGTAAGTATAATTCATCTCAAAGACAAGATTAAGTTTTTGTCTAAAGAAAGGTTATCTGGGTTACTTCTAGATTTCATTGATGAATCTGATATAAATAATGAAAAGGAACAGATGTCTAAGGATTGTGTGATCTTGATAGCTAAGTGCAAAAATCTGGAACTTAGGGCTAGTGAAAGTGATAGCAAAAATGCTGAGTTAAAGAACCAGGTTCTTGAACTTGAAAACATTGTCCTAGAGCTTAGATCTGAAAATCTAAAACTGAAATTAGGAACAGGTAAAAAGAAAGTTGATCACACACAACTCACTTTAGAAGAAAACAAAAAATGAAAGATGAGTTGTACAAAAGAGATGAGCACATAGGAGGATCTAAGCAAGGTCAAGCACGAGCTAGACAGAACCTATAAATGGAACAGGTCCTTCGATACACTTTCATGGCTACAAGAACACCATAGTAGCAATAAGAGAGGACTTGGCTACGGGGCCCCTGCACCTAAATGGGATCCCAAAAGCAGGTACCTCACACTTCCTGAGAACAAAATCTGCACACAATGTGGTAAGACTGGTCACTATAAAAGTGAATGTAATGCAAAAGAAAAGGCTAGTCAAAAGAATAAAATATTTGTTCAAGCAAAAAATAGGCTGCTAGGATAGGCCAAAAGAATTTGATTCACCCTTTTGCCTATAGAAAGGAACCCAAACTAGTTTGGGTTCCTAAGACTAACCTCTGATTTCTTTTTGCAGGTCCAAGTGAAAGGGAGCAGCCAAATATGGTACATGGATAGTGGTTGCTCAAAGCACATGACAGCAAGCAACAACCAGTTCCTTTTATTTGAGGACCTCACATGAGGTAATGTCTCCTTTGGAAATGGAAAGAAAGGTGAGATCATTGGGGTTGGAAAGGTAGGTAAGACAGACTCTAACTCTATTGAGAATGTCTACTTGACAGATGGCTTGAAATACAGTCTAATCAGTGTATCACAACTATGTGACAGAGGTAACTTGGTAGCATTCACCTCTACCAGATGTTTTGTGATAAATCTTACCACTGACAAGATTGTTTTGCAGGGTAAAAGAGTAAATAATATTTACATTGTAGATCTGTCCACACTCTTAGAAAATAAACTCACTTGCTTAAGTGTGTTGGACAATGATCCCCTCCTGTGGCACAAGAGAAGTCAACTCAATAAATTAGTCTCCAAAGACCTGGTGATAGGACTGCCTAACATCACGTTTAAGGAAGACAAAGTTTGTGAGGCTTGTGGAAGGGGGAAGCAGGTAAGATCTTCTTTTAAATGCAAGAAAGTGGTAAGCACCACCAGAATGATGGAACTGGTCTATATGGATCTTTGTAGTCCAATGAGAACATTAAGCAGAGGTGGTAAAATATATGTGATGGTGCTTGTTGATGATTACTCTAAGATTACCTGCACATTGTCTTTAATATCTAAAAATGAAGCATTTGACATGTTCACTTCTTTTGTTAGAAAAACTGAGAAACAATTAGGTAATCAACTTGCATCAATTAGGTCTGATCATGGAACTGAATTTGAAAATGCTAATTTTGCTGAATTTTGTGATGTGCATGGTATAGATCATAATTTTTCTGCTCCTAGGACTCCACAACAAAATGGAGTAGTTGAAAGAAAGAATATGACACATGAATATATGGCTAGGACTATGCTTTTTTCTAGTAAACTGCCCCATAATTTCTGGGCAGAAGCTGTAAATACTGCATGCTACATCATCAATAGGTGTATGACTAGACCTCTTATAGAGAAGACTCCCCATGAGTTACTTAAAAGGAGAAAACTAAATATATCCCATCTTAGGGCATTTGGATGCAAGTGCTTTATGCACAACAATGGTAAAGACTCCCTACGTAAGTTTGATCCCAGAAGTGATGAGGGAGTATTATTGGGATATTCTTCACATACTAAAGCTTACAAGGTATACAACAAAAGAACTATGTGTGTAGAAGAAAGTGTACATGTAGTTTTTGATGAAATTAAAATTATTTTTGAGAGATAGGAACATGAAGATGAAGAAATTGGGCTGGTAAGCAATTTAAATGAAATCACAACCCAGGCGGAAGCTGCACCAGAAGAAGGAACATGTGATGGAACAGGTTCTTCTACTCAGGGCAACCTTATAGGGGGGACTGAACAAAGGGGAACTGAATCTCATACCTCGATGGAACCTCCCCTTGAACCTGTTCCTCAACAACAAAACATTGGAGAAATATCAAGAGGAAGCCAGTTGGTTGTGAAACCTTACAAGTACCAAAGTTCTCGTTCCATTAAGAACATAATTACTGATCCAACCTCTGGAACTAAAACCAGATCTTCATTAAAAATGTGATTTTGATGCTTTCTTATCTCTTATTGAAACTAAAAATATTGTTGAGGCTTTACAGGATGCATACTGGGTGAATGCAATGCAAGATGAACTCAACTAATTTTAAAGGAGTCAAGTTTGGCATTTGGTTACAAGACCCAAGGGCAGATCAGTAATTGGTACAAAATGGGTCTTCAGAAACAAACTTGATAAAGATGGAACAGTTAAAAGGAATAAGGCAAGATTGGTGGTTCAAGGATATAGCCAAGAGGAGGGCATAGACTATGATGAGACCTTTTGCTCCAGTTGCAAGGTTGGAAACAATAAGACTCCTCATAGTCTTTGCTGCTTACATGGTGTTGGCCCAAGAACAGGTGAAGTTTTGAAGATTGCCAAAAGAACTCAGACATGGACCAGGTCCATCTTGTGAAGCACAGTCATGATCAACATGTACATGTGAGATGCACATGAAGGAGATAAGTCTAACTGATCAAACAGCAATATCTCCTGATCTGATCGAAAAGGTTGCATATTGGATAAGGAGAGAAAGACTCCTTACATGAAGAGAACACAGTTTAGGATGAAGATAGTGTTAGAGTTTGAGATCATCATGAACTCTTCTACGATAGAAGAGTAGCAATTGAATCCCAGTCAAACTCTGATTACTAACCTATTAAATGTTAGTGTTGTTCTCCTTTACAGGCAATGCACATAAGCAGACGTTAACCTTAAATTGAGAGCAAAAGAGCAAGGCGATTTTGCAAGCAATTTATGTGTGATTTGTGTGTGCAATCCTGAAGCTACTTGAACGAGATAGAAGAACTGGTTCCATGTGTCTATCTTTTATTCTAGTTCAATTGTAGTAGGTGATTTTATAGTGTACCTTTCAGCTTTAACAGAAGCAATTGTATTAGGTACCTAGAGTGTTCAAGTTAGAGTTAACTTGAAGTTGTCGCAACAGTTGAGGTTGTGTGCCACAACGGTATTAGAGTTAATCCTTAGGTTTACAAAGAGTTTTTGAAAATGTTGTTTTGGCTCAGTAATTTTAGTGGAAGTTTGGGAAAATCCTACTGAGTAGTAGGTCGTGTTTTTTTCACCTTTTAAGCCAGGTATTTTCCACATAAAATTTTTTGTGTTCTTTATTTTCTGTATTTATTATTCTACAAATAGTAGTAGTTGGAACAGCTAGAGCGACCAGGTCCTTCCATAGTTAAGTTAAGCAAAAATTGGGTACCACACAAACCATCCTCCCTGTGTGGTATTGACGCTTAAAACATCAATTGGTATTAGAGCGGGTTATCCTTGAAGAGGCTAACACCTTAGGAAAAGATCAAGATGAGTGCACCACCTGGAAACTGGGAAGGCCAATCCACTGCTAGGCCTCCACTCTTTAATGGTTAGTACTATTCTTGGTGGAAGAACAGGATGAGAGATCATATCATAAAAGAAGACTATGAACTCTAGGACATAGTCACTGATGGTCCCCTGGCAACTACAATGAAGAATGCTGAAGGAGTGGATGTGCCAAAGATAAGAGCTGACTGCGCTGCTGAAGACTTGAAGAAATAGGAGAAGAATGCCAAGGCCAGTAAATGGCTTGTGTGTGGACTGGGTCCAGATGAGTACAGTAGGATTCAAAGTTGTACCACTGCCAAAGAAATATGGGATACCTTACAAGTGGCTCATGAAGGAACTTCTCAAGTAAAGAGATCAAGAGGAACATTGTTATATTCTCAATATGAGAATTTCACTATGAATGAAGGAGAATCTATCCAGGAGATGTACACAAGGTTCACAACACTAACATATGAACTTAAATCTCTTGGGAGAATTATCCTTGAAGAAGACAAGGTTGAGAAAATCTTGACAAGAGTCTTACAGTAACTTGGGAAAGCAAAATCACTGCTATTCAGGAATCAAAGAATATTGCTACCCTCAAGCTAGATGAACTGATTGAAAACCTCACTGCCTATGAACTGAGAAGGCAAACCATGAAAATGGATGCATCCAAGAAGGAAAGAAGTCTGTCTCTCAAAATAGTTGAAGGTGCAAACCTGGAGGATGATGAAATGGCCATGATCACAAGAGATTTCAAAAGGTACCTAATGAGAGGAAAAGGGTTCTTCAAAAGGTACAATCTTCACCAAACCAAGGGCTCCTGAGAAACAGACCAACGAGGGTTGCTACAAATGTGGTAAGACTGATCACATGATCAAGAACTGTCCTTAGTGGGAAATTGAATGGAAGAAGGAAAGGGTTGAACGAAGGAACAAGTTCAACCCAAAAAAACAAAGGATCAACAAAGGCTATGGTTGCTGCTTGGGGAGAAACATCAGATGAGGACTCAGAAGATGAAGAAGCACTTATGAACATCGGAGAATCAGATGATGAACAAGAGGTAAGTGTCCTTCATCTCAAAGACAAGATTAAATTTTTGTCTAAAGAAAGTTTGTCTGAACTATTGCTAGACTTCATTGATGAGTCTGAGATAATTAACAATGAGAAGGAAGATCTGTCTAGGGAGTGTGTGATATTAAAAGCTAAGTACAAAAATATAGAATCTAGGGCTAATGAGAGTGACAGTAAAAATGCTGAGTTAAAAAACCAGGTTCTTGAACTTGACATCAGTGTCCTAGAACTTAGATCTGAGAATTTAAAATTGAAACTAGGAACAGGTAAGAAGAAAGTAGATCACACATATCTTACCTTAGAAGAAAACTTAGGAAAAATGAAGGATGAGTTGTACAGGAAGGATGAGCAGATAAGAGCCTTAAAAGAAGACCTAGGGAAGGTAAAGCATGAACTAGACAGATCTTGCAAATGGAATAAGGCTTCTGATGCACTTTCCTGGCTACAAGAACATCACAGTAGCAACAAAAGAGAACTTGGATATGGGACTCAAGCCCCTAAGTGGGACCCTAAAAGCAAGTACCTCACTCTTCCTGAGAACAAAATTTGCACACACTGTGGCAAGACTGGCCATTACAAAAATGAATGTAATGCAAAAGAAAAGGCCAGTCAAAAGAACAAAGCTTTTGTTCAAGAGAAAAATTGGCTGCCTGGGTGGGCTAAAAGGAATTTGATTTACCCCTTTTCTTATAGAAAGGGACCCAAACTAGTTTGGGTTCCTAAGACTAACCCCTGATTTCTTTTTGCAGGTCCACGTGAAGGGAAGTAGCCAAATATGGTACATGGATAGTGGCTGCTCAAAACATATGACTGGAAGCAAGAACCAGTTCCTTTAACTTGAGGACTTAAAAGGAGGTAATGTCTCATTTGGAAATGGAAAGAAAGGTGAGATTATTGGGGTTGGAAAAGTAGGTAAGACAGACTTACATTCCATTGAGAATGTCTACTTGATAGATGGCTTGAAATATAGCCTAATCAGTGTATCACAATTGTGTGACAGAGATAACCTTGTAGCATTCACCTCTACCAAATGCTTTGTTATTAACCTTACCACTGACAAGATAGTTTTGCAGGAAAAAAGAGTTAACAATATTTATATTGTAGATTTGTCTACTCTTTCAGAAAATGAACTCACTAGCTTAAGTGTGTTGGATAATGGTCCCCTCCTGTACACAAAAGACTTGGTCATGCAAGTCTGAATCAACTCAACAAATTAGTCTTCACGGACTTGGTGATAGAGCTACCTAACATCAAGTTCAAGGAAGACAAAGTTTGTGAGGCCTGTGCAAGGGGGAAGCAGGTAAGATCATCCTTTAAAAGCAAGAAAATAGTAAGCACAACCAGGACGTTGGAACTGGTTCATATGGATCTCTGTGGTCCAGTGCGAACATTGAGCAGAGGTGGTAAGAAATATATGATGGTACTTGTTGATGATTTTTCTAGATTTACTTGGGTACTATTCTTAACATCTAAAGATGAAGCATTTGACATTTTTACTACTTTTGTTAGAAAGACTCAGAAACAACTAGGTAATCATCTTGCATCCATTAGGTCTGATCATGGAACTGAATTTGAAAATGCTAAGTTTGCTGAATTTTGTGATGAGCATGGTATAGATAATAACTTCTCTTCCCCTAGGAATCCTCAACAAAATAGAGTAGTTAAAAGAAAGAATAGGTTACTTGAAGACATGGCTAGGACTATGCTTCTTTCTAGTAAACTGCCCCACAGTTTCTGGACGGAGGCTATAAACACTGCTTGTTATATCATCAATAGATGCATGACTAGACCTCTTGTAGAGAAGACTCCCTATGAGTTACTTAAAGGGAGAAAACCAAATATTTCCCATCTTAGAGCATTTGGATGCAAGTGCTTTGTGCACAATAATGGAAAGGACTGCCTACGTAAGTTTGATCCCAGAAGTGATGAGGGAGTATTTTTGGGATATTCTTCACATAGCAAATCATATAAAGTGTTCAATAAAAGAACTTTGTGTGTAGAAGAAAGTGTGCATGTAGTGTTTGATGAAACTAACATTCTTTCCGAGAGACTGGAACATGAAGATGAAGCTATTGGGATGGTAAAGAATTTGACTGAAGTCTCAGCACAAGTTAAAGTGTCACCAAAAGAAGGAACAGGTGATGGAACAGGTTCTTCCATCCAGGGCAACCTGACAAGGGGAGTTGATCAAAGAGGAATTGAAACTAATCACCTAAAGGAACTTGTTCATGACCATGTTCCTCAATAACAGAACATGGGAGAAACATCTAGCAGAAATCAGTTGGTTGTGAAATCTCACAAGTATCAAAGTTCTCGTCATATTGAGAGCATAATCATTGATCCAACCTCTGGAGTCAAAACTAGATCACAATTAAAGAATCTGTGTGTCTTTGATGTTTTCCTATCTCTTATTGAACCTAAAAATATTGTTGAGGCTTTGCAGGATGCAGATTGGGTGAATGCAATGCAAGATGAACTCAATCAGTTCGAGAGAAGTCAAGTCTGGCATCTAGTTCCAAGACCCAAGGACAGATCAGTTATTGGCACAAAATGAATTTTCAGAAACAAACTTGATGAAGATGGAACAGTTACAAGAAACAAGGCAAGACTGGTGGTCCAAAGTTACCGCCAAGAGGAGGGTATAGATTATGATGAGACTTTTGCTCCAGTTGCAAGACTAGAGGCAATAAGACTCCGCATAGCCTTTGCAGCACACATGGAATTCACTCTTAATTAGATGGATGTCAAAAGTGCCTTCCTGAATGGCTACTAAAAGAAGAAGTGTTTGTGAAACAACCTCCAGGGTTTGAGAGCAAGAATGTCCTAAGCATGTATACAAATTAGGCAAGGCTCTCTATGGAGTCAAGCAGGCTCCTAGAGCATGGTATAAATGACTGTCCAAATTTCTGCTTGAACATGGGTACAAAAGAGGTAAAATTGACAGTACTCTATTATCGAGGGAAAAAGATCAAACAAAGCCCAAATGGAACCATGATCCATCAGCAGAAATATGCAAAGGAGCTGATTAAAAAGTTTAAAATGGATGAATCAAAGGAAATAGACACCCCCATTGCAACTACCACTAAATTAGACATAGATGAACCTGGTTCATCAGTTGATCAGAAGTTGTATAGGGGTATGATTGGTTCACTTTTGTATCTTACTGCCAGCAGACCTGACATAGTTTTCAGTGTAGGGCTTTGTGCTCGCTTCAGGCTAATCCAAAAGGGTCTCACTTGACTGCTGTCAAGAGGATACTGAGATATTTGAAAGGCACTACTGATCTGTCTCTTTGGTATCCTAAAGGTAGTAATTTTAATCTAGTAGGATATGTTGATGCTGATTATGCAGGTTTCCTTGTGGATAGGAAAAACACCTCAGGTATGGCTCACTTTCTTAGTTCATGTCTTGTATCATGGGCCACTAAAAAGCAAAATTCAGTGGGCTTATCCACTGCTAAGGCTGAATATGTTATTGCTGCCTCTTGTTGTGCTCAATTGCTATGGATCAAATAGCAGCTGGTAGGTTTTGGCATTAAAGTTGGTTGTATTACTATATTCTGTGATAACACTAGTGCTATAAGTATGACAAAGAACCCTATTCATCATAAAAGAACTAAGCACATAGATGTTAGACATCATTTCTTAAGGGATAACTATGAGAAAGGATTGATCTCCATAGAATTCCGTGCTACTGATAAACAAATTCTTCCACCATCTCCATAATTCCAAACCGTCAAAAAATTCTTCTTCACTTTCACTTGCCCTCTTCTCCAAAATTCTAATTCATAAATTCTCTCAAGAAACCAACGATCAAGACCAACCCACAAGACAATCCTGGAACTCTTCCACCACCCACTCCCTCAAATTCATCCACACCTCCTCCACCCAGTACATCTCCAAAACCCAGACTAAGAAGGGTGAAAATGCTTGCTCGAAAGACAGTAGCATCTGGGATTCTGAGAAAGAAATTAAATGAGAAGTTGAAGGCAAGCTAGGCCCAAAACTCCGACTCCAACTCTGATTCTGAATCATATCAATCCGCTACTGAGGGGGAAGGACATGGGTCTTCTGACTTTGAAAAGACTCAAGAATCTCCTTCTAAGTTAATTTCTTCTGTTTCTGAAAATCTAGAAACTAGGTTTGTTCTGGTTGGGTCTGTTAAGGATGTAGAATTGCCAGGGTCATGAAGGAGTGGAGGTAAAAAAAATAGTGAAAAGAGAGAGAGAGAGAGAGAGAGAGAGAGAGAGAGAGAGAGAGAGAGGGTGCATGTGGTGAAGAGAGGGGAAATAGGAAAAGAGTGGTGCCTGCTATCTGTGGGGTTGCACAAGAAAGGGTAGAAGAGAGTGGCAAGAAGTCAGGGGGAAGTAGTTCTGGGGAAGCTGCTGAGGGGTTGGTTAATCTGAGCACATAGAGAGATGAACCAGGTTCATCTACTGAAGAGACCCAAGCAGACATGCTGAAAAAGGTTGGGGCAAGCTATGACCCAAAGAAATGAAGAACTCCCACAACAAAAACCCCAGTGTTCCTAAGCCCTCTAAGAAAAGAAAGGCTTCACCCCCATCAACTACTGAATTTCCATTACCAAAGGGTAGAGCTACAAGAAGCAGGGTGAGGTAGAGTGAGAGTGATCTCCAGAAAGCACTAGATGAAAGTAAGAAGAAAAGGTTGGCTAAAGGAAATGGGAAGGTTACAGGGTCCTCAGAGGAAGTGGATGTTGAGGAAATGGAACAGGTCCATCAGGAGGAAGTTCAACTAGTGGAGGTTCAGACCCCCAAGCCCAAAAAGCCAAGACTTCTTCCAAGAAATCTTCCTCTGTGTCTGAGGCTTCTGAACCTTCACTAGCCAAGAGGACAAGGTCTGTTATGAAAGGAAAATAAGTAAAAATATCTGAAGATGAGGAATGGAGTGGAGAAGAAGTAGAAGATTCTGATGGTGAAAAGGACAAGCTTGCCATGTTTGGCAAAAGAAAGATTTTGAAGGGTAGACTGCTGAAAGACCTGGTGGAGCCAGGAATGATGAGACTGGTGGATGCCTTAGCTGCTCAGGGGTGGAAGGACATGGTCTTTCAGATGGATGGTAGGCTAGCCAGGAATGAGATAATTGAGTTCATGGAAAATGCAGAGGTTCAGGATGGCAAGGTTAGCAGCCTGGTGAAAGGGGTTCAAGTGTCCTTTGATGCAGAAAAACTTGGAGAAATCCTTGATATACCCTCTGAAGGGTTTGATGATTATACAAGGCAAAGTTGGCCTTGTCTGGACTCCCTTCCTACTGCCCTTGAGATTACTAGGAGGTTTTGTGATGCAAAGAATGTAAATGAAGCCAGGCATGTTCAGAAAAGTGAAATGAGGCCTCAGCACAAGGTCTTGTTTGAATTTGTCAACAAATGCTTATTGCCCAGATAGGAGAGAAGGCACATTGCCAATTACATGGACCTAGTTCTTATGGAGTGCTTGGAAAGTGGAAGGCAAATCAATTAGCCTGCCCTCATTATCAAGTTGTTAGACAGGGTCATCAATGGCTCTAAGGCTCACGCCACTCCTTATGTCTTTATTTTGACCATAGTTCTGGATAGGTTCAATGTGCCTCTGAAGAAATGGGAAATGGCCTCAAGCAAGGAACATTTTGGCATTAACACTCTGATTGCTTATGACTACTTAGTCAGTGCCATCCCAAATGAACCTGGTTCACCCAAGAAGACTCCTATCAACAGCAAAGTCAGGGCTCTAGTTCAGGAATGTGAAGCCAAGGATGCTGAGATAGATAGGCTTAAGGCTCGTGTGGCAGAGGTGGAATCTGAGAGGGATACTCTCAGAACTGAGCTTACCAAAGAAATGGAGAAGAATGATGGAATTCTTCATAATATGTTGAATCTTCTCCAAGCCCAAAACCAACCCTCTAGCTCCTCCAAGCCATAAGAATCCTGGCTTTTGTCTTCTGAACCTGTCTAGTACCTTCAGTGACCCCAGATTCGGGATTTTTTTCTATCTTTTTGCTCATGTTTTAAATGTTTTTTGCTTTCTGGTTGTGAATTGTGGTAGAAACATATCTCTATCAATGATATCTACTGTTTTTTTCTCTTGTTCATTGTTAATCTTTCCTTGATAGTTTAAATATGTTTGCTTGATTACTAATGATTAAACCATGATAGCACTTGCAGTTGCCCCGGTGGCCATGAGTACTTATTAAAATCTGGGACTCACACTTTGTATGCAACTTTTTGATGATGCCAAAAGGGGGAAGAGATATTGTGCTTTACACATTCTGAAAAAGTGATATTTATAACCTAATTAACCTGGTCCTTAATGATAAATGAATTTTCTAAACTTTGTATTGATGGTTAAGCTGAGTTCTTACAGGATCCATATAAGTAAAAAGCACAGAGTTTGTCATCATCATAAAGGAGGAATTTGTTGGCGCAAGAACAAGTGAAGTTTTGAAGATTGCCAAAAGAACTCAGACATGGACCAGGTCCATCTTCTGAAGCACAGTCATGATCAACCTGTACATGTGAGATGCACGTGAAGGAGATAAGTCTAACTGATCAAGCAGCAATATCTCCTGATCTGATCGAAAAGGTTGCATATTGGATAAGGAGAGAAAGACTCCTTACATGAAGAGAACACAGTTTAGGATGAAGAGAGTGTTAGAGTTTGAGATCATCATGAATTCTTCTACGATAGAAGCGTAGCAATTGAATCCCACTCAAACTCTGATTACTAACCTATTAAATATTATTGTTGTTCTCTTTTACAGGCAATGCACATAAGCAGAAGTTAAACTTAAATTGAGAGCAAAAGAGCAAGTTAATTTTGCAAGCAATTTATGTGTGATTTGAGTGTGAAATCCTGAAGCTGCTTGAATGAGATAGAAGAACCAGTTCCATGTGTCTATCTTTTATTCTAGTTCAATTATAGTAGGCGATTTTATATTGTACCTTTCAGCTTTCATAGAAGCAATTGTATTAGATACCTAGAGTGTTCAAGTTAGAGTTAACATAAAGTTGTCGAACCAGTTGAGGCTGTGTGACACAACGGGATTAGAGTTAATCCTTAGGTTTACAAACAGTTTTTGTAAATGTTATTTTGGCTCAGTGATTTTAGTGGAAGTTTGGGAAAATCCTACTGAGTAGTAGGTCATGGTTTTTTTTACCTTTTGAGCAGGTGTTTTCCATGTAAAAATTTCTGTGTTCTATATTTTTTGTATTTATTATTTCGCAAACAGTAGTAGTTGGAATACCTAGTAGGACTAGGTCCTTCCATAGTCAAGTTAAGCGAAAATTGGATACCACACAAATCACTCCTCCTGTTGTGTGGTAACAAATCCCATGGAATTTACTCTTCACCAGATAGACATCAAAGGTGTCTTCCACAATGGCTACTTGAAGGAAGAAGTGTTTGTCAAGCAACCTCCAAGGTTTGAAAACAAGGAGTGTCCTGATCGTGTGTAAAAACTTGACAAGGCACTCTATGGGCTCAAGTAGGCTCCTAGAGCATGGTAGGAAAGATTATCAAAATTCCCGCTTGAGCATGACAACAAGAGAGGTAAAATCGATAACACTTTATTCTTGAAGGAAAAAGGTAAAGACCTTCTAGTAGTACAGATATATGTTGATGACATAATCTTTGGAGTAACTACTGATAAACTAAGTAAGGAATTTGCTAAACTAATGGGGAGTGGATTTGAAATGAGTATGATAGGTGATCTTAATTTCTTTTTAGGCTTACAAATTAAATAAAACTCAAATGGAACTATGATCTATCAGCAGAAATATGTGAAACAACTACTTAAACGGTTTAAAATGGAAGAATTAAAAGAAATCAATACTCCTATAGCAACAACCACAAATTTTGATATAGATGAACCTGGTTCATCTGTTGATAAGAAGTTGTATAGGGGAATGATTGGTTCTATTTTGTATCTTACTGCTAGCAGACCTGACATTATTTTCAGTGTAGGTCTTTGTGCTCGATTTCAGGCAAATCCAAAGGAGTCCCACTTGACTGTTGTCAAGAGAATATTGAGATACTTGAAAGGCACCACTGACTTTTGCCTTTGGTATCCAAAAGGTAGTAATTTTAACCTAGTGGGATATGCTGACACTGATTATGCATGTTTCCTTGTGGATAGGAAGAGCACCTCAGGTATGACACACTTTCTTGGTTCATGTCTTGTGTCATGGGCTACCAAAAAGCAAAATTCAGTGGTCTTATCTACTGTTGAAGCTGAGTATGTTGATGCTGCTTCATGTTGTGCTCAATTGCATTGGTTCAAACAACAATTATTGGATTTTGGAATTGATGTTGGTTGCATCTCTATATTTTGTGATAACAGTAGTTCCATCAGTATGACAAAGAACTCGGTTCATCATAAGAGAACTAAGCACATAGATATTAGACACCACTTTTTGAGGGAGAACTATGAAAATGGCTTGATCACAGTAGAGTTTTGTGCTACTGATAAGCAAATTGCTGACATCTTCACAAAAGTTTTAAGTAGAGATCAATTTGAGAGGAACAGGTTGGAATTAGGGATGATTAAGATCACCTAAAAGGACCAGTTCAATGTTAAACGAAAAAAATTGAAAAAAAAAATTAAAAATATTGAAAAAAAAATGGTTAGGAAATCTATAAAATGTATATATAATTAGACTATTTTTTTCTCAGTCTCATACTTTTAATAGTATACTCTTGTGCCATGTGTTAAAATAATTCATTAATCTCTAATGCTATTTTATCTATTTTGGCAAATTTAGACTTACACAAGAGACCTATCAGTGAAAAACATGGTTCATCAAGATAACAAGGTATATTTTCTACACTCTGCATAATTTGAAATAATAATATTTGAATCCCGAGTAGAGTCCTATCCAAGTCCAAATATCTCTTAAACCCTTCTAATGAATTTGAACCAGTTCTATTCAAAAGAGTCCTCACCAAATTAAATTACCTAGATCCTAGGGAAGACTCCACCGTCTATTCAAACTGAAATTTTAGTTCGATTAGACTTCTAAAAGACTGATGAAGCCTGCCATTACCCATTAATTATCCACTCACTTTAAATTGATCATCATCATCTCTGTCTTCTCTTCGTTATTCTCAAACCGTCTAAATTTCTCTCCATCTTTTCTCATCTTCCCAAATTCTATCTACCTTTCTTCTTTCTTCCAAGAACCAAGCACAAAATGACTAACCCCTCTAATAACCCTGGTACTCCCCCACCAAACTCCTAATTTTCAACAAATCCTCAGCTTAATAAGATAAGAATTAAAATGCTTGCTCGCAAGAAAGTTGCTGGGAAAGAATTATCAAAGAAATTGAACGCACAATTAAAAGTTATCCAAGCCCAAGAACCCCAGAACTCTGACGACTCCTTCAAGTCTGCTACTGAGGGGGAAGAAACTGGGTCTTCTAACATTGAACAGGTAAATTTTGGAACACATACTACGAATGAGGTTATTTCTATGGTAGTTGAAAATCTGAAAAATAGGTTTACTTTGGTTAGGTATATGGTGGATGTAGAAATTTCGGAGTCTAGCAAGAGAGGTGGTAAAAATAAAGAGGAAAAAAAAAGAGTGAGGGTGTTCGAAGTGAAAAAAAGGGAATGGGGAAAAGAGTGGTTGATTCTTCACCCACTTCTGATAAAGGTAAAATGGCTATTTGTGGAGAAGAATCAGAAAAAGTAGAGGAAAGTGTCAAGAAAACAGGGGGAAGTGAGTCTGGCGAAGCTATTGAAGGGCTGGTTAACCTTGGGCAAAAAGTAGATGAACTAGTTCATCAGTTGAAGAAACCCTCGCAGACCTATTGAAGAAAGTAGGTGGTAGCTACAACCCCAAGAAGAAAAGAACTTTCATGGCTAAGACCCCTGGAACTGCTAGGGATAACAAGAAAAGGAAGGTTGCTCCTTCTGACCCTATTAAAATTCCTCCCACAAGACGAAGAGAAACAAGAGTAAAACTGAAGCAGAATGAGGAAAAGATGCAGAAAGCATTAGCAGAAAGCAAAAAGAAACGGATGGATAAAGGGAAGAAGAAAGTAGGAGAGCCTGTTGAGGTTGTTGATGTGGATGATATGGACCTGGTCCATCAAGATGAAGATGAAATTGCTAAAGTGGAGGTTCATACTCCAAAGCACAAGAAAGCCAAGACTTCCACTAAGAAGTCTACTTCTAAGTTTGCTGAATCATCCACCTTGGCAAAGAGGACCAGGTCTTCTGTGAAACCCAAACAAGTAAAGATTCCTAAAGAAGAAGAATGGAGCGGAGAAGAGGAAGATGAATCAAACAATGAAATGGACAAGATGGTCAAGTTTGGCAAAAGAACTACTCTGAAGGGCAGACTCCTCAAGGATTTGGAGGAGGATGGGACGGTGCTACTGTTGGAAAAATTAAAAGTGCAAGGCTGGAAGTACATGGTCCTTCATATGAATGGCAGGTTGGCTAGGGATGAAATAGTTGAGTTTATGGCAAATGCTGTAGTGAAGGATGGAAGGGTTACCAGCTTGGTGAAAAGGGTGCAAATCTCTTTTGATATGAAGGAGTTGGGTGAAATTCTAGGTGTACCTGATGAGGGGTAAAATGACTACAAAAAACTTAAGTGGCCAAGCCTAGAAAATCTTCCTACTGCCCTTGAAATCACCAGAAAATTCAGTGATCATAAGGAGGAAACTCAGCCCAAGGCTGTGTACAAGAGTGCAATGAAGCCACCTCACAAAGTGTTATTTAAATTTGTCATCAGATGTGTTCTACCAAGGTAGGAAATAAGGCACATTGCAAAATTTATGGACTTGATACTGGTGGAGTGTTTGGATAGTGGGCTACAGATTAATTGGCCTGGATTCATAATCCATCTTCTTGATAGGATTGTCAATGGCATCAAATCTCATGCCATTCTTTATGGCTTCATTCTCACAGTTGTGCTAGCATATTTTAAGGTGCCTCTGAAGAAGTGGAAGGTGGCTACAAGCAAAGATCACTTTGGGGAGAAAACTCTGATTGTTTGTGACTATGAAGTCCTTGTCACTCCTGATGAACCTGGTTCATCCAAGAAGGCACCAGTCAACAGTAAGGTCAGATCCTTGGTGTATGAGAGTGAGGCAAAGGAGGCTGAGATAGCAAGGCTGAAGACAAGGTTGGCTGAGGTAGAATCTGAGGGAGAAGCTTTCAGAACTGAACTTGCAAAGGAAAAGGAGAAGAATGATGGAATTCTTCAAGACATGCTGAAACTTCTCCAAGCCAATAATCCAGCACCTAGCTCTTCCAAGCCTTAACTTCGTAGCCTAGTGTAGTTTCTTCAGTGACCCAGTTTGGGATGTTTTTCTGTTTGCTCATATTTTCAGTATTTTATTTTCTTTTATGCTTTGTGGAAGAATCATATCACCTATCAATGAAATCTGGTGGTTTTTGCTCTGACTATTTGTTTATATTTCTTTGATGGTTGAAATTCTTTGTTTGATCAATGATGATTAATCCATAATTGAATTTGGGATAGCCTCAGTGGCTATGAGTAAGTTTTAAAATCTGGGTATTGCACATTTTTATGCAACTTTTCAATGATGTCAAAAGAGGGAAAAGGTTGTGCTTTAAACAAGTAATGTTTAGCTTTGCACAATGATGTTTATAACCTAATGAACCTGGTCCTAAAGGTTGTGCTTTAAACAAGTAATGTTTAGCTTTGAACAGTGATGTTTATAACCTAATGAACATGGTCCTTCATGACAAGTGATAAAAAGAAAATTATTTCTAACATTGTGTTGATGTCGAGCTATGTTTAAACATGGCTTAAGCTTATGAAAAGCACAGAGCTTGTCATCATCAAAAAGGAGAAATTTGTTCGCCCAATGAAGGTTAGTTTTGAAGATTCACAAAGGAAGATCATGCATGAACCAGGTCCATCCCTTAGGTGCATAAAAATGGATAAATTCAAGCATGTGGGATGCATATGAAGGAGATAAATTTATCTTGGTATATTTGATATATCTCCTGATCCAAAAGGTTGTATAATTGATAAGGAGAAGGACTCCTTACTCAAAGAGAACATTATCCAAGATAGGGAAAGAGTTAGAAGTTGAGATCAACTAAAACTCTTCCACCAAGGAAGAGTAGCATTAGAACTCTAGTTATTTCTTCATCTACTAACTCTATATATTGTAGGATGTTCTTATTTTACAGGTATATACAAACACAGAAGTTAAACATGAATTGAGAGTTGTTACACCCTGTAAGTTTAATAACCTTGATGCCGATATATATATATATATATATATATATATATATATATATATATATATATATATTTGATATGGTATTTTGAGTGGAACTTTTTTTGTAAAGAAAAACATGGTTTGAAAAATATAATTTTATATAATTATTAATATTACTACTTTCGAATATATTTTAAGTTATACACATAATATGAGAAAAGTTTATGAGATTTTCTTTTTGTAAAGATAGAAATTATTTTCTCACAAGAGAAAAAGGTTATCTTTTTACCATTTTAAGAATTAAGCGTACGGAAATTTTTACTCTTTATATGAGATTAGAAAAATTATAAGTTGAGAAAATATATGTATTTTTACATGGATATTTTACTGAAACAATACTGTATGTATTTATTTTATATGGTACCACATGACCATGATATTAAGTTATATAAAGTGAATTAAAATTAGTAGTATTTTAAGTAATTTGAGGTAATTCTTAATTATGTGGGTAATTGATTAATTACCGGGTAACGTAACACTACCTAATTAACTAATTAGTTGGATAAAGATTAAAATTTTCCCACTCACCCATACGTGGCACCAAACCACTAACCAAACCAATGAATCTTTAAGTCTTTTTTATTAGGTGGCAACCAAATGTATTAAGTTCAAGACACTTTATTTCTATGATCTTAAATACAATGACTACAATCAGGCATCCTTGTGAATTGACGTCTTAGTTTCTATTATTTATCCTTAACTTTGGATCTTGAACTTTGGCTATGTCCAATTATATATTATTTTTTATGGTCTTGGCTTGCTATATGAAAATGAGTCCAACATGTAGACTAACTTTAACAATATGAAGATAGTGGCGGTGGTTCTTGATACAGTTTTGTGTCGAATAGTCCATGTTTTCTGTGTCTTGATTATTTAGACCTGTTGAGCCTTGATCTCTTCTCTTTCTATAAATAAAGATTAACTAATTCTGGCCATTGGATTCATGGCTTAGAGTAGGCCAAATAGTCCTTCGTGAAGCTGCTACTAGTGTATTATCCTTTGACCAACACCTATGACTAATGGAGTGGTCTTATAATTTTTTTTTCTTTGCCTTTGTTCGGAGTCATCTATTTGAACATACCTACCAAACTACAAATGTGATGAAAATCAGTTTACATACCAACTCAGCAGTAAACCATCTTAAAAAAATGGCGACAAAGAGTTTGGCTGGTTATCTTTTCCAAGAATATCGTACGGAGTTTTTCCTACTCCAAGTATGTTAAGGCTATACCTTATTTCTTTTTGGCATGATTCATACGATACAAATGAAACGAGCAAATGCACAACTTTCATAAATGACTCTATTCATAAAAATACTAGAGATTCTTATGTTCTTGATTCCTCATATGTCTTATTACTCTATTGTCTGTTCATGGGTCTCAGAAAATACGTAAATTGATAAAAGTTTTTTTCATGATATTAATTAGAGGTATAATAGTCTTATGCCATTCCGAGAAATTTTATTAACGTACTTCTCATGCATTGCATTCATTTACATGTGCATTTACCCATGACTCATACGGGGTTATATACGCGTATATATGTATGTATATATATATATATATATATATATATATATATATATATATGGGGTATGGAAAAAGTTTACGGCGTTATATACGCATCACCACCTGATCAGCTGGTATATGATAATGATATTGCCCACAGTGGCTGAAATGATATGATGGGATGCCCTTAGAGGCTTGATGATGTTATGTACGTACAGACCTATGTATTACATGACATTTATACATATATGCATGACTTTATAAATATTTCATGATTTATAGAGCTATCTATATTTACAGGTTGAGTCTTTTACTCTACGTTTCTTTCATGTCCTTTATTTTCTTATTTACATGCCTTACATATTTAGTACATTATTCGTACTGACGTCCTTTTGTTGGGGACGATGCATTCATGCCTGCAGGTATAGATAATTAGTTTGATGAGCCGTCATAGTAGGCGAAATTGGCATTCAACGAAGGAACGATAAGATTCCACCTCATTTGGAGTGTTGACGAGTCAATAAGTCATCGTGTTAGAGTTTCGCTACAGAAATACGGGTAGGCCGGTACCTTGTCCCATTTGATGTGAAATGATCGTAGAGGCTTTGTAGATAGAGATTCAGATTGTACAGTATGTCAGAGGCCTTGACGTCCCTTATGTATTCATGTTTTAAGAACGATAGTTTATTCATACAGTGTTGCCCACTTACAATTGTACATTATAAGGTGTGGCCATGTTAGCACATGATAGTTACAAAAGGAATGAGTTCAGCCAACTCGACCCATATATATTTTAGTTTTGGTCGAATGATCATGAGTTACAGAGTGGTTCGCTCGGGCCGGTGCAGCACCGGGTGCCAGTCACGCCTCCCCAGGTTTGGGGCGTGACAAGAGCAAAATAACAAGGCATTTTGCAAGCAATTCGTGTGAGATCAAGTGTGCAAACCTGAAGCAGCATGAACCAGATAGAAGAACCAGTTCCAAGTGTCTGTATTTTATTCTAGTTCAATTATAGTAGGTGTTTTCATATTTTACTTTTCAGCTTTATCTAGCGGAAATTGTAATAGGTACTTAGAATATTCAAGTTAGAGTTAACTTGAAGTTGTCGCGACAGTTAGAGGCTGTTTGCTACAACGGGATTAGAGTTAGTCCTAGGTTTACAAAAGAGTTTTTGTAAATGCAGTTTTTAGCTTAGTGATTTAGTGGAGAGTTTGGAAAAATCCTACTAGGAAGTAGGTCATGATTTTTTCACCTTTTAAGCCAGGTGTTTTCCACGTAAATTACTTGTGTTCTTTACTTTTCGCATTTACTATTTCTGCAATAGTATGTTAAGGAACACTTCCATAATTAGTTTAATCGAAAAATTGGACACCACACAAATCACCCCTCTCTTGTGTGGTATTGAATTATAAAACATCAATATGCACAACCATGAAAGTGACCATCTTGACCACCACACATATCACACACATTCCACACATAATTTTGAGTTGGTGCACATAACTTGTACTCGGGAATATTTTGATAATTTTTTCATGGATAGTTTCCTCCATAATATGCATAAGGAGGATCAAAAGTAGAATTACTAACATCAAAACTCTCGTAATTCCATGATGCCATGTTTCTCAAATAAACAAATAAAACTAAAATTAAAAAATTAAAAAATCAAATACAAAAAAGAAAAGTTCAAACTTTAAACCTAGCAATATGTACACCTACAGATACATCGTCAGTTCCCCAGCAACAGTGCCAAAATTTGATCACGCCCAACTCTAGTCCTAAAAAGGATAAGCGGTCGCTGCAAATATAATCCGGTCTAAAAGTCCGGAAGCAAATCCCACAGAGAACTAAGGTTTGGCTACAAATGTTCACTATCACCAAGAAGACAAGCTTGAACAATTCTTAACGTTATAAATATGAAAATCTTATGTATAACTAATTAACTAACAAATTAAAATAGAAATTTAACAACTAAAGATACTAAGAGTTGGAGACAAGATTAAGGAGGTCTAGAGTTATAATTTCCCCAATTATCCGGAATCCTTCCAGCTACGTCTCCTATAATTTCGCCTAATTATTCTCTACTGATCGTGAGCACTTCAGGTGTCGTAATTATCTTCCGAGCAACGACAATAATTTACTAGATATATTCTTCCGAACTACGCTAGCTGGCACAATCTTACCACTCACTATGACCACGTCAAGGCTTTGTTATTCCTAAACTCACCTTTAAACCTGCTGTATTGATTCATTATATACGTTAAGAGTAACATTGCTCAACAACTATCTAAATATGTACTCTTTCCCAAGAAATACATAATAAATAGGCATAGTCAATTGATGGTCGTTCAATCAACAGGAATAAGCACGTAGTTGAACAAGTAAAGAAATTCAAAGGCTAAATTATATTCAAACTTAACAAGAATTTATCCTCCAAAAGGTTCCATCAAAATCCTAAACAATAAATTAGCTACTCATAGTAGTATGTGAAAACATAGTACTAAAATTCATAACCAATAATAGAAAATAAGAAGAAGAAAGGAGAAACGCGTGGTTGAATCTTCCTCATTGCTCCTAATGTATTCTTGCCTCCATAGGTGTTGTGTAACACTAAAGTAGTGTCTCCTCCTCTCAAATTTGTGTTTTAGGATGTATTTATATCACTTAGGATTGATGAGGGGCGAAAATTTTCAATCCAACTTCGGATGGGAGAAGCTGGAATCCGTGTGGTTATAAAATATTTAAAATTCATGGTCTTAAATATTTCATAACATTTGTGTGTCTATAAAAACTTCTACTCATTAAGATAAAATGGAATGTTTAAGATTAATCATTTTTATATATAAAGACATGTTATTCTTTTTGTAACGAGCTAATAAGAAAAGTGTGTTTGATAAATTGATAGAGAGTGACTTAGCTTGTTTTAGTACATAACAGGTTTGAAAAATCAACTATATTTCGTTTACTTTAAGGTTATCAGCATCACCACTTCTTAGACATTCATTTATATGATAGAATCGTGGCCTTATTTTCCTACCTATAAGAAAATCTAGACTCTGAAGGTATCATTAATTATTCTAGGTCAACTTTTCGGTGATCAGCTATTAGGTTTTATTCCAACTATTCGGTAAGTATCGTGCATTGGGCTCCTGTGTTGGCTGTTTAGGCTATTTAATTTTATTATTATTTTTTTTTCCTTTTTAGGATCTTTTCTTCAATTGTTTGAGTGCCTTTGTAGACATTTTAAAACTAATTATATTACTATAAATGATCAAAATAAAAAAAAATATAATATTTTAATCTTAAATATTTCTTAGAGCACAAAAGTCACTATAATATTGATTGTTTCAACTAAGTTTCGGAATTAAAAGTGCTAAGAAAAATTATACGAGTAACTTGTAATACTCTAATTGGTATAATTAATCATGTAAAAGTCTTAATACTTTTTAAAAATATTTAGTTTCTTATGGAATAATTCTAACAGTTTTGCTGTCTCAGTTGATTTTGCCTTTCCAAAACTAAAATTCTTTAAAATGTTACGTAAGATCAACAACTAAATGATTTCAATATTTTTTATTATAAAATAAATTGATTATAAAAGTTATTTTTCACTTTAAGAAACTATAAGAATAAATGTCTAATAAAAGGGAAAGTCTCATCTCGGTGACTCGGTCGATAGGACTGAATGCAGAGGCGAATTTAAGATTTAAATTACTTAATGAGTTCAATTGTACATTAAACTTATTGTACTGTTAATATTATGAATTCAAACCTAATATTTATTAAGATTTTAGTAGGGCCTTTTTTTTTTTTAGATAAATCGATATTCTGTGGCTACATCCGCCTCAGTGATACTTTCCCACATGCAAGAGCAGTAAGGGTTTGTTCTTGTGCAACTGTGGCTAATTTGGTCCACATGCCTGCATTCCGTGCTACAGCTAATAAAATATAGCTATGAATTATGGAAGACATGACTTTTTTTTAAGTACCCCAGTTGGATTATTAATGGTAAAGACCTATCTTTACTTGGGACTGGATTGTGTACTTACCTAAAAGGTCACAATTGGTATTGCATTAAATTGGTCTTGTGCAGTCGTAGTCATTCACTATTGGTAGGGGATCTACAGTACAAGTTACAGTTCAATAGCTTTGAATTATACATCGTATTTGTATTCAATAATTCACTTTATGTATATATAAATTATCTATTATGCACCTCGTAAACTGGCCTGTCCGAGGATTCCAAAATCTATAAATTTAAATTCTAGATCATAGGATGATAGGACTCGAACTTGGATCAATTAAGTAAAATTAGTCACCTTACACTAAGGAAGGGTATAGCCTCAAATTGTAACGATATGATAGGTTGTTTTGTCTATTTGAGTCAGGTTTCCCTATTTTAATAATTTTTGTATGCTTGTTCATTGTTTTGTGACTTGGGGGATGGTTGATTTGTTTCCCGGGAGGTTTGGGAGTGAATGTGAATACTTAGTAATCACGCCCAACTCTAGTCCTAAAAAGGATAAGCGGTCGCTACAAATATAATCTGGTCTAAAAGTCTGCGGTCGAATTCCATAGAGAACTAATGATTAGCTACAGTTATTCAATATCACTAAGAAACACAAGTCTAAACGATTTTCTAATTATAAAGTTTATAATGTTTATTTCTATCTAATTAACTAACAAATCTAAAAAGCAGTAAAACTATCAATTAACAAAGATAATGATTGGAGAAAAGATTAAGAAGGTCTAGAGTTATGATTTCTCCAATTACCTAAATATGTACCCTTTTCCAAGCAATACACACTAAATAGGCAGAGGCAATTGATGGCCATTCAATCAACAACAACAAACAGGTAGTTGAACAAGTAGAGAAATCCAACTTCTCAATTATATAAAAACATAACAAGAATTCATCCTCCAAAAAGTTCCACAAAACCCTAGATAACAAATTAGCTATTCATAATAGTATGCAAAACTACAATACTAGGATTCATAACCAATAATGAAAATAGAGGAAGAAAGAGGGAAAAACGTGAAGTTGAATCCATCTCCTTCTTGCTTCTAGCGTGTTCTTGCCTCCCCAAAGTCTTTTCTCCTTCCAGAGTAGTGTCTCCCCCCTCAAAATCATGTTTTAGGATGTATTTATAGTGACTAGGGTTTGTATGGGCACGATTTTCCTTCTCCTATTTTGGATTGGAAAAGCTGATTCTTCAGCTCTTTTTTTACCAATCTTTCTCCTATTTAATTCTTTTTCGCATAAGTTTTTTCCTACATATAAGACACACATAATGAGAATATTCTCACTTCAAAAGCGATGTGAACTCCCGCAACTCACACAAGATATAACACACAAACATACTCAAAACATGCACTTTTTATCATTTATCACTTAGTTCCATTGTTGGAGGCTTAAGTTGTAAGAGTTCGTCAAGGTTTGACTTTTGTGTAAACGACCACGGATTGGTAATTTGATGGTTCCAACATCTTCGTATGATAATTTTGGACTTAGGCGTATATTCAGATTTGGATTTGGAAGTTCCTAGGATGTTTTGGTTCTATTTGCTGAAAGTTGGTCCTTGTGCACCTTATTGACGAAGTGTGAGCATATGTCTCTTTGATGATAAATTGGTATCTTGGATTGTTATGATTGTGACACATATGGTCATATTGAGCAGATTGATTTGGTGTTCTCACGAGGTCTCTTCTGAGCGGATATTGAGGTGTGATGATGTTGTGGCACGAGGTCTTTGTCGTGCTGTTATGATGATATTGTTTTTATTGTGGCACGAGGTCTTTGCAGTGATGTTATAATGATATTGTTATTATTGTGGCACGAGGTCTTTGTCGTGTGATTATGATGATATTGTTATTGTTATGGCACAGGGTTTTTATCGTGCAACGTGTGGATACAGATCTACCCCCTAGGCCCGCCTTCTCATGTTTCTCTCTTGATGGTGTATACGCGGATTGTTGTAAATTGACTGATACTGATATATTCTGATGTGGAGGCGGATGATGGTGAATTGACTATAAGGGTGGAAGCTTGGCCATGAAAGTGAATCTTTTATGCCTTGTTATGCATTTTGTATGTTTTAATGATGAATTTTAACATGCTAATCTATGGCTTTTTATTGATTAATGATTCGATTTTCAAAATAGTTTCACCTATCTTGAGTTGATATCTCTTGATTTTTTGAGTTAATGATATTGCATCTTGTTATACTCTTGCTGCAAATTATTATGAATATTGCACATGTTCTTTGACTAGTGAGTATCAGATGATGACTTGAACATCATCACTACTTCACCGAGGTTAGTCTTGATACTTACTAAGTACACGTTTACCTTATTTATACTATATTTCTGTATATTTTTGTGCAGATCCGAGTGTTGGCAGCAGCTGATCTAGATAGTGTGCATATTTGTTGATCAAGATTATTCAAGGTAGTACGTTAGGAGTAACATTGTTCAACAACTATCTAAATATGTACTCTTTCCCAAGAAATACATAATAAATAGGCATAGTCAATTGATGGTCGCTCAATCAACAGAAATAAGCACGTAGTTGAACAAGTAAAGAAATTCAAAGGCTAAATTATATTCAAACTTAACAAGAATTTATCCTCCAAAATGTTCCATCAAAATCCTAAACAATAAATTAGCTACTCATAGTAGTATGTGAAAACATAGTACTAAAATTCATAACCAATAATAGAAAATAAGAAGAAGAAAGGAAAAACTCGTGGTTGAATCTTCCTCATTGCTCCTAATGTATTCTTGCCTCCATAGGTGTTGTGTAACACTAAAGTAGTGTCTCCTCCTCTCAAATTTGTGTTTTAGGATGTATTTATATCACTTAAGGTTGATGAGGGGCGAAAATTTTCAATCCAACTTCGGATGGGAGAAGCTGGAATCCGCGTCTGCCTTCGCGCAGCGCGCGGATTCAGCTTTTGAAATTCTTCCATTTCGCGAAGCGATCCGTGCCTTTGCTTCGCTTCGCTGTTTTGTGCCTTCACTTTTCTCTTTTTTGCATCCATTTTCGTGCCATGCACGAGAATAGACGAGCTCCAAATCCTTCAATTTTTCTCCTTTTTGCAATAATTTGATTTTTTTGCTCCATTATCATTCAAGCTCACTCCTACACATAAGAAACACATAATGAACATATTTCACTTCAAAAATCACATAAACTCCCGCAACTCATACAAGAATTAATATGCAGATATACTCAAAAATATGCACTTTTCATCATTTATCAATATCTTATGGAGTAAATTCCCCACAATTTGGCACTTGCTTCTTGTCTATCTGCTATGAGACATAATTCTCAAAAGTAGGGTATTATTTCCACTATTTTAATTTATGTAACTTAGTTTGCTTCGATGCAGAATTTAAAGAATGAATGACTTTTGAAATTTGTATAGTTTTAAATATATCATAATATTTGTGTGATTATAAAATATTTAAAATTCATGGTTTTAAATATTTCATAATATTTGTGTGTCTATAAAAACTTCTACTCATTAAGATAAAATGGAATGTTTAAGATTAATCATTTTTATATATAAAGACATGTTATTCTTTTTGTAACGAGCTAATAAGAAAAGTGTGTTTGATAAATTGATAGAGAGTGACTTAGCTTGTTTTAGTACATAACAGGTTTGAAAAATCAACTCTATTTCGTTTACTTTAAGGTTATCAGCATCACCACTTCTTAGACATTCATTTATATGATAGAATCGTGGCCTTATTTTCCTACCTATAAGAAAATCTAGACTCTGAAGGTATCATTAATTATTCTAGGTCAACTTTTCGGTGATCAGCTATTAGGTTTTATTCCAACTATTCGGTAAGTATCGTGCATTGGGCTCCTGTGTTGGCTGTTTAGGTCTATTTAATTTTATTATTATTATTTTTTCCTTTTTAGGATCTTTTCTTCAATTGTTTGAGTGCCTTTGTAGACATTTTAAAACTAATTATATTACTATAAATGATCAAAATCAAAAAAATATAATATTTTAATCTTAAATATTTCTTAGAGCACAAAAGTCACTATAATATTGATTGTTTCAACTAAGTTTCGGAATTAAAAGTGCTAAGAAAAATTATACGAGTAACTTGTAATACTCTAATTGGTATAATTAATCATGTAAAAGTCTTAATACTTTTTAAAAATATTTAGTTTCTTATGGAATAATTCTAACAGTTTTGCTGTCTCAGTTGATTTTGCCTTTCCAAAACTAAAATTCTTTAAAATGTTACGTAAGATCAACAACTAAATGATTTGAATATTTTTTATTATAAAATAAATTGATTATAAAAGTTATTTTTCACTTTAAGAAACTATAAGAATAAATGTCTAATAAAAGGGAAAGTCTCGTCTCGGTGACTCGGTCGATAGGACTGAATGCAGAGGCGAATTTAAGATTTAAATTACTTAATGGGTTTAATTGTACATTAAACTTATTGTACTGTTAATATTATAAATTCAAACCTAATATTTATTAAGATTTTAGTAGGGCCTTTTTTTTTAGATAAATCGATATTCTGTGGCTACATCCGCCTCAGTGATACTTGCCCACATGCAAGAGCAGTAAGGGTTTGTTCTTGTGCAACTGTGGCCAATTTGGTCCACATGCCTGCATTCCGTGCTACAGCTAATAAAATATAGCTATGAATTATGGAAGACATGACTTTTTTTTAAGTACCCCAGTTGGATTATTAATGGTAAAGACCTATCTTTACTTGGGACTGGATTGTGTACTTACCTAAAAGGTCACAATTGGTATTGCATTAAATTGGTCTTGTGCAGTCGTAGTCATTCACTATTGGTAGGGGATCTACAGTACAAGTTACAGTTCAATAGCTTTGAATTATACATCGTATTTGTATTCAATAATTCACTTTATGTATATATAAATTATCTATTATGCACCTCGTAAACTGGCCTGTCCGAGGATTCCAAAATCTATAAATTTAAATTCTAGATCATAGGATGATAGGACTCGAACTTGGATCAATTAAGTAAAATTAGTCACCTTACACTAAGGAAGGGTATAGCCTCAAATTGTAACGATATGATAGGTTGTTTTGTCTATTTGAGTCAGGTTTCCCTATTTTAATAATTTTTGTATGCTTGTTCATTGTTTTGTGACTTGGGGGATGGTTGATTTGTTTCCCGGGAGGTTTGGGAGTGAATGTGAATACTTAGTAATCACGCCCAACTCTAGTCCTAAAAAGGATAAGCGGTCGCTACAAATATAATCTGGTCTAAAAGTCTGCGGTCGAATTCCATAGAGAACTAATGATTAGCTACAGTTATTCAATATCACTAAGAAACACAAGTCTAAACGATTTTCTAATTATAAAGTTTATAATGTTTATTTCTATCTAATTAACTAACAAATCTAAAAAGCAGTAAAACTATCAATTAACAAAGATAATGATTGGAGAAAAGATTAAGAAGGTCTAGAGTTATGATTTCTCCAATTACCTAAATATGTACCCTTTTCCAAGCAATACACACTAAATAGGCAGAGGCAATTGATGGCCATTCAATCAACAACAACAAACAGGTAGTTGAACAAGTAGAGAAATCCAACTTCTCAATTATATAAAAACATAACAAGAATTCATCCTCCAAAAAGTTCCACAAAACCCTAGATAACAAATTAGCTATTCATAATAGTATGCAAAACTACAATACTAGGATTCATAACCAATAATGAAAATAGAGGAAGAAAGAGGGAAAAACGTGAAGTTGAATCCATCTCCTTCTTGCTTCTAGCGTGTTCTTGCCTCCCCAAAGTCTTTTCTCCTTCCAGAGTAGTGTCTCCCCCCTCAAAATCATGTTTTAGGATGTATTTATAGTTACTAGGGTTTGTATAGGCACGATTTTCCTTCTCCTATTTTGGATTGGAAAAGCTGATTCTTTCTACTCTCGATCTGGCAAAGTGAACTTCGCTTTACTGTCCTAGACTTTTCTCTTCAGCTCTTTTTTTACCAATCTTTCTCCTATTTAATTCTTTTTCGCATAAGTTTTTTCCTACATATAAGACACACATAATGAGAATATTCTCACTTCAAAAGCGATGTGAACTCCCGCAACTCACACAAGATATAACACACAAACATACTCAAAACATGCACTTTTTATCATTTATCACTTAGTTCCATTGTTGGAGGCTTAAGTTATAAGAGTTCGTCAAGGTTTGACTTTTGTGTAAACAACCACGGATTGGTAATTTGATGGTTCCAACATCTTCGTATGATAATTTTGGACTTAGGCGTATATTCAGATTTGGATTTGGAAGTTCCTAGGATGTTTTGGTTCTATTTGCTGAAAGTTGGTCCTTGTGCACCTTATTGACGAACTGTGAGCATATGTCTCTTTGATGATAAATTGGTATCTTGGATTGTTATGATTGTGACACATATGGCCATGTTGAGCAGAATGATTTGGTGTTCTCACGAGGTCTCTTCTGAGCGGATATTGAGGTGTGATGATGTTGTGGCACGAGGTCTTTGTCGTGCGGTTATGATGATATTGTTTTTATTGTGGCACGAGGTCTTTGCAGTGATGTTATAATGATATTGTTATTATTGTGGCACGAGGTCTTTGTCGTGCGATTATGATGATATTGTTATTATTATGGCACAGGGTTTTTATCGTGCAACGTGTGGATACAGATCCACCCCCTAGGGCCGCCTTCTCATGTTTCTCTCTTGATGATGTATACGCGAATTGTTGTAAATTGACTGATACTGATATATTCTGATGTGGAGGCGGATGATGGTGAATTGACTATAAGGGTGGAAGCATGTCCATGAAAGTGAATCCTTTATGCCTTGTTATGCATTTTGTATGTTTCAATGATGAATTTTAACATGCTAATCTATGGCTTTTTATTGATTAATGATTCAATTTTCAAAATAGTTTCACCTATCTTGAGTTGATATCTCTTGATTTTTTGAGTTAATGATATTGCATCTTGTTATACTCTTGCTGCAAATTATTATGAATATTGCACATGTTCTTTGACTAGTGAGTATCAGATGACTTGAACATCATCACTACTTCACCGAGGTTAGTCTTGATACTTACTAAGTACACGTTTACCTTTTTTATACTATATTTCTGTATTTATTTGTGCAGATCCGAGTGTTGGCAGCAGCTGATCTAGAGAGTGTGCATATTTGTTGATTAAGATCATTCAAGGTAGTACTGCATGACCCTCACAGATTCTTGGAGTCCCCTTCCCTTATTTTATACTATTATTTATACATTCATATATTATTGCACTATTGAAACATCTTATTGTATTCAGTTCTAGAGCTAATGGCTTTGTACTATCTGGTTTGGGAGTTTGATATTATGTATCACCGTATTAGCTATTGTGGGGCTTTATTCCACTATTTATGGTAATTCAAACATTTTATATCATGTTTTGTTGTTTGAATTTTTATTGTATGCTAGCTTACCTAGTCTTGGAGGTTAAATGCCATCAAGACCTTTGGTGGAATTTTGGATAGTGACAAGATGGTATCTGAGTCCCAAGTTTATAGGTTCTGCATGTCATGAGCAAGTCTAGTTGAATCTTGTAGATTAGTGCAGAGACGTATGTAATTATCTTCTAAAGGCTACCTGATTGTTAGGAAACTTCATTTTATTTCATTCTTAATCATGCAATTTTTTTTAAAGTTTGAACCTTTATCCTGCGATTCTCTCACATATGGTAAAGACATATTCTACGGGAGCAGCTGAGTAGGCAGCAGTGCCCCCTGTCAGAGCCATGAGAGGCGGGGCCGGGGCAGAGGCTGAGGTAGGGCACACACCGCAACTACAGGTCTTGCTAGAGTAGTCATTGTGGAGCCACCAGTAGCTCCTACTGAGGAGCAGGAGCACAATCATGTTGAGCAGGTGGGACAAGCTCAAGCAATTGAGGACCTATTGCCACACATGTACTTTAGGAGACTTTGGCTCATATTATGAGTATGTTTGAGAGCTTAACTCAGGCGATTGATTCCAGTTGCACTAGCTACTTCACAGGTTGTGGGAGGATCCCAAACTCTCATCGCACATACACTAGAGCAACATGATCATGATTATCAGACTCGTGTGTTTTGTTGGTGTAGCTAGTCGTTGCAGTTAAGCTCGAGATAGGGCTAGCCCGGACTGTTGAGGAGCAATAGAGGATGGAGAGGTTTCAAAGAAGTCATTTTCACCATTTCAGTGGAGGGCCTACTAAGGATGCACATGGATTCTTGGATTGGTGTCATCGTATTTTGCATACTTTGAGTTTAGTGGAGTCAAATGAGGTTGACTTTACTACCTTCCAATTGTCGGGGCTTTCATATAAATTGTGGCAGACTTATGAGTCGAGTACGTTAGCTGGCGCAACACCACTCTCATGGCCTCAATTCTCAGTTCTTTTATTGCAGGAGTTTATCCCACAAACTCGCAGGGACGAGTTGTGTAGTGAGTTTGAGAACTTGTTCAATGAAGGTATGACTGCAATCCAGTATGCTATTAGGTTTACAGAGTTATCACGCTATGAAGCTCTTCTAATTTCTAATGAGAGGAAGAGTGTCTGTAGATTTATTAAGGGGCTCACCTATAGCCTTAGGTTCAGGATGGCACGAGAGATGGAGACTGAGGCCACCTTTCATCGGGATGTGGAGATTGCTAGGAGGATGAAGTGTATTTATGGGTGGGAGAGGGAAGGAAGAGAGGCCAAGAAGCCTCGTGATTTTGGAGGATTTAGTGGTGCCTACTCTGGGGGCAAGGGTCAACATGGTAGAGGTCATTTCAGCCGACCAGTTCAGCCAAAACTTTATGTTTAACGTGTTTCTCTAGATAGCTATTGATTTCATAGTACTCGTATGGGACAGTTATCTTTTAGTGCACCTCCCGCAAAGAGCTCTTACAGTGGTTATTCCAGTTGTCCGAGCAAACTCAGTCTCAGTAGCCACGTCCTTAGAGAGCTTATTATGAGTGTGGTGATTTGGAGCATACGAAGAGATATTATCTCAGTCTTCGAATGAGTGGGTACCCAAGCTACGATTACCATGCCAGATGCTACACCACGTGCATAGCTAACTAGAGGTGGGGGACAAGCGGGAAGAGGTCGGCCTAGAGGGAGAGGCTAGGCCTTGCTATGCTTTTCTCAGTAGGACCAAGACATTCACATTAGATACAGTTATTACATGTATTGTTCTGATATGTTATAGAGATGCTTCAGTATAATTCGATGCGGGTTCTACTTATTCGTATCTATCATCCTACTCTGCATTACATTTGGATATGTCTCGTGAATTTTTGGATATTCTTGTTTGTCTGTCTACACCCGTCGAGGATTATATTGTGGTGGATCATGTCTACCGTTCTTATGTGGTTACTATTGGGGGCTATAAGACTAAGGTTGATATTTTGTTGCTTAATATGGTAGATTTTGATGTGATTATGGGCATCTATTGACTATTTCCATACCATGTTATGCTTAGTTGTCATGCTAAGACTATAACATTGGCTATGAGAGGGGTTGCCAAAGTTGAAATAGAGGGGGTTCGCTTGGTCATATTCCTAGTAAAGTGATTTCTTTTCTGAAGGCTCAAAGGATGGTTGAGAAGGAATATTTGGCGTACTTAGCCTTTGTTAGAGATGTTAGTGCGGATACTTCTACTGTTGATTTAGTCCTCGCAGTGAGAGATTTTTATATATGTTTCCAACAGACCTACTAGGCATGACACCCGACCAATATTTTCCACCATATCGCATGGCTCCAGCTGAGTTGAAGGAATTGAAAGAGCAGCTGCATGAATTGTTGGATAAGGGGTTCATCATGATGAGTATTTCACCTTGGGGTGCTTCGGTATTGCTTGTAAAGAAGGACGGTTCCGTGAGAATGTGTATCGATAATAGGTAGTTGAACAAGGTTACCATCAAGAACAAATATCCACTGCCTCAGTTTTCTGATCAACTTCAGGGTGCTAGGGTATTCTCAAAGATTGACTTGAGATCAGGGTATCATTAATTGAAGTTCAGGGCTCCAGACGTTCCTAAGACGACCTTCAGGACCCCTTATGGACATTATAAGTTCTTGGTGCTATCTTTTGATTTGACTAATGCCCCAACAACTTCATGCAATTGATGAATAATGTGTTCCAACATTATTTGGATTCATTTTTCATTGTGTTCATTGATGATATCTTCGTATACTCCCATAATAGAGAAGGGCACGAGCAATGTTTGAGAATAGTGCTTCAGGTTCTGAGGGAGAAGAAGTTTTATGCTAGGCACAATGAGAGTGATGAGAGTATGATTTAGGGGCGTTGTACCAGTCACCGTGAGAGAGTTGAGAGTATGATTGATGGGTACCTATGCCATGCACTAAGAATGTGCTAAGAATTGTTTATACTTTGAAGACTAAATTGTGATATTTGTTGATTTGGCATGTATATCTGACATGCATGCATACAACTATATTTTCCTCATGCTGTTTAGTATTTGATGTCTCTACTTAATATTTAGAGTTGAAATCACAGTTTACCTTGATAAATATTTTTCTAAGTGATTTATGTGGAAAACCCAATGCCTTGACTGATACTCTGAAATCATGCCTATTTCTCCTTTTATTGTGTTAGAGTTGAATATGTTGTTATTTAACCGTGTTTCCCCTACGTGCTATTATTCTATTGTTAATAATGATGTTGGATGTAGAAATCAAGCATCAGACCTTGCCAAGCGCATCATTCATTTCAACCCAAGATTAGGCTTGTTGCTTATTGAATACATGGGTTCGATTGTACTCATACTACACTCTGAATTTTATGTGTAGATCAAGATATTGCCGATAGCAGTGGTTGCTAGTGAGCTGTGTATCCGAGTTTTCTTGGTGGTTTTAAGGTAGCACGGCAGTTCCGTTCATAGGCCTTGAAGTCCCCTCCTTTTTCTATTTTTATTAATGTTTAATCTTCCTGACAGTATTGTATTTTGTTCAGACTTTGTAGTTAATAATCTATAAAGCTCATGTACTTGGTGACACCAGATTTTGGGGTGTTTTTCAATTGTATCATTCTGTTGATTTTATTTATTTATACTAGTCCGATATTTGAGACTATTTCTTAGCATTGTTAAAGTTTATTTTTTGCATATGCGTTGTTGGCTTCCCTAGCAAACGATGTAAGGCGTCATCATGGCTCTGATAGAATTTTGGGTCGCGACACTAGTTGTCCTCCTTCAATGAAGGTGATGAATTAGTTGAAGATCCCAGTTGTTTTGGAGTTACTGGGATTGCTTCATGGGGATAATTTTTGGAGGTATGACCAATTCTCTCACGTCCTTTACAAACAATACTCGCACCCTCGTATACTATCAATTGTCTATGGTTTCTAATAGTGACTATTATTTGGACCTGGACTTCCAGTGGCACTTGGATGCAATTTCGGGCATAGACTCTTGGAGTGGTAGACATGCAAGTGCCAATCTTTAGTGGCTTCCCAAATTTCCCTCCACTTGTTCCAGTATTTCTCTGTCATAGAATTCAGTTGGCAGTTAGGCGAGCATAATCCATCTACAATGGCAGAAATATTAGTTTTTACCGGAACAAATTTGGTCTTCCAATTTCTCACCAAAAGAAAGTGACCCATAATGAACCAGTCACTCGTAGAGTGCACGATCTATGTTTTCCTCTAGTGTGAACTTGACAATAAGAAAATTCTAGTTAGATCTATGAGCACTAGTTGCTTCTTTGTTTTTCAGAGTTGTGTAAGTTTTGCTCGCAAAATATTGTGGGTAATTCTCTTTTCAAACACTTTGATAATGAGGGGACAACTCCAAGGTTGATATATATTGTGTTTTTGCTCATTTGACATGAGTATTGGTTTGTTACTCCTTGTTTATAAGCATACCCCTAACTCCGTGTTTGACTAGTGGTAATGTAGGTAGTATGTATTTCTAGTGGTTAAATTTTTCTTTGTCGGGGTGTCTCTGAACGAGTCTTTAGTTGGAGTTTTTTCTTCCATCGAGATATTGTTGATATCAGATGGTTTCGAGGGTAATTGGTCCTTTACAGGGGGTGATTGTAAGGAAAATTAGATGCGATTGTAGAGAATGAATGAATATTCCCTCTCTAGACCATTTTTTTTTTTGCTTAATTCATTTCGTACAATTAGATTTTAATCACTACCTTATTCAAATGTAATAACTAAACTAACATAAAAAGAAATTATATGGAAGTAATAAAATTTAGATACACTCTAATTATGAATAGCCAAATGCATTGGATGAACTGCAAATATTGACTTCCACTATAAGATACATAGTACTAGAGCTCACTGATATCATCCCTCTTTTCTTAATTTATCCATTGTGCGATCAATCTATTTCACCACACGACTCATTAAAAGGGAAGTGTTCCCTACTATGATTTTTTTATTTTCATGAATCGAACCCAAAGCCTCTGGTTAAGGATAAAAAATCATCCCACAATATTTTTTGTGGTATATCATCTTTTAAATGCTATAAGGTTGCATCATATCTTCAAATCTAGTAGAAGTATTTTCAAGAAAAGTCTTACTGCAAACCTGACAATCATGGGCTTTTTGAGAGACTTCTTCTCTAGTGTGATCTCTCCTCTCAACGACTGTTGAACATGACAAGGACGGTAAAATCTGGAGGGGGTACACAATACAGAATAATGCCACGGGGATGGATAAAAAATGAGTACCTCAATCTTCTAATGCAAAGATATTCAGAAATGTAAGTGTGATATAAGGAATTGCTCCGCTAGATTTGTCTGGGCATGGCCATGACATCAACTGTGGTAGGAAAAATACCAGATACCAAATGGAACCAATCATGGGTAGTGGTTACCTCGAAAAATGTGAGTAACAATTAAAGATAATTTGTGATCTTAAAGATATGTGATTTATTCCAATACTAGTGAATATACAAATAATATTAGGTTTAAGTAAGAAGAATTGATGAACCAAACCAGTGTTGTTGGAGCAGTGGGGACCTCGAGCTCGATAATCTCGGGGGCCTCGAGGTGAGCTAAGAACGAATAAAGTTGAACAATAAAGTAAAAATATTAAAGCTAAAGAACAATTGTTGAGCAAGGTAAACGGGAAAAGTAGAGTAGAATATTCTATTGCAGTGAATGAGATATCTTTTACAATGATTGGGGTCCCCTTTATATAAAAGGGGAAAATCCTAATATGGTACATTTTCAATTATGGAAAAGAATTCTATTGGTACAACTGTATAACAACCTAGTACGGACTTGTACTATTTCGTACAGATCTTATACCTTAATTTATAACCCGACCCACATGTTCTTGAGAAATTCTAGCTCTTTCTGGAGTGTCATCGAAAATGTACTGCCCTCGAGGCAGATCATGGCGGGTATTCGATTTTCTCCCGTGAGGTATGCATTTTCCAGCCAGATCTGGTCTTTACTTCATCCTCCCTCGAACTCGAGCGTGGGGTTCCATTCGGTCCTCGAAATCGAGCTCTCAAATCTCGATCGTATACAGATAGTCCCCCACATTTCTTAGAATAAAATGATATGAAACGTTTTGATTCTCACCCCTTCGATGTCCCAATCATGATATCAATCTGGTGGGGTCAGCGGTCCGTGCGACTGAAAGTCGTGCAAAAGTTATGCCTACATAGTTTTCGAAAAGCCTTTAATGAAAGACGGCTATTGGTCGCCCGTTTAGCTTCTCCAACACTCTTAGATAACCTCTATAAATACTTCAATCGTTCATTCTTCAGACTTTTATTTTTACAATAACATCAAATCCTCTCTGCACTTATTCCTCCCTTGTGCCTATTTCTTAACCTTCTCCTTTTCCTTTTTCTTAATTTTTACAACAAAAAAGGCAAAAACTTCTAAGACAGACCCACAAAAGGAGAAGGCCTCTTTGTCTGCACGCCCTTCAAAGAGAAAAACAATAGTACCTCCTAGCATCGAGGAGTGTACCCCCAGGCTTTGTGATACGTCTTCTGATTTCAAGGTCGACAAGCCTGATTCGGTTCTAGGATGATGTGAACCCATGTCTTGGTATATTAGCTTAATAACCGATCTCAAACAAGTGAAGGCAGACTGTTGTTGGGGAGACGAAGTGCACGTGGAGATCCCTTCACCTAATGCGGGCATTACCATTCACAAAGCGGGGTACCTAAGTGTATACACATACCCATTTACCTTAGGTCCCGTAGATACCTCTTTGCCCTTTCCAGACCCAGTAATCCTCGACTTCTGTCAACAATACCAAGTGACACTCGGCCAAATTTATCCTTTCTTCTGGCGGATTGTTTACCTAATTAGGTTCTTTTCGAGCAAGGTCGAGGGGATGCTTTTTACCCTCGACCATCTGATTAGATTATACAGACCTTGTTTCTATCGAGGTGGTCTGATAAAGTTGCAACGTCAATCTCCAAAGTCCTTTTTCGCTAGCATCGATGAGGGTAAAGACAGAAGGTGGATGAGCTGCTTCGTTCAAGTTAGAACCTCCGATCTGATTCCCACTGAAAAGATGTCATTCCCTGAGGAATGGAATACGAAACGTAAGTATAGACCTATCAAACATGTTTTATTACTTAGACTTTTTCTTTTTCATTTGAACTAACTACCTTTTGATGATGAAGCCATTGATTGGTATCCAGGTGTGGTTGTGGACCTCCCGAGCTGGGTTTGGCAACTAGCTTCTACTCTCACATATGCCGAGCACATTTGGAGCGATTTGGTCAAAGGACGATGGGAGGCCAAAACCCACGGTGAGTCCATGTTATTTGCATATTCAAATCCCTTAGCGAAATACTCCTCAATAATAAACTTATCTTTACGCTTGTGCAGGCCTCAGAGATATTGTTTCGATAAGGCCACCCCCACCTGGCGAGGGAGAGACCAAAAAACCTGCCAAGGACAAGAAACAAAGGATAGGGTCGCCGGCGAAGTCCCCGTAGCCAAAAAAGACCAAGCTTCGAAAACCTAGGGCATGTACGGTGGCCTTGACTCCGAAAGTTGTTGTACATCTTCGTGATGAGGATGAAAAGGCCGAGGACGAAGATTTTTGCCCGATAAAAACATGAAGAAGAGGAGTCACCGATCCTTCAAAGGATGCTGAGCCGGAGGCCACCGAAGTGGTTCATCCTTAAACTAAGGAAGTTCCCGAGGGGAGTTTGAGCAAGGTTCTCGAACCTACTAGTGACCAGGAAGTGCCCCACCCTGAAGGGCACTTGGTCGATGAACTCAGCGAACCCAACACCCAGTTTCCTTGAAGGCGAGAGAAGGCCCCGATAGAGTCAATCAGGGTGACTGATGTAGATGACTCTCCGCCTGGCCCATCACTTTCTGAGGGGAAAATAAGGGATGCCCAAGATATGAAGACTTCTGATATAGGAGCATCCCAAGGGGAAAAGGACATCTTCAACGAATATCTTACCGGGATTGAAGAAGGCCCCGATTTTGATTCCTCGTTCATCATCAAAGAGGCTGAGAAACTTCAAAACCAGGTAAATTTTGACTTAACAACTACATTCAGAGTTTGATTCTTGATTTTCTGACCTCTTTCCTTTTGCTTTTAGTTTGCAATGCTCTTCGATCGGGCCTTTTCCAAGTCTCGTACTGAGCTTTCCCGATGTGAAGATGAGCTCAGGAAGCTTACGTCAGAAATGGACGAACTCAAGGTTCTCTATGCCAAAAGAGAAAGGGGAACTCAATGATCTTCAAGGTAGTTCTATGAAGGCTTCCCAAGAGTGGGCCGAGCTCATTGGAAAGGTAATATAGCCTTCGTGTGCGTATTTTGTACTTATTTGTTTTGGCATCTTATGTTCCACCTTTGTAGTTCCAGGAAAAGGCTAACCTAGTAGAGCAGCTCCGGGATGAGATTAAGAACAAATAGGTTGAAACCTTCAAGTGGAAATGATATATGGATCACTTGGCCTCTAAAAAAGACAGTCTTCGGGAATAGCTGGCCTCAAACGAGAGTCATCTTCGGAGTGCAAAGGAGAAGGGTCGTAAATTTAAGGAGCTTCATACTGAGACGACCACTGAGTTATCTAAGGTTAAGTCCGAAGTCTATGCATTCGTGTGTTCATACTGAACCGATGATGCAGCTACCAATGCTCGAGCTAGGGAGGTATCTGCTGTAGCTGAGCTTAAGTTATCCTACACCATCAATCATGCTCTACTGGAATCTTGAAGGCATACTCTCGAGGAAGTGCATACCAAAGGCTTTGACCTTTCTGCAAAAATTGAGAAGCTGAAAGTTTTGGAAGAAGAGGCAGTTGCACTGCTCTCTACTGACGAGGATTCTGGCAACGGCTCCGAGAGTAGGGAGGATGAAGATGGAGTCCCCAAAGAGGAAAAGGCCCCCAAAGATCAGGCTACTGAAAATCAAGCTGCCGAAGTTCAGACCATCGAAGATGTAATTTCAGTAAATCCTACCTTTGAACGAGTGACCCCGACAATAGACCAGGTCCTCTTTAATTTCTTTGTTTTATGTAAGGGCTCCATGGGGGTGTTTTGTAAATGTGCTTTGTGAATATCAAGGAACCTTTGTTTTGACCTTGGTTTGTGATGAATCTCATTTTTCTTTTTTTTATAGAAAATTCTCTTGTACAACCTAAATTATCAACTTGACTGTTCGTCCGAACTTAGAACGCAATGACCTCCTAGGTTCTTTACTGGTTAATACGATGCCTCTTGAGGTCTTAGGTAATTATCGAGCTTAGATCGAGCTTGTAATGATGCGACCCTTGGACCCAAGTTGAATGAGAACGAGGTTTTGACCCCTATTTTCTTGACCTTCGTCCGTTTCGACCCCACGTTTCTTAGAGTAAGAAATAATTTGGACCTAGATTTTTCTGAGCCTCTTAGAATGATGTCATACTCATGACATAGGCACTTGAACTGACCAGAAATGTCATGTCAACGCTCTTCCCCAGAACATCAAATGCGTACCAGTGTCGGTCGGCCACTTAAGCCGCCGAAATTATCACCGCCTTCTATAAATACGAGGTTATCCGATTTGAACAAAGACTATGTTCGTTCACCATTTTTACTCTGGTTCTTTCCCCTCTTTATTTTTTCATCTAATCACCTGCTTCTATGATTCAAAAACCTGCAAGCTCCTGGTCACATGGCAGCAACTTTAGCAGTTGCGCCAAGGCTTTTCTTTTTGAAGTTTTGATTTGAAGCAATGAAAAGGGGGCGCAAAACCCTTCCCGTATTAGGAGATATGCCATGTCGCTTATCTCTCTTAACTTCAACCTGGTGTGGCACTTCACTCCTTTTTCTTTCCATGGTGTGAGTTGTTTCTACCATCCACTAACTTTTACATCCCACACCGGCATAACGTCTCAAGGAGTAGCTTTAGAATAGTTGTGCTGACAAGACCCATACTTGCCAAGTTTTTTACCATGCCACAATTTTCTCCGCTTGTTAAAAGCTTTTGCTCTTTGATAGGCTATAGCCTTTTTTCATCTATTGCTATCTCGGAGGAGGTTCCCATAGGCGCCGCTCTCGAGGATGTGGCCCTAAAAGTAGATTAGGTTCTTGGCTATTTTTTGCTTTCTTGTTCCTCTATAAGGACCCTTCGAGGGAGTTGTAAATATATTTTGTAACTTTCTCTTGGGAATACAAAAGGATTTTATTTTTGTCTTATATTTGGCATGTATTGAATCTTGTTCATATTTGTTGTAAATTTGATCCCATAATTTAAATGACCGGTTCGAGTTTTGGTTTGGGTCATGACGGCCCTTAGTTTTCTAACTGATCAATGTAATACTCCTTGAGGCCTTCGTTAACCCTTGAGCTAAGCTTAAATTGATGTGAGTAGGAATTTTTGGGTCCAATTTGAGCGAGAGCAAGGTCTCGAATTTGACATAAAGTTATCCCTTAGACTTCGTGGCAAGTCCCCGCGTGAGAATTTTCTCAAACTCGGGTAGCCTTTGGGCTTAGTGGTCGAGTGAGTATTTGCTCGAATTCGAAATAAAGTTAGCCCTTAGGCTTCGTAGATGGTCCTCGAGTGGGAATTTTGTCAAACTTGGGTAGCCCTTGGGCTTGGTGGTCGAGTGAGTACTTGTTCGAACTCGAAGTAAAGTTAGCCCTTAGGCTTTTTGGATAGTCACCGAGTGAGAATTTTCTCGAACTCGGGTAGCCCTTAGGCTAGGTTGTCGAGTGAGTACTTGCTCAAACTTCAAATAAAGTTAGCCCTTAGGCTTTTTTATATTGGCCCATAGGCTCTTTAAGTTGGGGCGATTCGGCCTCCAAAAATAGCTATAATATTTCCCTCTTTTCGGCTAAAAGACTTAGTGAAAATTTTGTATGACATAGCATGTGGTTTTTGTACCCCTTTGGGTTTTTCGAAGGTTCGATTGATTGGAACCTCGTTTATAATTTGATATGCCACGTTAGTCGAATACCTTTTAAGGTTTTTTCGAAGGCTGATGTTATTGAAGCCTTCACATTATTCAAGGGTTGATTATATCGAAGCCCCCTATAATATTCTTTTGCCGAGGGTAGCCTGATTTAACCGGTTTTTCGAAGTATATGAAGGCCTTTTAGTTTTATGGCGGAAGTCGGACGTCTCCGAGCCATATTATTTCGGCCATAGCCTTTTCATATGACCGTAGTCTTTTGTATGGCCATAGCCTTTAGTCCCCGAGTGTGATGGCCTTGGCCTTAATATCGAGGGGATGCCTCTTTGAGGTCTTGCGAGCTCGTGTGTGCCTCTTTAAGGTCATATAAGTTCAAGTGTGCCTAGTTGAGGTCTTATAAGTTCGAGTGTGTCTCTTTGATGTCTTATAAGTTCGAGTGTTCGATGACTCGATGTGTCGATTGTTGATGACAGTCCCCGAGTATTCGGGTGCATTTGGAGTTTTGTCCTTTGAGCCGTTAAATGTGAAAATAGTAGACTTCTTCGAGGCACAAAGTGTTTTGATATAATAAGAATGCTTCTTCAAATAATTGATACATGTGTACATCCTTTACCACTGGGGGCTCGATTATTCTACATGGACAGGGTTCGTTTGACCATTTGGACCATTACAACATTCCCTTATCGAGGCCCTTCTTGGCATGAATTACTTTCTTCAAGAATGCGTTCTCCGAGGATGATGCCACCTAGTGTTTGAGGTTGATTGAAAAGAAACCTTGAATACTAGTTGAATATTCCTTAGTTAGCATATAGGTGTTGTCTCGTTAAAAAACCTTTCCGGTAAAATCCATTTGGTATAAAACCTGATCTAAGGGAAAAGAGTGCAACACATGCTTTAAAACCCAAGGTCTTGGAGCTGAAAGGGGCCTCGACGTTTCAAATTGAACATCTGCAAGGAGTTAGTTTTAAATATAAATGGAAAAGGGGAGAAGGTCATACCTCAGCAGTAATAGCATTTGAGCAACGATACATTCCAATTGTTTGATAGTTGCTCGCCTTCCATTGTGCTAAGTTTGTAGGATCCTTTCCCTACGACTCCGAGGACACGGCACGGTCCTTCCTAGTTTCCCTTTGTTTGGGTCTCGAGTATTGAGAGTGACTTTTCTTAGGACTAAATCCCTAACTCCGAAATATCGAAGGTTCGTCCTTCTATTGTAATAACTTTTGATTCTTTGTTTTTGGGCGACCATTCGAATTAATGCGGCATCACGTTTTTCATCTAGTAGTTTGAGAGAAGTGTTCATAGCTTCGTGATTTGAGTCCTCAGTGGTATGCTGAAACCTGACGCTAGGTTCCTTAACTTCGACTAGGATCAATACTTCAGATCTATATAACAAAGAAAATGGGGCCTCCCCCGTGCTTGATTTTGACGTCGTTCCATATGCCCATAGCACATTGGGCAATACTTCTTTCCAATATGCAATATACTTCGATGGGTAGTTATCTCCGGTGGGATTCCTATCATATCTAAGTGGGACCAGGCAAAGTAATCAATGTTATCGATAAGAAATTAAATGAGTTTTTTCTTGAGTTTGTGGGTAAATCCCATCCCCAGGTATACTTTTCATTCGGGAAGATGCTCGATCAATATGGCCTACTCGAGTTTTTCGACCGTGTACTTCATCGCATCCAATTCTTCGGGGGCAATGAAGGCTCGAGGGGTGAGTAAATCTTCTTTTTCATCCTCCACCACCTGTTCATCGGCCACCTGTCCCTGGGGCTCAACCAAGGGTATGGGTTGTGATTGCTATTTGGAGACCTAATTGTCCTTTGGCTTCTCCGATGTGGATGGTGTCGATACCGGTGCCAAGTCGTGTATTGCAAACATCTCCTTAGCTGTGTGCTGCTCTCCATATATTGTTTTCACACCATCCTTTGTTAGGAACTTCATCATTTGATGAAGGGTTGATGACACTGCCCTCATGCTGTGGATCCATGGCCTTTCAAATAAAGCATTATACCTTATATCTCCTTCGATGACATGAAACTTGGTGTCTTGTATAGTTCCGGCCACGTTGACTGGGAGGATGATTTCCCCCTTCGTCGTTTCACTAGCCATGTTGAATCCATTCAAGACTCGAGAGGTAGGTATGATTTGGTCAAGCAGTCCGAGCTGCTCCACGACCCTTGATCTGATTATATTTGCTGGACTCCTGGATCCATGAGAACACGTTTAACTTGAACTTTAATTAAAAGGATAGAAATTACCAGTGCATCGTTGTGAGGCTGAGATAAGGCCTCAATGTCTTCCTCGCTGAATGTGAGGGTGTCCTTGGGCATATAGTCCCGAGTCCATTTCTCTTTTGTGATAGATACTTTGATACATTTGAATATAGGTTCCTGTGGGACGTCGACTCCACCGATGATCATGTGAATGACATGTTGAGGTTCTTTAGGTTCATTCTTCCTATTTGCATCTCTTTCTCGGAAATGGTTCTTGGCCCGGTCGCTGCGAAATTCATGAAGATGCCCCTCATTGAACAACTGGCCAACCTTCTCTCTAAGCTGCCTGCAATCCTCGGTCCTATGCCCGTGAGTACCATGATACTTGCACATCAAGTTGGGGTTCCTCTGAGAAGGATCGGTTTGTATAGGCTTGGGCCATGTAGTATCCCTAATTTTGCCAATGTCTGAGACGATGCTTGAGGAATCGATGCTGAAGTTGTACTCCAATAATCAGGGTGCCTCCGCCGGTCCCAAGTGCTTATCAAACCCGGTTTTGCTCATGAGTCCCCGGGAACTTTGACCCCAATCTACTCTTCAATCATTCCGAGGTATGTTACACCTTGAAATGTTCCTTCAATCCTCGGCATATGACCGATATCTTTCTTTATTCGACCTTGGCTCCCTGTCGGCATTTACTGACTCCTTTGCTAGTAACCTGCTTGGATAAACTGAGCCCTAGAGGGCTCCCAACTGGTCATCCTCGACCCTAATTTTTTATTGGTACCTGTTATGCACATCCGCTCAAGTCACGGCGGGATACTCGATCAAGTTTTGCTTCAGCTGCTTCGAAGCTATCAAACCTCGTTCATTCAACCCCTGAGTAAAGGCTTGTAAGGCCCATTCATCGGAGACTGGTGGTAATTCCATTTGTTCTGACTGGAAACGGGACACAAACTCCCTCAGTATCTCGTTCCCCCTTTGCTTTATTTTGAATACATCGGACTTCCTTGTTGCAGCCTTTATGGCACCGGCGTGTGCCTTTACAAATGAGTCTGCCAACATGAAAAACAAACCAATAGACTTCGGGGGTAAGTTATGGTACCAAATCATGGCACCCTTAGATAGAGTTTCCCCAAACATTTTTAGCAAAACAGACTCAATCACATCATCTTCCAAATCATTCCTTTTATGCCCTAAGTATATGCGGTGATGTTCTCGTTGGGAGTGGTTCCATTGTATTTTGGGATATCTGGCATTCAAAACTTCTTCGGTATGGGCTTCGGAGCCGCACTCTGGGGAAAGGTTTTTGCACATACTTCTTCGAGTCGAGTCTTTTCAAAATCGGAGGTGCTCCCGGTATATGGTCGACCCTAGAGTTGTATGTCTCCACCTTTTTGTCATTTCCTTCAATCTTCTTTTCTCCGGTCTCGATCTTTTTGGCGAGCACTTCGAGAATTCTCATAACCGTGGGGTCAATCCCCGAGCCGCTTTCAGCGGGCCTTTCAAGCGCTTGTTCAGCACGCCGAGTGTTCTCTGGTTCGGTGGTGTTTGGAGTTCTATTCTGACTCTGAAGTTGAGCGATGGCGACTTGCTGAGCTTGCACCATCTTGAATATCACTTGGAGGCTGACTCCCCCTTTTTCCATTCCTGGCGTTCCTTGGTCCCCTGGTCGGGCTTCCCTGTGTGCATTCCTTACGGGGTCGGTGCCTGCGTCCGTTTTTAGAGCGTTATGTGAACTGATATTAACTGGATCTATATTTGGCACTCCCTCAGGGTTTATGGGTGGTACACCGACCCCTATACCATTGTTTCTCCAAGTCCCTCATTGTCATGAGCAGGTGTGTTTTGTGTACTAGACATATCTTAGCCTGAGATCAAAGAATCTTTGACAAGAAAAAGTGTGAATTATTAGAAAACTAGTACTAAAATAATCACTATTATCTTTAGCCCCATGGTGGGTGCCAAACTATTTACCTCGGAAAATGTGAGTAACAATTAAAGATAATTTGTGATTTTAAATATATGTGATTTATTCCAATACTAGTGAATATACAAGTAATATTAGGTTTAAGCAAGAAGAATTGATGAACCAAACCAATATTGCTGGAGCAGCGGGGACCTCGAGCTCGATAATCTCGGGGGCCTCGAGGTGAGCTAAGAACCAATAAAGTATGAACAATAAATTAAAAATAATAAAGCTGAAGAACAATTGTTGAGCAAGGTAAACGGGAAAAGCAGAGTAGATTATTCTATTGCAGTGAATGAGATATCTTTTACAAAGATTGGGGTCCCCTTTATATAGAAGGGGAAAACCCTAATATGGTATATTTCCAATTATGGCAAAGAATTCTATTTGCACAGCTGTATAACAACGTAGTACGGACTTCTACTATTTTGTACAGATCTTATCCCTTAATTTATACCCTGACCCACATGTTCTTGAGAAATTCTCGCTCTTTCTTGAGTGTCATCAAAAATGTCCTGCCCTCGAGGCAGATCATGGCGGGTCTTCGATTTGCTCCCCCGAGGTATGCATTTTCCAGCTAGATATGGTCTTTACTTTGTGCTACCCCGAACTCGAGCTCGAGGTTCCATTCGGTCCTCAAAATCGGGCTCTATGATCTCGACCGTATATAGATTTAATAAAAAAATGAAGAAAGTGAGTCTGCAGTTTCAGGTAAACTGAATCTCAGAGAATACTCAAATTCAAATGGTAACTGGAGTCGGATGGTAGGGATATGTCAGAGTATTGAAGGTTTTGACATAACAATGAAAGACGGGGCAAATGCTATGTTAAAATTACATTGGAGGAAGTTAAAGATGAAATTGATTACTATAAATCAAATATAATGTGCTACATTCTAGGATCTAATCCTCCCCAGCCAGCTATGGATGGCTATTTTTGCAGAGTGTAGGGAGCTATGGGGATAGATAAAATAGCCTAGGCAAACAGGGAAGTATTCATTGTGCAATTCCATTCAGTTGAGAACAAAGAATAAGTGGTAAAAAAGGGGATTAAAATATTTCACGAAAAGCCGATTGTAGTTAAACCATGGAGACCAGCCATAGAGTTTGACAATCAAGTGGTTGATAAAACTCATGTATGGATATGTCTAATAAAGTTAGATATAAAATACTAGGGGATAAAAAACTCTACCAAAATAGCAAGTATGATTGGGGGCCTCTAAAGGTTGATAGGGCAACCACGCAGAAAGAGATATTGCAATTTGCGAGAATTTTGGTAGAACTATCACCAAATTAGGAGTATCCAAGCACGATTTTATTTGAGATTGAATGTGGGAAGATAATAGAAAAAGAAGTCAAGTATGAACCAAAACCAGTCTTTTGCCCTAAGCGTGGGAACTTTGGACAAAATATGAAGGAGTGTAGAAAGAAAGCAAAGGAAGGAAAAGTGAACAGAGCAGAAGAAGAATGCAGAAAGGGGAGGATAAGCTTAAGGGAACCAATGCCAATGATACTGAGGAGAAAATGAAGCAACAACATAATAAGGAGGAAGTAGCCAACAAATAAATGAATATTAAGAACAATCATCAAAAGGTGGAGAATCCATAAAAAGAGCAACCAAATGAAATGAGCAACATACAAGGAAGGTAGACATGGAGGAAGAATAGTCCAATGATTGGCAAGTAGTTAAAGGGAGAAAGGCAGGAAAAAGGAAATGGAATAACTCAAACACATATGAAGCATTAATACAAAGAAACAATGAGGAAACAGAAGGGGAGGGTACAAATACTGGCTCTAGATGTGAATCCAAATAGTGAGGATAGCAAAGGAGGGAAGGATGGGGAATAAACCCCTTTCCCCCTCATAGATAACATCGGATTATATAATGCAGTGGTCTGAATGGGTCAACTAAATAGAAGGAGATGAACTTATTTATGCATGATCAACATGTTGGACTATTTGGACTCTCTGAAACAAATATTGAGAGAGCTCATGCAATTAAAGCTTCTCTTAATCTTTGTACATAATGTTTATATGTTATAAACCACTCAAAACATCATGCAGGTAGAGTTTGGTTATTATGGAAACCTCAGTTTACATTGGGTCAATAACTGATCAGTTTATTCATAGTGAGATAACTCATCTAAGCACGGATATGGTCTTCAGTGTGACCATGGTATATTGTTTAATGGTCAAGCATTAAGAAGACATTGTGGATAAATATAGAAGGTATAGTAGACAAGTTGAAGGGGCATGGGCTATAATGGATGATTTTAATTCTAACCTTAATCAAGAGAAGATAATTGGAAGGAAGATCAGTTTCTCTTAAATAAAGGATTTTAGAGAATGTGTGGCCTACCGTGAATTGGCAGAAACGAAATCATTTGGTTGCTTCTATACATGGAATAAAAAACAAGAAGGGCTAGATAAAGTTATGAGCAGGATTGATAGGATATTGATAAATGCAGAATTGGTAAATAACATTTTGTTGGTATTACTGTGTTCAAAATCAGAAAATCAGAAAAATAGAACTTAGAACAAAAAATGCAAAAATAATTTCGAGCCCACTAAATACACAGTGTGTCCTTAAGAAATTTAATCCCCTCATTATTGCCCAAGGTATACGGATTAATTCCTCCCAGGATAGAACAGAATAACTATTCTGTGATAGTAGCACTTCAAATCACAAAACTTCAGCAAACTCAACAAATGGAGCAAATCACACTTGACACTTATATTTATTTAGAAAATAATGCAACAATACAGAAAAGAGGGGAGAAGATTTTAGATTTTTCATGTCTTAATAATGAGGCCAGGCCTCTAAATTTATAGACAAAGGAAGGGTGAGATGGAGAGGTGCAATCCAAAAGGTGGCTCTTCCATTTCCCATTCACACCCCTTAATAAAAAACGCAACAATCCCCCACATGAATGGGGAATGAGCATATGTGTAAAAAACATGCATGAAAATATAGTGTCATTCGCAATAAAGGATTAATCACATCTGGATAAGTAGGTTTCCCTTTGAACTTTCCGTAGTGAACTTATGTCGGATATACTCGGTCAATCGGTAAATTTGATAACTTTGAATCGTCGAGCTTGGTGTATACCTAAACAATCATAAGTCACGCAATCAATCCTTAACCGTCTTTGGTTCTCACGGTTGTGTTTGTTTCAGCCATGTACACCGCATGGTTTCATGAGTGCTTAGAGAACGGGCCTTTACTTTCATTCTCCTTAAAGCGGCTTACACTTTACACTCACATAGGTGATTTCTAAACGTGTAATCTTATAAACACACTATCTGGTCATATCCTGCCAGACTTAGCAAATCATTAAAAAGCTTTAAGCTTTATTGACTCATAAAAAAAACCTTAATGCTTTACCTTGATTTCTGAACATTGTCTTCATCACGAGAATGGGTTGAGTTATTTGACAATGTTGAACCGTCATTCATAACTTTGTTTGATATCTTTGAACCTAGCTCTTGGGATCTCCAGTCTGCTAGGTAGAGTTACCGCCATGATGACTTATCCTAGGCCTTAGCCCTATTCCCTTCGATGATCTTTCAACTACCTCTCTAGATAGGCCTTTTGTAAGTGGATCTGACACGTTATCTCTTGACTTTACGTAGTCAATTGCGATAACACCACTAGAGAGTAGTTGTCTAACGGTATTGAATCTCCATTGAATGTGACGAGATTTTTCGTTATACATAATGCTCCCTACCCTTCCTATTGCCGCTTAACTATCACAATGTATACATATAGGTGCCAATGGTTTGGGCCAAAATTGAATATCTTCCAAGAAATTTCGGAGCCATTCAGCTTCTTCACCGGTCTTGTCTAAGGCTATAAACTCAGCCTCCGCTGTAGAGCAGTCAATGCACATTTGTTTGGACAATTTCCAAGACATCGCTCCTCCACCGACTGTTTAGAATCGGTTGAACCAGTGGTCTAATTTGCATCACTATACCCCGTTATTATCGTGGGATACTTATTATAGTGCAAAGCATAATCATGAATATATTTTAAATATTCCAAAACTCATTTTATTCTCCTGACAGTTCAATGCAAACTTTCTTATATCATAGACTAATACGTCTCAACATTCTATTGCATATTAGATTATTGACTACACTTAATGTAGCAATAATATATTATAACAATAGCTGGAATGATTGACATCAGTTGTGGCCACAACCTTATAATATATAACATACTTCGCAATCATCCGCCATTTTTCAAGCATTTGTATGTTATTTATTCATACGCCTATATGATATGCAAATTATAGTACCTCCATTCATGAAATAAATCCAACTTGCAATGGATTTTGGTCATGTTCATCGGTTGGTTCACCTCATTATAGACCAACGTATTAATCCATTCGTTCATGAATGGTCATGTCCATACAAAAACATACAGACATATCTTTCTATGAAAAAGCACAACCTTCAAAGTGATATCATTTCATAAAAGAACTAAATAATATAAATTTTTCAATAAAGAAAATGATCTTTCGAGAAAGGCACATGACCAACTTCTGAATTAGTAGTTTCATCAACTAGTCTTTATTAAGACTAAACCATTGATGAATTTACCAACTACCATATCAATGGGGTTCAAAAATTATATCATTTAGACATTACGTCTAACATTGGCTTTTGTCATGCATAAGCTAAAGGCCCCCACATTTTAAATATTTCATCAACATATAATCAAATAATGACTATATGATTTGACGTATTCTTAACGTAAACACATTAATTTTTTGAAACCATTTGACAATATTATTTGGTCAAATCCCGCATGCCATTGTTTGGGTGCTTGTCTTAGTCTGTAAAGTGACTTAACAAGTCGACACACTTACTTTTCTTTTCCAAGAACCACGAACCCTTCAGGTTGTTCCATATAAATTTCTTCCTCGAAATCTCCATTTAAGAAGGTTGTCTTTAAGTTCATCTGATGGATTTTAAGATCATATACGGCGACTAACGCTATTTACACCCGAGTAGATGTAATCCTCATTACCGGCGGGTATATATCAAAATAATCAAGACCTTCTCGTTGTCTAAATTATTTGACAACTAATCTTGCCTTATATTTGTCAATAATACCATCAACTTTCATTTCCTTTATGAAAATCCACGTAGAACGCAAAGGTTTATTTCCTGGAGGAGTTCAACCAATTCCCAAGTATGATTACATAATATGGATTCTTTCTCACTATTGACTGCCTCTTATCAATATTGTGCTTCCGAAGAAGACAATATTTCTTTAAACATTTGAGGCTCATTTTCCAACAAGAATGTTAGAAAATCCTGTCCAAAGGAAGTAGTTATCCTTTGACGTTTACTAAGTCTTGGGTTTTTTTCTAATTCAACATACTTTCCTTTGCTTCTTCCCGAGTTCGCTTAGATATTTCACTAGACGACTCACATTCCTTTTTATATGGATAAATATTCTCAGAGAATTCAGCATTATCTGATCGTGAAAAATAAGTTGAAGCTCCTGAACTTGGATTCCCACAGTTTTGTTGTCTATCATTTTATAGTCTAGAAACTTGGCAACCACGAACTTCTTCAAGCATGCATCTTCTGTCTTGTACTTCTTCTCAATATTTAGGAACTTGCACTTTAGCGAAACAACCCCCACACTTTAAAATATTTAAGTTGGGCTTCCTTCCATTCCATTTTTCATATGGAATAGATTGCGTCTTGCTATGAGAAACTTGACTGAGTATTCGGTTAGTTGTAAGAACAACTTTCCTCCCCCCCCCACAAGTTCTGAGGTAAACCAGAACTTATCAACAAGACATTCATCATCTCCTTTAATGTTTTACTCTTTCTTTCCGCAATTCCATTAGATTGCGGTGACTAAGGGGCCGTCGTTTGATAAATAATACCACATTCCAAACATATTTCTTCAAAAGGAAATTCATATTCGACGCCCCTATTACATTATTGAGCCAACCACAAGAACAATTGTTTGTGTCACGATAGAGTTAGACTTAATAAATGATGAAGTTTTTAATCTTCAAACCAATCTGACACATTCAGAATTAATACACGGTGAAGTTTTTAATCTTCAAATCGAGTAACATCTGATACAACTAGATCTAATACACGGTTAAGTTTTTAATCTTCAAACAGAATAATATGTGACACTATCAAATTTAATAAACTGTGAAGTTTTTAATCTTCAAACCAAATAATAAATTGGAGTAGAATATCACTAAGATTTTAATCTCCAAAACGAGTATAAAGTCACTTAGACTTTAATTTCCGACAAATGAGTAGAAAGTCACGAAGACTTTAATCTCAACGAACGAGTAAAAAATCACGCAGATTTTGATCTCGAAGTAGGAGTAGAAAATCATGAAGATTTTATTCTCCATAATGGGCGTAGAAAATCACAAGAATTTTAATTCCCTTTCCAAATGGGTTTTCAACTAAACCATTACAACACTTTAACCAGTTTGACCTCTTTCTCTAATCAAACATATATATATGTCCATCTTTATATATTATATGATCTCAAAGTATATTTTCAAGTATTACCTTACTCATGTCTTACAACCTTAAAGATACCATGCATACCACCAAATTGTATATCAACAACTAATAGCTTTTCCATTTGGTCAAAGAAATAACAAACTTAACGGTAAACGCATGTTATTTCTGCTCATGCATACAATTCTATATATATAAAATTATCACATAATAAACATCTACTCTAATATTTGTAGCAACTCGATCATAAATTACTATAGTAGGAAATAATAAACAGATTATAAGCCAGAGTAAGAAGAACAGAACCCGGTTTTCATTTGTTGCCACTTTCTTTTTGGTTCGCCCCGTTGACGATATAGTTTTCCTTTGGGAGAACAATTTTGAGTCATAAACTACTGATAAGTGAATGGTCAAGTCCAAAATCCCTCACGATTTCAAGATGCAAGTAAGGCTTCCACCCATTGATACATGCTCTATAAAGAAATAGTATTTATGCCCTCTAATAACTCTCTCTTTTTCAGAGGAATCTGGTGCCATTTCTTTAGTTTGAATAAAGAGAAACGGCACTATCACTTCGTCTGTGACATTTCCATATAGATTTCAAAATTGCGACTGTTCGAAGAAAAATATTTTTCAAACTTCGACGCTCTAGAAACGGGTACTAAATTTTGCCAATTTGGCAGAAAGTTCATCAACTGGTAATTGCCAACCCAAAGGATCAAGTGTCATGCCATTTTCTTTCATGACTTGGGTGTATATTGAGAGTTTCTGCAATGACATTTCTTCCTTGTAGAAACATCCTCAATCACGAATCGTTGCACCGTTGTCACGGTAACATGGAAACAAAGACAACCAAAAATTTTTCCTTTGCAGATTCAAAATCAAAATTGTTGCAGTGATGGAAATACTTACTGGAAAATCACGAAACTTTTTCCCCAACAAGAAAAATTAACCCAAAAAAAATAAAATCTGAAACTTATCTTAAAGTTTCTTCCTTGATGAGTTCCTCTCTGAATTTTTCTCTTTCTTGTTTAGTCTCCAACAAATAGATGTTAAGACAAACACAGAAAATAAATATTAAATTCCTTAAGATTGTTGGTATTACTGTGTTCAAAATCAGAAAATCAGAAAAATAGAACTTAGAACAAAAAGTGCAAAAATAATTTCGAGCTCACTGAATACACAGTGTGTCCTTAAGGAATTTAATCCTCTCACTATTGCCCAAGGTATACGGATTAATTCCTCCCAAGATAGAACGGAATAACTATTCTGTGATAGCGGCAATTCAAATCACAAAACTTCAGCAAACTCAACAAACGGAGCAAATCACACTTGACACTTATATTTATTTAGAAAATAATGCAACAATATAGAAAAGAGGGGAGAAGATTTCAGATTTTCCATGTCTCAATAATAAGGTCAAGCCTCTAAATTTATAGACAAAGGAAGGGTGAGATGGAGAGGTGCAATCCAAAGGTGCCTCTTCCATTTCCCATTCACACCCCTTAATAAAAATGCAACACATTTTTGTATCAGAATTACCCTATATGCAGAAAGGTCTATTTGATTATAGCCCTACAATCAGGGGCGGATTTAGGGGGGCGCAAGGGGGTTCACCCTTCGCCGAAAAATTACACAGTATATATAAGGCAAAATCTGTTTTTTACCTCTATATATTAAGTTTTGAACCCCCTTAACATAATCCAAAAGTATAGTTTAGTGGTCAAGGAGGTTCAAAATCTACATAAGGTCATGGGTTTAATTCCCACTAGCTACAAATTTTTTTTTTGAACCCCCTTCGTGGAGATCCTGCCTCCACCACTGACTACAAATTTGTGGGTAAATTGAACCGGCTAAAGAAGTTATTGCAGAAGATCTTTATCTTACCAAAGAAGGCATGAAAAGTATTGTGGCCATTTGTAGAAACTACTTGTGGGATGGTAAAGCTATCACAAATAAAACCCCTCTGGTAGCATGAGATCTAAAAGGGGAGACTGGATTGCATGATATGGAATAAAGCTGCTCTAGCCAAATGTGTATGGAATATATAGCTCAGAAAAGTGACTCATTATGGGTGAAATGGGTAGACCGTATATATTTGAAAGGAACATAATGGTATCAATACAAACCACTACAAGGCTGTGCATGGTATTGGAAGAAAATATGTGATATCAAGACCAAGTTTGCTCCTAGTTTTTATCAGAATGGAGGCTTAATCAAAGCAACAAGTATATCGTGAAGAAGGAATATGAGTAGCGGAGAGAAAAGTTGGATCAATGGCCTTACAAAAGATGGATATAGAATAAAAACAATGTTGCTAAATATAGTTTTATATGTTGGTTAGTCATTCGACAAAGATTTCTCACATTAGATAGGCTAAATATGTTTGGCATTTGCCAAGAGAAAGCATGTCTATTATGTGGCATACAAGATGAACCACTGGAGCACTTACTCTTTGTATGCCATTTTTTCAGAACATGCATTGAGGCAAATACTTCAGTGGTTGGAAATAAGGCTGAGACAAATTGAATACATGGTATATGGAAGAAAATCAGTAGGGAAATCAAGGGGAAAATAATTAGAGCCTTTGTGATATCAGTTCTGGTAGCCATAGTATATGGGATTTGAAGAGCCAGGAATGAAGCACAAAGTACCATGGCCTTCCAAAGTATGTAGGTTTGAAATGAGAATGCACAACAGACACCGTAGAAAAGAAATAGGATGGATATAGAACTTGTACATATAGGTTTATAGAACAAATTAGAAAAATAGATTTAGAGATTCTTGTAGCTACTACCTGGGCAGATCTACCTGGTAGGGATTTCCAGGGGAGTTAGCAAACGAAAAATTTGCAAGTTTTGTTCTGGTTTTGTAAGTTTTTTTTTCGAGTGATGATGAATAAAAATTTTCTTTCACGAAAAAAGACTTGACAATCATGTAACTAAGAAACATTAAGATAAAATTTCATTATAGATAGCCGAATGCGTTCGAAGAACCAGCAAATACATACCTCAACTATAAAGAAATGGATTCACTGATATATAGCATCCTTATAATGTTATAAGATTGTAACCCGAGCTAGCAGAACCAGAATTAATAGAGGTTAAATAACAAGTGTTAAAATCCAAACAAATTAAACTAAAAAGTCTTACATGTTACTAATAACTTGTAAATAACAACTGGTCAATTATACCAAGGATCGGAAAATGATTTAAGCCATTGATTCAGTGGCAGAAGTCAAGGTTAATGGGCGAAAACCATGATCAAGACTGGCTTTATACGCTTTCTCAATATCAAACATCTTGTCCCCACACTCGTGCTCACTCCATCCTTCCAATGCATGTAAAATCCCAGCTATTCTCCATGCACTCATAACTCTTCTCGGAAGCCAATTCTAGCGTTACAATAAATATGGAACACAAATATTGATATATTAGAATAAGTATGCAAATATTGAACAACAATAAAGACGACTACCAAAATACGCTAGGTGATTTTCTTCTCATCTGTTTAAGTGCCCTTGGTCAAGGGCGGAGCCAATGTTCTGGTTACGGGTTCAGTGAACCTAGTAACTTTGATTCAAACCTTGTATTTGTCTTGAACAATTCATTGATTATTTACAATTTAATAACGAGCTCCGGATCTACCATAGTTGTTCGAACTCCTTTGATAACTCCTGCCTCTACCTTCTGTGATGAGAGCCTGTCCTTGATTTTCAGGCTTCTTTCTCATCTTCTCATTGAGTAGAAGAGCCGATGTGACATCTTTCAACTCAATAGTAGTCTTACCGTGCAGGATGGTTGTTGCCAAGTTATCGTACGAAGATGGCAACGAGTTCAATAGCAAGATGGCTTTATCTTCTTCCTCGATTTTCACTCCGAGGTTGGCAAGCTGTGTGATTAGTCCGTTAAACACATTTAAATGTGACAAAAAATTCGTACCTTCACTCATGTGTAGGGCGTATAACTGCTTCTTCAGGTACAATTTATTTGTCAGCGTTTTGGACATGTATAGGCTTTCCAACCTTGTCCAAATTCCTCGTGCAGTGTCTTCATCAATGATGTTATTTACCACATCATCTGATAAGTGCAACCTAATTGCACTAGCAGCTCTTTCATCCAAGTCAGCCCAATCCTCAGCTTTCATGGTATCAGGCTTTTTGGAATCAACATCTAGAACCTTGTGTAATCCTTGTTGGATGAGCAGATCTCTCATCCTTCTTTGCCATGTTGAGAAACCGTTATCTCCGTTGAATTTTGCTACCTCGTACTTTACTCCGGACATTTTTATTTTTCACCAAGTATAGTACTACCGACAGTGAATAGTATTTCAGTGAACGAGCAGAACCTGTGCTCTGATACCAGTTGTTGGGAATAAACCCCTTACCAAAATAATATTCACGGTAATAAAGCGGAATAATAATGTAGCACCGAGATACGGTAATTAACAAGAATAAAAGAGTAACAATGACACCAAGATTTTTACGTGGAAAACCCTTCTGAATAAGGGAAAAAACCACGACCCCGAGAGGAGCAACTGATATCACTATAGTAAGGAATTTTACACTTTGTAGGTCGGAGATAAATACTCCAAAGACCACTACAACACTCAAAAGAAATAACCCTCTTTTGATATTCCCACCTCACTACAATATCGCTCACTCTCTATTTTCCTCACAGACTATTTTCTTATACCTTGTCTGTGAAACCTCACTCTTTCTTTCTCTCTTTGTTGGTGTGAAGAAATGAGAGTTGAAGCTCTCCTTTTATAGCCAAAGCTTCACCCTCTAAAGCCTACAATATTTGACAATTTACACACACTTTTCACAATTCAACAAAGTTGGCTACCAAACCAAAGAAATTCAACAAGGTTGGCTACCAAACCAAACTAATTCAACAAGGTTGGCTACCAACCAAACCAAGTCAACAAGGTTGGCTACCAAACCAAAGAAAACTCTTATTAGGCACATGCCTAATACTTCTTCAATGAGATGGACATCATCAATCTCCCCCTCCAGTCTCATTCATCTAGAGGAGGTAGCACTGTCTTCTAGTTTGAGTGCATGCCGACAAGTTCTTTGCATAGCTCGAACTTGTTCCTTGGTACCACCTTGGTCAGCATATCTGCGGGATTCTCACTTGTAGAAATCTTCAAGACTTTTAGAGATTCATCATCTACCATTTCTCGAATCCAATGATATCTCACATCAATGTGTTTGGTCCTTGCATGGTACATAGAGTTCTTGCTAAGGTCTATTGCACTTTGACTGTCACAATAGACGACATACTCCTTCTGATGCAATCCAAGCTCTTGAAGGAATCGCTTGAGCCATATCATCTCCTTGCCAGTTTCTGTAGCGGCAATGTACTCTGCTTCAGTTGTTGAAAGTGCAACGCACTTCTGCAACTTAGACTGCCATGATATAGCTCCCCCTGAAAATGTAAATAAATATCCAGTAGTAGATTTTCTGTTGTCAATGTCACCTGCCATATCAGCATCTGTATAGCCCTTCAAGATTGGATCAGATCCTCCAAAGCACAAACAATCTCCCGTGGTACCTCTCAGGTACCTGAGTATCCACTTGACTGCTTCCCAATGTTCCTTTCCAGGATTTTCAAGAAACCTGCTGACAACACCAACTGCGTGAGCAATATCAGGTCTAGTACATACCATTGCATACATCAAGCTTCCGACTGCTGAAGAATAAGGAACTTTAGCCATGTTCCCTTTCTCTTCCACTGTTGTAGGACACATCTTTTTACTCAACTTTAGATGACCAGCAAGAGGTGTGCTGACTGGCTTAGCATTCTTCATGTTGAAGCGTTCTAGTACACGTTCAATGTACTTCTCCTGAGATAGCCACAACTTTCTACTTGTTCTCTCTCGAACTATCTTCATCCCTAGAATTTGTTGTGCTGGGCCCAAGTCCTTCATATCAAATGACTTGGACAGATCTCCTTTCAACTTTGCTATCAACCCCTTGTCTTTTCCTACAATTAACATGTCATCCACATACAACAACAATATAATAAAGTTATTCTCAGAAAATCTTTTGAAGTATACACATGGATCAGAATAGGTCTTTAGGTATGTTTGACTTTTCATGAATGAGTCAAACTTCATGTACCACTGCCTTGGTGCCTGCTTCAATCCATAAAGACTCTTATTCAATTTGCACACCATGTGTTTCTTTCCAGCTACTTCAAATCCTTCTGGCTGCTCCATATAAATCTCCTCTTCCAAATCTCCATGAAGAAATGCAGTTTTCACATCCAACTGCTCCACTTCAAGATCTAGGCTAGCTGCTAAGCTCAAAATTGTTCGAATAGAAGTCATTTTGACAACAGGTGAGAAAATTTCGTCAAAATCAATACCTTTCTTTTGTTCGAAGCCTTTAACCACCAATCGAGCTTTGTATCTGACCAGCTTGCCATTTCCATCTTTCTTGAGTTTAAAGACCCATTTGCATTTGAGTGGTCTTTTACCCTTTGGAAGTTCAACCAGCTTGTATGTGCCATTTTTCTGTAGAGATTCCATCTCTTCTTGCATAGCTTTCATCCACTGGTTCTTTTCTGGATGGGACAACACCTCCTTAAGACTTTCTGGCTCCCCCTCATCACTGATGAGGACATACTCTGTGGAAGGGTACCTGCGTGACTCTACCCTTGGCCTCTCTGATCTCCTCAGAGGTTGAGGTTGTTCTTCTCCCTGAGTGGGGTGCTCCACTTCCTCGACACCTTCATCAAGTTGCTCCCCCTGCTCAATAACCTCACCAGGTTGCTCCCCCTGCTCGGCAACCTCGTCGGTCGTACTTTCTGCACTTGTGGGATTGTTAGAAGTAGAAGGAATAGTAACAAAGTTAGGAATTATACCATTCTTCGCCTTTTCTGACATATCAGCAGCAGTTCCAACTTCACTTTCTCGGAAGACTACATCTCTGCTTCTGATGACCTTCTTCTTTACAGGATCCCACAGTCTGTACCCGAACTCTTCATCTCCATATCCGATAAATATGCAGGGAACAGATTTATCATCCAGCTTTGTTCTCTGCTCTTTTGGTACATGTGCAAAAGCTCTGCAACCGAACACCTTCAGATGCGAGTAGGACACCTCCTTGTTGGTCCAAACTCTCTCTGGGATGTCAAACGCCAACGGAACTGATGGACTCCTATTGATCAGGTAACAGGTTGTCTGAACTGCTTCACCCCAGAATGACTTAGGTAGTTTAGCCATTCTAAGCATGCTTCTCACCTTCTCCACAATGGTGCGGTTCATCCTCTCGGCTATGCCATTGTGCTGCGGGGTTCCAGGAACTGTCTTTTCATGTCTGATCCCATGACTTGAACAAAACTCTTCAAATTCCCTTGAAGTGTACTCACCTCCATTATCACTTCGGAGACGCTTTAGCTTTCGACTCGTCTATCTTTCTACTAAAGCATGAAACTTCTGGAAAACATGCAACACCTGATCTTTGGTTTTCAAAATATAAAACCATAATTTTCGTGAAGCATCATCAATAAAAGTAACAAATATTTGTTACCACCCATTGATTCAATTTCCATTGGGCCACAAACATCAGAATATACTGAATCAAGTATATTCAATTTTCTTTCAGACGATGTCTGAAATGAGACTCTATGTTGCTTACCAAATAAACAGTAGTCACAAGGTTTTACCGTTGTACCTTTGGCATAAGAAATAAGTGATTTCTTGGTAAGAATCTGCAATCCCTTCTCGCTCATATGACCCATTCTTTTATGCCACAAATTTGCAGAAATCTCATCTTGTGCCGCGTTCAATTCACCTTGGCATATTTCTGCATTTGTCTTGTACAACGTGCCACGAGCAACTCCCTTTGCAATCACCAATGATCCCTTAGTGAGTCTCCACTTTTGATTTGCAAAATAGATCTCGTATCCATCTCGGTGTAACGACCCGATCGATTATTTTGAGCTTTTGCACTTTGATCGCCAGTTCTCGGGAATGACTTGCCCCGTGTTGTGTATTATGACTTATGTAAATCAATGGTGTTGGGTTTCAGGTTAATCAGAATGAATTTGGATGAACAGTTTTCAGTTGAAGCTTGAAATTTGAAAGGTTTGACCAAGATTTGACTTATTTGTATTTGATCTCAGATTTGAATTTTTATGGTTTGGTTAGCTCCGTTAGGTGATTTGGGACTTAGGAGCGTGATCGGAATGCATTTTGGAAGTCCGTGGAAGGTTTAGGCTTGAATTGGCGAAATTGAGATTTCGGCATTTTCCGGTTGATAGGCGATATTTTGATATAGGGGTCAGAATGGAATTCCTGAAGTTGCAGTAGCTTCATTATGTCATTTGGGATGTGTGTGCAAAAGTTCAAGTCATTCGGACGAGGTTTGATAGACTGTTTGCTCGAATTTGGAATTTGGAAGTTTTGGAATTCTTAGGCTTGAATCCGGGGGTGATTCGATGTTTTAATGTTGTTTTCAGCATTCCAAAGGCTGGAACAAGTTTGAATGATGTCATGGGGTGTTTTAGCATGTTTGGTTGGGGTCCCATGAAGCTCATATAAGTTTTGAAAGAGTTTTTGAAAGATTTTGCCGTTTTGAGCATAAGCATGTAATGATCCAAAGGTCCATTTTTAGTTCTAGAGATCGAAATTTGATTTCGAGACTTCCGGAATTTTGATAATGAATTATAGGACTGATCTAGAAAGTTTGGTCTAATTTCATCAAGTCCCGATTGGGTTTTTGACACGAAATATGAGTTAATTGTTTAACGAGCGAAATGGGTATTGGACTGAGCAAATGAGCTCCGAATTGAGTTTTGACTAAAGGGCTATGTTCGTATTATTATTTGTGACTCATAGGAACAAGAATCATCGAATTCTGAGTTCGTATGATGGAGTTAGAGCCTTTTTAGTGAAAAGAAAAGCTGCTGCAATTTTCTGGGCAGATTCTGCATTTTTCGCACGTGTGAACAGTAACCGCACCTGCGTGAACAGTATTCGTGTACAGTATTATGTACAGTAAACATGAACAATATCCATGTACAGTACCCGTGTATAGTACATATGAACAGTACCCCATATACAGTACCCATGAACAGTACCGTGAATAGTACCCATGAACAGTAAAATGCGTGAACAGTAACCACTGAAATTCTAGACAGAATGTTGAGTTATGAATCCCATTTTCCATTTTTACCAAATTGGAGCTCGGGGAGAGGCGATTTTTGGGAGATTTTCAAAGAAAACAACGGGGGTAAGTGTTCTTAACTTAATTTTGGTTAGATTACCCGAACCTATTACTAGTTTTGGCATTTAATTGGTGATTTTAGTTGGGAAAATCTTGAAAACTCTCTTGGTTTAATTTGAAGATTTAAGGGTCGAGTTGATGTCGGATTTTAGTAAAATTGATATGGTTGGACTCGTGGTTGGATGAGGTTTCATATTCCGTAATTTTTGTCGGGTTCCGAGACGTGGGCCCCACGGGCGAATTTTGAGTGCAATTTCGGATTTTTAATGGAAAATGTAGAATTTCATATGGAATTAATTTCTATAATTTTTATTAAATGAATCGAATTATTGTGGCTAGATTCGAGGCATTCGGAGGTCGATTTGAGAGACCAAGGGCATCGCTAGCTAGAGGATTAGCAGGTTCGAGGTGAGTAATGATTGTAAATGATGTCCTGAGGGTTTGAAACCCCGGATTTGCACATCGTAGTGCTATATTAAGGTGAGACACGCGCTGGATGATGAGCGCGAGGTCGGGATTGTGACTTGGTCCATCCCGATTGATGATTTTACCGCATATTTGATTGAAACTTATTTGTTATCATCATGATTTGGACTGATTTCCATACTTGGGCTTCGTGCCAATTATTTGAATCCTTTGGGAATTTTTATCACTATTTCCTCACTGTTTTGACTTATATTTAAACTCAGTCATGTTGATAATTATTGTTTTACAAACTCATCCGCTTTTATGCAGATTTGAAAACTCAAATGATATTTCTAAATGGTAGTTTGGGTTGAGAACTACTGTTTTACAAATGCCCGAGGGCTTATGATGATTTCCGGACTGAGTGAGGCCGAGGGCCATATGTGAGGATATGCTGAGTGATATGAGGCCGAGGGCCTGAGATACTATTTATGCCACGAAGTGGCTTGAGTGATGTGAGGCCGAGTGGTATGAGGCCGAGGGCTTGAGATACTATTTATGCCACGAGGTGGCTTGAGTGATGTGAGGCCGAGTGATATGAGGCCGAGGGCCTGATATACTTTATATGCCACGTGGTGGCTTGAGTGATGTGAGGATATGCTGAGTGATGATGCCACGAGGTGGCTTGATATAGCGCTTGGGCCGTAAGGGGCCCCTCCGAAGTCTGCACACCCACAGTGAGCGCGGGTACCCATTGTTCTGAGTGATTGATACTATGCCCGAGGGGCTGATATGAGTGATTGTGAGGTAGCCCGAGGGGCTGATATGAGTAATTGTGAGGTAGCCCGAGGGGCTGATACTATTCTGAGAGTGAGCCGTGGGGCTGTTACTATTCTGATATTGAGCCCGAGGGGCTGGCACTATTCTGATATTGAGCCCGAAGGGCTGGTTTTGTTGATATTATGCCCGAGGGGCGGTTTTTTGTACATGTTTTGACCTAGGGGCTGTTTACATTTCTATCATTTTTGTTACTCACTTGTAAACTACTTGCTTTACTTGTTGGAAAAAAGAAGAAGGGATTTTCACTTGATTTCTCACTGCTTTACTATTTAAAGTGATTTTACTGCTTCAGTATGGAATACCTTGTGTTTTTGCGTGATTTCTTACCTTCAGTCTTTATTTATTATTATTACTCACTGAGTCGGAGTACTCACATTAGTCCATGCACTTGTGTGCAGATTCAGGTATGTTTTGGCTGATCGGAGGCAGAGTCATCAGGGTTTAGCAAGGTAGCTGCCGGCGTTCGCAGCACTGCTTTTCTCTCTCCTCATTTCATTAGTCTGTATTTGTACACTTCAGGCTTTCAGTTGTATTTATACCCTAGTAGATGCGCATGACTTGTGACATCTCGGTTAGGGCTGTGTCGGGTTGTGCTTCCGTTAATTATATCATTAAATCATATTTAAACTGTTTATTAATGTTTAACTATTTTTGAAAAGGCGATATGGGTTTGTTGGCTGGCTTTGTCTTCACGAGAGGCGCCATCACGACCGGAGCGGAGTTTGGATCGTGACAAGTTGGTATCAGAGCCTAGGTTTCATAGGTCTCACGAGTCATGAGCAGGTTTAGTAGAGTCTCGCGGATCGGTACGGAGACGTCTGTATTTATCCTCGAGAGGCTACAGAATCTTTAGGAAAACTTCACATTCTTGAATTATTATCGTGCGTCGTTTGATTCATCTTGAAATGTAACTCTTTGAATTCCTTCCACGCGTTCGTATGCGCGCATGAGCGCTCAGTATCAGATGTGCCTTGAAGGCTTGTGATTCCCCGATCGAGGGGCGAGATGTGATCTCTGTGAGTTTGATGTTGGGCCAGTTTGGAGGACTTGAGGCCGAATATTTGCCTATGGCTTGAGCACCGAGGTGCTGATTGTGTGAGCAAGTATTTTGAACTTATATGTTCGGTAGTGTCCCTATTAGTGGGAGTGATGACTGGATAACTATGTGATGAATATGTTAGTACTGCGAGATGTATCCATCTTGATTTGAGGTATAACCCCGAGTTATGGGTGTGCAAAGAGCCTTTCCATATGTCCTAGTTGGGAGTGAAGTAAATTTCATGTTGCGGTATGAGTTCAGACTCAGGAAGACTAAGTGACTGCGTAATGGTTATGACGGTGGAAGGTATACATAAATGTTAGTTTAAGGTGAAGAAGGTGGGTTATCTCATGCGAAGTGTTCTGAGGTTGTACGATCCTTATGTGTCTGTTAGATTTGTGAGTGAAGGATATGTGTTGCAACTTAAATTGGGTCGCTTAGTGAGTGGGTGTAACTGTTGCGAGATTTACAGAAGAGTTAAAATTCTAGATGATCTGTGTTTTCACAAGCTGATAAAAGATTTGAGTTTAATCTCATTATGGTATCATGGCATCAATAGAGTATAATCGTTATGAGTTATTGAGCGTGTGTTGATTTATTGCTTCGAGCCAAGTGGGGGAATCCGCTATTGAATAGTTGATTGCACGGTTATATGCTCTAATGGTTCCAGTTCGAGGCGTATTTGTAAATCAGTTGTGGCTCGAGTAAAGGAAATTTCAATAAAGGATATGTTATGCTTTATGGGTGTATGAGAATCGGGGAATGACTTGAGTTGTGGTTGGTAACGAATGCTCGGTGCATAGAGCAGGAAGTTGCTTGGTTATATTGGAATGAAGTCACATTCTACAGTGTCGGAGTGCAAATGAAGCACAGGTTGTTCGGTTCGTTTAATCAATCTAACTACGGTTTGAGTAGTGTGGATGACTGTAGAGAATGGTCCTATTGTGTTCAAACTCTACATGCAATAATTGGAGGCTTCTAAGTTGTACTTATGGATAGAAACTGAGTTTTCTGTGGAAGATGGCAAGACTTGTGGTATTTTCTATATTAATTATGGGATTCTATATATCAGTATCGGAAAGGTGAAGGTAATGGGTTTAGGGAACACTTAAAGAGTATTCAATGGCTTAGGAGCCTTAGACGGTGTAGATTTATGCTTGGGTTTTGTGTGATAAGCCTAGGTTGAGGAAATTGTGGTGCTACAACAAGAAGGAATATCAAGTTGAAAATGAATCCGAAGGAATTTAGATAGATGGGGTATCTTGATAGTAGACCAAATCGGTATGGTAAGGATATGATTAATTCCTTGTGTGTGTTCGAGGTAATGAGTTCCTACAGCTATTTTGCAACAATGCTCTTGGGTTTTGATGGCTTGCTTAGCTTGGTCTAGTTAGAAGGATTCAGTCCTAGCAGTTGAATTTGTGCAAATGGAATTGGGAGAGTTCTTATTGATTTCTACCGTGGTTGGAGAGGTGCAATTTCTCCGAGTGTGAGAAGCATAGGATATGTAATGATTTTTCTTCTAGATGGGATCAATGGAAGTTCTTGGCTAGATGAGTTACAGTTCAGTTCTGAAAGGAAGTTCATAAAACTCTTAGGCAGCGGGTAGCCTCAGATGATTAAGGAAATGGTACTGCTAATTGGAAATGATTTGACGAGAGTCTATGTTTTAGTAAAAGGGCAATGTTATTAAGTTGATAGCACTTCGGTAGTATTGTGGCACCTTCTTTTTAGATCGACTGGTGATATTCGGGTTTGCTTGGTGGCAAAGGGAAATTTTAGAGTATCTATAGTGGAATGATTGGGTATTAAAGGTGTGGCATATATTCAGACGGCGAAATTGGGATAGGATATGGTGATTCATGTGCCGTATGGACGTGGAGACGGAAATTCTCATATTCAGGCTATGTTGTGATTGTAGATCGTGTGTATCAGCACTGTTTAGTGACTACCAAGATTTGGAGGCCCGAGTGGATCTTTCTTTGCTTGGTATGTTAGATTTTGGATGTGATGTTGGGGATTTAGACTGATCGTCTCAGTGTTGGGTTATTCTGGACTATTGTGTTATGGGCTAGGTTGGAAATGCCAAAGGTTGAGTGGCGATGTGCGTCGTGTTATGTTCTAGTGGAGTGGTTTATATTGCATAGACCCAGTGGACGACTGGGAAGGATTGCTTTTCGTAATTGGGCCTTCGTGATGGATGTCAATGCAGAGGTTTCTACCATTGATTCAGTTCTGGTGTTGAGGGACTTTCCGAAAGCGTTTCTTGTGGTCGGGCATGTCGTCGGGCGAGGTTGTGAATTTCGATATTTATGTGATGTCGGGCACCGTATCGTATGGCTCCAGCATGAGTTATGGTAGTTGAAGGAGCAGTTTTAGGCTTCCTTGGTAAGGAGTTCGTTGGCAGGCCAATGTGGATGCGTGTTCTAGCTCGAGTCGGCTTGGTTGGCCCCGAATTGTATTGTTGAGGGATAGGTTGATTCGACCGTTATTGAGCTTATTAGTGATCTGGGGAGATATATGAGTTGCCTTTCTGTGTTGTGAGACGATACGATCTGTTGGTTATAGGCACCTATGGTGCGGTTCTATCGGAGTTTCATAATAGAAGTCGAGCGGGAAGAGTAATTTGGTGTTGCTCGGTGAACGGTGTATCGGTTATGTCCTATCGGGTGTGCATGGTGTATGTTATTTGCTTCACCGTGAGTATGATGAATTGCTTTGGTTCCAGATATCAAATTGTGCGTGGTTGTCAATTTCGAGCATAGTGACTTAAGGTGGTTCCATATGGAGCAGTGTTTAAATAAGGTCGCGCATTGCAGTGAATATATGTGGAGGTATGACCTTGCAGGTTAGATTCGTGCGTTCTGTTCCTATGATGTGAGACGGGTTCTCAGTCCTGCGTTGTGGTGGTACTGGTGAGCTTGAGGTACAACTCTTTCATTTGAGTCATTTTCATGATTTGAGTATGTTCGGACCGTTGCTTATTGGTGCACGTATTATGCTAGATGTGGCTTAGGCCTCTATTGGTGTGACATGTCACCAGGGTAGTGTGTTGGGTAAGAGGAGATCGTTGGGATCATTAATGAAAATAAACGGATTCGATTTCAGCATGTTTGATGGGTAAACATCAAGGTTCGGTTCAAAAAAAAAATTTGCTATGGTAATTTCCAAAGGAGAAATGGCTTCATGAATGGTTGATCTGAGAAATGGTTATGGTTTATTGCGTGTTTCATTTATCGTTGGCAATATATGAAAGTGTTTGAATGAGACTTTAGTTGATAAGAGGTTTTCTATCGGTATTTGGTTGTTATGGGCAGCTGCTGTGAATAGAAGTTATTGCTGCGAGCGTTAGAGTTATATGGTATATCATGGGATTGCTCCCGAGGTTGCAGGCATGGGTTACTACAGCTAGTTTGGGTCTATTCAGAGTATAGGTGTGAGGTTTTGATCGTATCGATGGTTTCAGAAATGAAAAGGTGGTTCTATGGCTTATAGGCATGATTGGATTGTGCAATTTTAGTTGCAATGTGTTATCGGACCTATATGAGATAGGGTGACGTGGGGTCACCCCCGGGCATATGCATGGTAAGGTTATTCAGCTATGGGTTGGCTTCTAGAACAACTCTGTGTACATTTGAGGACGAACGTGTGTTTAAGTGGGGGAGGATGTAACGACCCGACCAGTCATTTTGAGCTTTTGCACTTTGATCGCCAGTTCTCGGGCATGACTTGCCCCATGTGGTGTATTATGACTTATGTAAATCGTTGGTGTTGGGTTTCAGGTTAATCATAATGAATTTGGATGAACAGTTCTCAGTTGAAGCTTGAAATTTGAAAGGTTTGACCAAGATTTGACTTGTTTGTATTTGATCTCAGATTTAAATTTTTATGGTTTGGTTAGCTCCGTTAGGTGATTTGGGACTTAGGAGCGTGATCAGAATGCATTTTGGAAGTCCGTGGAAGGTTTAGGCTTGAATTGGCGAAATTGAGATTTCGGCGTTTTTCGGTTGATAGGCGATATTTTGATATAGGGGTCGGAATGAAATTCCTTAAGTTGCAGTAGCTTCATTATGTCATTTGGGATGTGTGTGCAAAAGTTCAAGTCATTCGGACGAGGTTTGATAGACTGTTTGCTCGAATTTGGAATTTGGAAGTTTTGGAATTCTTAGGCTTAAATCCGAGGGTGATTCGATGTTTTAATGTTTGTTTCAGCATTCCGAAGGCTGGAACAAGTTTGAATGATGTCATGGGGTGTGTTAGCATGTTTGGTCGGGGTCCCATGAAGCTTGTATAAGTTTTGAAAGAGTTTTTGGAAGATTTTGTCGTTTTTAGCATAAGCATGTAATGATCCAAATGTCCATTTTTAGTTCTAGAGATCGAAATTTGATTTCGAGACTTCTGAAATTTTGATAATGAATTATAGGACTGATTTGGAAAGTTTGGTCTAATTTCATCAAGTTTCGATTGAGTTTTTGACACGAAACATGAGTTAATTGTTTAATGAGCGAAATGGGTATTGGACTGAGCAAATGAGCTCCGAATTGAGTTTTGACTGAAGGGCTATGTTCGTATTATTATTTGTGACTCATAGGAACAAGAATCATCGAATTCCGAGTTCGCATGATGGAGTTAGAGCCTTTTTAGTGAAAAGAAAAGCTGCTGCAATTTTCTGGGCGGATTCTGCATTTTTCGCACGTGTGAACAGTAACCGCACCTGCGTGAACAGTATCCGTGTACAGTATCATGTACAGTAAACAAGAATAGTATCTGTGTACAGTACCCATGTACAGTACTTATGAACAGTACCCCGTATACAGTACCCATGAACAGTAAAATGCGTGAAAAGTAACCACGGAAATTCTGGACAGAACGTTGAGTTCTGAATCCCATTTTCCATTTTTACCAAATTGGAGCTCGGGGAGAGGCGATTTTCGGGAGATTTTCAGAGAAAACAACGGGGTAAGTGTTCTTAACTTAATTTTGGTTAGATTACCCGAACCTGTTACTAGTTTTGACATTTAATTGGTGATTTTAGTTGGGAAAATCTTGAAAACCCTCTATTTGAAGATTTGAGGGTCGAGTTGATGTCGGATTTTAGTAAAATTGATATGGTTGGACTCTTGGTTGGATGAGATTTCATATTCCGTAATTTTTGTCGGGTTCCGAGACGTGGACCCCACGGGTGAATTTTGAGTGCAATTTCGGATTTTTAATGGAAAATGTAGAATTTCATATGGAATTAATTTCTATAATTTTTATTAACTGAATCGAATTATTGTGGCTAGATTCGAGGCATTCGGAGGTCGATTTGAGAGACCAAGGGCATCGCTAGCTAAAGGATTAGCCGGCTCGAGGTAAGTAATGATTGTAAATGATGTCCTGAGGGTTTGAAACCCCGGATTTGCACATCGTAGTGCTATATTGAGGTGAGACACGCGCTGGATGATGAGCGCGAGGTCAGGATTGTGACTTGGTCCATCCCGATTGATGATTTTACAACATATTTGATTGAAACTTATTTGTTATCATCATGATTTGGGCTGATTGTCATACTTGGGCTTCGTGCCAATTATTTGAATCCTTTGAGAATTTTTATCATTATTTCTCACTGTTTTGACTTGTATTTAAAATCAGTCCTATTGATAATTATTGTTTTACAAACTCATCCGCTTTTATGCAGATTTGAAAACTCAAAATGATATTTCTAAATGGTATTTTGGGCTGAGAACTATTATTTTACAAATTCCCGATGGGCTTATGATGATTTCCGGACTGAGTGAGGCCGAGGGCCATATGTGAGGATATGCTGAGTGATATGAGGCCGAGGGCTTGAGATACTATTTATGCCACGAGGTGGCTTGAGTGATGTGAGGCCGAGTGGTATGAGGCCGAGGGCCTGAGATACTTTATATGCCACGCGGTGGCTTGAGTGATGTGAGGATATGCTGAGTGATGATGCCACGAGGTGGCTTGATATAGCGCTTGGGCCGTAAGGGGCCCCTCCGGAGTCTGCACACCCACAGTGAGCGCGGGTACCCATTGTTCTGAGTGATTGATACTATGCCCGAGGGGCTGATATGAGTGATTGCGAGGTAGCCCGAGGGGCTGATACTATTCTGAGAGTGAGCCGTGGGGCTGTTACCGTTCTAATATTGAGCCCAAGGGGCTGGCACTATTCTGATATTGAGCCCGAGGGGCTGGTTTTGTTGATATTATGCCCGAGGGGCTGTTTACATTTCTATCATTTTTGTTACTCACTTGTAAACTACTTGCTTTACTTGTTGGAAAAAAGAAAAAGGGATTTTCACTTGATTTCTCACTACTTTACTATTTAAAGTGATTTTACTGCTTCAGTATGGAATACCTTGTGTTTTTGCGTGATTTCTTGCCTTCAGTCTTTATTTATTATTATTACTCACCGAGTCGGAGTACTCACATTACTCCATGCACCTTGTGTGTAGATTCAGGTATGTTTTGTCGGAGGCAATGTCATCAGGGTTTAGCAAGGTAACTGCCGGCGTTCGCAGCACTGCTTTTCTCTCTCATCATTTCATTAGTCTGTATTTGTACACTTCAGGCTTTCAGTTGTATTTATACCCTAGTAGATGCGCGTGACTTGTGACACCTCGGTTAGGGCTGTGTCGGGTTGTGCTTCCGTTAATTATATTATTAAATCATATTTAAACTGTTTATTAATGTTTAACTATTTTTGAAAAGGCGATACGGGTTTGTTGGCTGGCCTTGTCTTCACGAGAGGCGCCATCACGACCGAAGCGGAGTTTGGATCATGACACTCGGTCTAAAGCAATTCCTGAGATCAAGTTCATCCGCAAATCAGGTACATGCCGCACATCCTTTAGAACCAATGTGCATCCGACATTTGTCTTGATACAAATGTCACCAATCCCCGCAATCTTTGAGTAACTTGTGTTACCCATTCTCACTGTGCCGAAATCACCTGCTACATATCTGCAAAAAAGATCTCTTACCGGTGTGGCATGGTAAGATGCCGCTGTGTCAACCACCCATTCCGACTCTGGACCTGACAGGTGCATGCATTCCTCTTCCTCGTTTATAAAGAGGACAACATTATCATTGTTTTGCACCATGACGGTTGTGTTGTCATCATTCTTCTGGCCACTGGTTTCACCTTTGCCCTTCCTTGGATTTGGGCAATCTCTTTTGAAGTGACCTGGTTGATCACAGTTGTAGCAATTTCTGGCTCTTGGTTTGGATGGGTTCTTTGACTTCCCACGAGCTCCGGATCTACCATAGTTGTTCGAACTCCTTTGATAACTCCTGTCTCTACCTTCTGTGATGAGAGCATGTCCTTGATTTTCGGGCTTCTTTCTCATCTTCTCATTGAGTAAAAGAGCCGATGTGACATCTTTCAACTCAATAGTAGTCTTACCGTGCAGGATGATTGTTGCCAAATTATCGTACGAAGATGGCAACGAGTTCAATAGCAAGATGACTTTATCTTCTTCCTCAATTTTCCATCCGAGGTTGGCAAGCTGTGTGATTAGCCCGTTAAACACATTTAAATGTGACAAAAAATTCATACCTTCACCCATGTGTAGGGCGTATAACTGCTTCTTCAGGTATAATTTATTTGTCAGCATTTTGGACATGTATAGGCTTTCCAACCTTGTCCAAATTCCACGTGTAGTGTCTTCATCAATGATGTTATTTACCACATCATCTGATAAGTGCAACCTGATTGCACTAGCAGCTCTTTCATCCAAGTCAGCCCAATCCCCAGCTTTCATGGTATCAGACTTTTTGACATCAGCATCTAGTACCTTGTGTAATCCTTGTTGGATGAGCAGATCCCTCTTCTTTCTTTGCCATGTTGAGAAACCGTTATCTCCGTTGAATTTTGCTACCTCGTACTTTACTCCGGACATTTTTATTTTTCACCGAGTATAGTACTACTGATAGTGAATACCATTTCAGTAAATGAGCAGAACCTGTGCTCTGATACCAGTTGTTGGGAATAAACCTCTACAGAATAATATTCACGGTAATAAAAGCAGAATAATAATGTAGCACCGAGATACGGTAATTAACAAAAATAAAAGAGTAACAACGACACCAAGATTTTTACGTGGAAAACCTTTTTAATAAGGGAAAAAACAACGGCTCCGAGAGGAGCAACGGATATCACTATAGTAAGGAATTTTACACTTTGTAGGTCCGAGTAAAATACTCTAAAGACTACTACAACACTCAAAAGAAATAACCTTCTTTTGATATTCCCACCTCACTACAATATTGCTCACTCTCTATTTTCCTCGCAGACTATTTTCTTATACTCTATCTATGAAACCTCACTCTTTCTTTCTCTCTTTGTTGGTATGAAGAAATGAGAGTTGAAGCTCTCCTTTTATAGCCAAAGCTTCACTCTCTAAAGCCTACAATATTTGACAATTTACACACACTTTTCACAATTCAACAAAGTTGGTTACCAAACCAAAGTAATTCAACAAGGTTGGCTACCAAACCAAACTAATTCAACAAGATTGACTACCTAACCAAACCAAGTCAATAAGGTTGGCTACCACACTAAAGAAACTTTTATTAGGCACATGCCTAATACTTCTTCAATGAGATGGACATCATCAGAACCCGCATATTCACCATCTCTAGTTTTGGATGATCAAAGTACAAGATTGAAAAGAATGAATTCCATTGTTTTTTTGTTTGTACATACCTTTGAAGTAAAAGTTATTGAAGTGACCAGATTAGTTGCAGCCTCAGGAGTAAGCCTTGCTTTAAGCATGTTGTAATCACTCTCACACAATGTGATAACCTATAACAATTACAGCAATATAAGTGAAACGGAAGTTGTTGGAGAAAATTAATTATGCAATTTAGTGACTGAATATTAATTAATGATACCTGAATTCCATCATTGCACAAAGCAAGGGCAATGGAATAAGCTACTTTTGATAAATGGCCACCAAGAACTACTTGGGTAGTTCCTTTAGGAATTGAGTTTAGAACCACAGCAACTGCTAGGCTACTTCCATCAACCAACTTCACTTTAAGTTCTGGATACCTTTTTATGTATTGTTCACCATTCACATTTAGTAGCTCCTGTCAAATTTCATGTACAAATGCATTAGCTCAAGTAACTCATGACTTTCTCTAGCCAATATTTAGTGAATTACCTGCAGATAGAGGTGGCAAACGGGCGGGTTCGGCCGGATATGGTTCGGGTCGAAAACGGGTAATGCTAAAACGGATAAATTATCCGACCCGACCCATATTTAATACGGATAAGAAATGAGTTAACCGACGGATAATATGGGTAATCATATTACCATGACTTCTTGAATATGATCACTTTGGGGAGAATTCCTAGTATCTCAAACTTGAGGAACCCGCTTTACAAATGTAAAAATTAAACACATTAGTTATCCATTGGTTATCCATTTTCTAAATGGATAATATGATTCCTATTCATATTTGATCCGTTTTTAAAAAGTTCATTAACCAACCCATTTTTTAGCGGATAATATGAGTGAATAACTGTTTTCTTTTAACCATTTTACCACCACTAGCTGCAGATTATGGAATATCAGAGAATAAATTATTTTTTCTGATGATAGACAATTGATAACAGCAAACAAAATTTGAAGTGCAAACAAGCATCATTTGAATGAGTTTAAGTTTTATCGCACTGGTGGGTGGAAAATATTCAGGCAATCAAGTCATTGATAAGGTAATTATATGTAAATCTTCATAATAAATATTAACTAATAACGTAACCTGCTATCACATGTTAAATTTATTGATAGCGTAGAAAAATCTATATAACTTAAATTCCATTTGAATCATTGACTTATTTTTTAACTTACCTGATTTAAAAGTCCTAGAGTCAAAACCTTTACGCCTTTCTGATCTGCTTCTATGATGGCTTTCTCCATCAAATTGCTAATAGACTCTCTTTGCCATGGCATAAAGTACTGCAACAAAATCAAGGAAAATGCAACAAATTTAGTTATCAAATTTATAATATACATGTTTAAGACTATAAATTCCAAATGTCTTTTTTTCTTTCTTAAACTGTGTTCAATCAAACTACGCTGCATAAACGAAACAAAGGGAGTATGCAGTGCAAATTCTTACTTGTACGCGATATTTTGGGACGATCCAAGTTTGCAATTTGAGATTCTTGAATATGTTTCTCTCAACAATAAATGCATGGCCATAAAACCATGTAACCATCGTAGACCACAAAGTGATTGGCCACATTATTGGAAAATACCATTTTGAGGTGTGAGGTTCTGAGGCCAAGGATGCAAATCCTAGGCGGAGATGGTAGATGGATTCTGCAGTTGTTAGATGTGTTAAGTGCACCACATCGGGCGATTCGCCTACCCTCTCTAGTGATTTTTCATATAATGTATCTGAAGATTTGTCCAGTGTGTTGTAAATGTAGTCATACATTGGCATGAAAAGTGAGTAGTTTGTTCTGAATTGCGTGTGATGCAGTGAGTGGTACCTGTGTCATCAAAGAATTGAATTCATTCTGTGAAAATTGAAATTCTTCTAAGCTAAGAATTATTTTGTGATTAATTTCCTATATATCTAGCAAATCTTCAATAGAACCTTTTGTTTGTTGTTGGGATGGGCTAAAGTTTAAAGCAAAGTCTAATCTATGCTTTTTCTGGTTTAACTATCGGGTATCTAATTAATATTCATTAGTCGAACTAATTAGGATTTGTGCCATGTAGGGTTCATTAAAGTTTCTCCATTCCTACTGCTCTAAATAGCTATGAGTAACAAGTATAACTTTAAATGTGTTCAACTCACATCTTGGGGTCCCATAACCGTGGGGAGAACGTAAAGTTCATGGAAATAACTCGTGAAAAGATTACAACTTTTTGTACAGTACTAGTGTTTCTCTTAAATTTCAAAATTTAGAATGGAGTATTATATTTTCTCATTCTCAGTTAAGGAAAAGAGAGTTCATTTGTTTGCACAAATAGTTTTTAACTGAACACTAATTACTAGGCGTCAAATATTAACCAAGAGCATGCTACCTAAACAGTACTTTTAAATTTTCAAAATTCTCATCACCTTTTTACCGTAAGTTGAAAGGCATACAGAATTTCAATATCAAACTTCAAAAAAAAAAGAAATTCTTACATATATACTTTCAAGGTGATCCAAATTATAAGGGATAAAATAAATGAGTATAACGCAGCTGGAAAGAATGTGTCCATATCACCTTGTCCATGAATTGATAAGGTAGGCACGACAAGCATTCATTAATTCATGAAGATAAGTTGTTATCAACAAGATAACAAATTCCTTCCACCTTCATTGTATTCTATTATTTTTTCATCTTATCATTTGGACCACCATGAATGCATGTAAGGATTTGTTTTTTCATTTGGTATTGAAATTTTGTACGATCAAATGAAAAGTATTTTTTTTAAGAGAACGTTGGATTAGTTTGGTTGGTTTTTGGGAGGTGATAGACAATTGTTGGGGGGGGGGGGTCTGTAATACCTCAGCCCACTAGTGATATTGTTTGCTCTGGATCTAAGCCCAGAGCCCTCATGGCCGATGTAGGACTCTGTCCAAAGTCTGGGGTGTTACATACACCCCTCTTATGAACTCAGCGTCCTAGACTCAGCTTTGAGGTTTACCCCGCCTAAACTCTTATCCATCATTAGCAAGGCTGACACAAAAGTGGCTCTAATAGTACCATCAGCAGCAGCCCAGCCCACTAGTGATATTGTCCGTTCTCGGCCTAGGCCCTCACGGGTTTAGAATACGTCACTAGGGTCTAAAGTTTGTTAACTTATATATCAAGCATCCTCGTGTTTTGTCGACGTGAGACTCTGTCTGGTTTCTTCACCTTTCTTTTTACTTCATAAATTCTAACTGCATTATGAGCAATAAGATTCTTGAAACCCTGAAAGAGATCTATTGAAACTCAGCTTAGGTACGATCATATATGTAATAATGTAAATGTGAGTCAAACAATAAGCGGAAAAGAACTAGTGTGGAATGCACAAGAACATATAACTAGTCAAATCTTGTTAAGGTAAATAAAACAAATTAAGAACTTTATTTATCATCTATCTGACATCTGCTCATTATTTTGAATTGGACGAATACTAGATAAGAATCTATTTGTACTTAATTGGTCTTGATAAAAGTAAGAAGGAAGGTGAAGAGACTTACGAGGGCGTATACATCAAGTACTTGAGAGGTGGAAAGACAGAGAAAATCCACTTAGGAATAAGTTCAAAGTTGCAGTGTCCCAAGTTGTTCATAAAATCAATGTAAGTGATGTAACCCCCAAGTGCCACTATAGAAGCAGTCCCAGTAAGGATTGCTGTGAGCATTGGGATGGCAAACAGCGCGAAATACGCTACATGCTCTGCAAATGGATGAATCACAGCTGCCAAAAACAAGAATATTTATCAAACACATAGCTAACTAAATTACTCTCCCTCGTCTTATATTAATAATCGTGGTTACTAAAAATAGTTGTCTCAAATTATTTGTCCTTTTAAAAGTTAATTAATTTTTTTTTTCTTTCTTACCCTTAAAGATTATTATACTATGAAGTTTAATATGTAATATAGTAGGTTCAATGACGCATGCATGACTTTTCTTAAGCGTGCCAATTAAGACTAGTTCCTCCTGTGGTTATTAATGACGTATTTTTCACAGATATCCTAGGAACTACAAATCAAAGACTAATTTTAACTTGTAATAATACTAGCACTGAAACCTTTGCTTGATACTGTATTTTGACTGGGGATAAAAGTCACCCAAGGGCATGTATTAATGCAAACGCTTAATTTTTTTTAAAGGGACAAGCAATAACATATTTTATAATTATACCAAATAATTTATTTTGCATATTATCTATATGTACATATTTAGTAGAAAATTTCGACGAAGCGGTGTCATGTGACACTGCTTGGGGAAAGGTGTATCTATACCTAAGCAGGTTAGTACTATTTTTACCAAGTTACTAATTAATGCTTATAGTTGTATCAATATTTTTACATTATCAGCACTCGTAACATAAACTCATATGAAGAATTTCTAGAAAAATTATACTACCAGTGCAGTTTAATATATTATAATAGGTTAGTTTCAAATTTTATCAGATTTCCGTAAATGATGATCATAGAGATTTATCTATAAATTATCGTACAAGCTATATTGTTCGAATTCTTCAAAAATATGACGGGGTGGATCCTCCAAAGCAACGCAGGAGAATTCGATCAACATAACTTACAAATGACGTGGTTATGTGAAGATATTTATTAGACTCAGTACATAGAACCTAAACCCGTCGGTTTATTTGCCTAGTTTGCGGGACAAGTGCCTGAAGAAGGACCACCGCTGCCTTTATAACATGGTATTCCTGCTCAAATGGGCCAAAGTCTCCCGACAAATTAAAGGCCCCCCAGCATTAGGTACTAATCCACAGGACAGCCAAAGCAAATAGTTAAATGAAACCCCAAGGTTGTCACGTCCAGCTGATATGCAGTTGAAAACATTTAAGAAGGATATGTAGTTTTCAATCACTATATATCTCATTGTCATGTGTGTTTGTCGGATCAATTTACTCCTAAAATATGTTCTGTTGTTGCGTATAGATTCAATCTATCTGGTGGGGTGCAGTTCAAGCTGGAAATTAAAGTTGGCCACCTATGATGGCTAGCTAGCTAGCTAGCAGGCAGGTCTTACTACTAATAATGGCATCTTAAAATATTATCATTGGAGGCCGATTCAGTAATTTAAATTTAATGAGTTTAACGTTCAGGTTCTTACTATTAAATCCACTACATTTTTAAAATTACGAGTTCAACGTTTACTATTTTCCTAAAAAAATATGATTATTTATTTGTGTACACACATTATTTCGAAAATACTAGTTTAGTTGAACCCGTTACCTATATACTACATACATCATTGGTTATACCTTTAGTCTTAGGAGTCTTATAACTTCTGGCACTAACAATGCATAACAATTTACGCCATTAGATAACACGATCTATTGCAATGGATAGTTCACCTGATTTAGTAATTTAGAAAATAAGGTAAATAACCTACTATAATGAGTTAAAATGCACTGAAAAGGTAAACACATACTATTTCATTCCACCATCAATGTATATAAGTTCAATATATTTTCAGTTAAACAGAAGTAGGAAATGGGAGATGGCTTACAAGTTATGGGCTCAGTGACAATAGAGGAATGGTGATGAGAGTGATAGCGAGAGTAAAGGAAATGATGGTGCAAAGCTCTGTGAAGCCAATAATAGAGAAATTCCACAGGACCAATATGAATCAAAGCTGTCAAAATTATCCCATCAGTCCTCCAAAATGGAATATGGTGAGACTGCTCCAACTTCATGTATCCATAATAGAATAAGAGACCATTAAATATGATCTGATCATCCCTGCAACACATAAGATCGATAGACAATAATCATATTCTTTGCACTTCAATTTGCATTTAGATTTTTTTTTTGGAGCTAAAATGAATATAAATTGTATACACTCCTTGACATATGGAAAAAAAAGTGTAATGGCAAATATGGGCAAAAATTGATTTAAGTTGTAATTAAGTTCAAAATCTTTTTTTTTTTTTTTTTGTGTAGGAGAAATAGGGGAGGGATGATAAGATTGGGAATCAAATCCTCATCAACAAGGTGAAAGTTTAGAGGTACCTAACCAACTGAGCTAATAAAATTCCCCATAAATAAGTTCAAATCTTAGGTATTTGTCATTTGTGTGTTTTCTAAAAATCCTTTGTTAAAATTTTTGATTCCGCTGCATTTTAAAAAAAAAAATCAAAATCGGTTCAGCGCCAAGCTGTATGTATAAGATATATTTCTCTATAACAAGGTATAGGCATGCCGCCCTCGATATTTTAAGAGGATACTCCTAAACTGTTGGATCATAAATTTCATGCTCAAAAAGGTCTTATAACCATCTCTAACCACTTAAATTATAAATAATCAACGGATATATAATATATATATAATTAATATATGCCGGATAAAATAGTAAACAGTGAATTTGATTGGCTACATGGAAAAAGATCCCATTTAATTATACACCGCCAGAGTAGATATCTTCCTCCTTACCGGCGGAAGGAGGCCAAAATGACGTATCACCCATTCCTAAATGTTAACAACTTAATAGTAGGATCTACTCGCAAAATTAGGGCCATCGTATACAAGTATTTATGATCAAATAAAACATAGAAAATAATTGTAGACATTGTCGCCGAGACATTATCAAGAACTGAATAAAAGATTTTTTTTTTTTTTTTTTTGTCTTTTCATGCATGCTAGGAGGAGGGCCAGGGGAGAGTGGGTAAAACAGAGAGGGACAGCGACAGATGCAATAATATAGTTCGAACGGAGTATAATTTATTATTACTAGAATATCAAAAACTACTAAATTACGTGCTCCTAATTGTAAAAGTGTAATAAATCAAATGACGATAATATAAATATTTAAATCCCGAATCCTTTTTGAGAGAGGGTACAGGTGCTTACCAATTTCTTTCTCTATCAACTTGGTCAAATTCAATGCTCTTATCAACAATCCGATTATCTCCCTTGGCAGTTCTGTAACGAGATAAAGATATCCATATTTGATTGTGAATCATTCTTGAGAGTAGAAATGGGAATATAATAAAGTTTACAATGTCCCTCTGCTTTTCATCTTTGCTCAAGAAGAACGAGTGTATGCTATGAGCCACGAATGGTGCCAAAACCACATACTTCAGTCAGAAAAAATAACAAGCTGTTAGGAGTATGAAAAATTATTATTAATTACATGTATAATTCATGCTAGCATTTACTTTCCGAAAAGAATTGAAAAGAAGAAACAAGTTAGAATAGAGTCACAAAATTGAAAATGACAAGACATTGTATCACGTGCTATACATATATATATATAACTAATAAGTTGTTGTTCTCGTTGTGTAGTAGTGGAAAGATGGGGTTAAGTATGACACAAAACCGATGGAGCCTTTTCAGTACTGAATTAGATATTTTCTAACACAAAGCATAAATATATGAAGTATACGAAATAACACTCAAATAATATTAATAATATTAAATTTTAAATTTATAATTTAAGAAGTTCAATAAATTTATTGATAAGAACTTAAAAGTTGAACTTATCAAATTTGAATAATGAATCGTCCCCTCCACAAATATATCTCTATCAATTTGTTTGATGCATTGAAGGAACATATTTTCCTTACAGTAGAGGAGGAGAAGGAGAAGGAGAAGGAGAAGGAGGAGATTCATTAACATAAACGGAATTGTGCTCTAATATAATAAAAGAGAAATACATACAGGACTTTAAGAAAAACTATGAAAAATGAAGTTATACCTTGAAGTTGCCAAGCCACGTCCATGGCCATTCAGTGAGAATGCCTGGTTTAGATGCCATGGATTTTTGTTTTTGTTTTGCTACCTTATCTTGTAAAGAAAGTAACTAGTACAACTTCTTTCAGCTAGCTTGCTTCTTCGCCTCCTCTCCTCTAAAAGTCTCTGATTGGGCTGCACTTTATAGAACCCTAAAATGGAGCCCATCCCAGCATATTCAATATTTTACACCGTCTCAAAATTCTTTACTTATCACAAACCGCCATGTGCCCCTATCACATCACTTTTTTCTCTAAAATATTCAACACCCGATGTTTTATTTTTTTGGGTAATTAACAAACTTTTATTTACCAGTAATATTTACAATGTTGTGCTCAAGCTTAATTTGGACATAAGCCATTGAATTCACTGTCCTCGTGACCAACTACCATACTACTAGGTATGACATCTAAGTGCACATTAGGATAGTAGTTAAGCTCCATCAATTTTTGTTGTAGTCGCAACTTAGTAGCTCCTCGACCATGCACATCTTGTGTTATTATTTTACTTAGCACTACTGCTAATCGCTGCTTTTCTTGAAAAATTCTGCCATTCCTCTCTTGCCATATATAGTACAGACTGCCTGCAAGAGTTAGTTTATATAGTTCAGCTGTTGTGTTCTTCCCCTTGTATTGTCTTTCAGCCCACTCGATCTCACTTGTCCATGTCATCGCTTGTCTATGAATCCTTTGCTATTGTAGCATTGATGTTCATACTCTTGAAGAATAAGGGTAGTTAAAAAATAAGTGATCAATGGTTTCCTCCTCAGTGCTACAGAGTGCACAAGTTGTATCTTCCACATAGTCCCATCCCCTCAATCTATCTTTAGTTAACAACCTTATATGTGCAGCCAAAAATACTGTGAAAATCCACTTTGCCAACCCAGCATTGTTGCATACCAGCTTCCTCCATGACACTCTAGCAAATTCACCTCTAATCTTCACATACATGGTCTTGATGGAGAACTTTCTCATTCCCTCTACATCCTCCTCTGTATAACCAGCTTCCTCAAAGTATTGTTTGGCTTTCAGCAACTTCTGTACAATCCATGAGGCTTGCTTTGGGTCAATGCTCCACAGTGAATTCTGTTTCTTGTAGTATACATGTATCCATTGAACCCACATCTTATCTTTTTTCTTGGGTCAATGTTCCATAGAAGCTTGCATATAGCTGCCTTATTCCATGCCTCCATATCAAGCAAATTTAGGCCACCTGCTGCTTTAGGCTGGCACAACTTGTCCCATGATAATAATGCTTTCTTTGATACTTCCACACCTTCAGTCCATAGAAATGTTCGACACACACTTTCAATAAACTGGATCAGCTTCTTTGGCAACAGAAACACCTGGGACTAGAATACTTGAATAGAGAAAAGTACACTCTTAATTAGTTGAATTCTTCGTGCATAGGATAGAAACCTTGAGGTCCGTGACTGAATGCTTCCTAGCATCTTTTCAATTAGAGGCTGGCACTGTACCAATGGTAATCTCTTGGAACTGAGTGGCACTACCAAGTATCTGACTGGTAGTGTCACTTTTACAAAGCCTAGGACTTGTAAAATCTCCTGTTGCTTGTCATCATGCACTCCACCAAACAATATAGAGTTTTTGTCAGCATAAGCCACTAAACCTGATGCCTATGAAAAATCCTGAAAACACGGATACAGTAGCTAGATAGATATAGTATCTCCTCGGCAGAACATCAATAAGTCATCAACAAAACTCAGCTGCACTATGTTCATTTTGCCACATTTAGGATGGTTTGAAATTAGGATCCCTCTTGAGTGTCTTCAGTAGTCTAGTTAGATACTCCATAGCCAATACAAATAGATAAGGAGATAGGGGATCTCCCTGTCTCAGTCCTTTCCGATGTTTATACTATTAAAATAATTTAACTTGGTCTTAAAATTAAATTATTTGGTTTAAAATAAACATCATGCGCAATAAGTATATTTCTTTTTACTATCATTTAATTACTACCGCATTTCACTCGCCTGTGAACCAAACCAAGTTAATTTAGATATATACTTTCTCTCCATTTTATTTTGTATCTTAGTTTGATTATGCATGAAATTTAAGAATATGTAGAAAACTTTTTAATTTTGGAATCTTAAATTAAACGTGCATATAGTAATATACTGAAGGTACTCTTTGAATATTATGGTCTAAACATGCCATTGCATTCCTATAATTAGGGGTGTATATGAACCGGGTTGGTTTGGTTTTGATAAAAACCAAACAAAACCAACTATATCGGTTTGGATTGGTTCGGTTTTATCGAGTTTTTGGGGTTTTCGAATTTTTTTGTTACATGAATATTATTTCAATCTTACTTTGTTAAAATTATAGATAAAGCTTTGATAAGTGAATATATGTTTAGTAAATATGGAAAAAATTGACAAACATATGATCTATTAAAATATTTAATGGGAGAATTTTTTTAGTAACACATGATAGTTATTTTCTTAGTTAACAATAATTTTTCGTTAATTTGCGCTTTCAAGGTTAATACATGAGAGGATCCCAAATATTTCTACATTTTCTAAAGAAAATTCACTATAAAATTTTTAAAATGTAAATAAAATTTATTTTTACTCAATACCAAACCAAATCAAACCAAACCTAGTCGGGTTTTTTAATCAGTTTGGTTTGGTTTTTCGGTTTGGTGCGGTTTTCCGGTTCGGTTTGAACACCCCTACCTATAATTAAGAGACGATGTGTCAATAAAGTTAAATAAAAAAAATACTAGAATTAAAAACTTATATAAAAAAATATTGTTCCTTTTTAAACAAACAAAGTAGTAAACAAGAAACTAATTAAGACACATAAACTAAATATGAAGAATAATTGAAGGTGCAGACACTAAACAATTGGTAATTAATATGGCTCAATGGTAAAATGTTTATGTTGAAAACATATGTGATGCATAGATTGATAAAAACAAATATCAGGTGCAATGATTTTACCTAAAAGTATTAATCAACGGATTCAACAATTGTGGTCTTGGAACTTTATTACTGTAAGAGCTACATCACGTTGCAGCCGCGACTCCATTAATTTAAAGATAGACTAGACCCATGAGGTTCAACATAAGTAATTAATGTGTCACACCTAACAAATATTCGATCAATATTATGTGTGCTGGATACAATGTATGTTATACAAAGTGCGAAAAATCAGCACCCAAGCATACTAATATTATCTCTCACTTCAACCTGCAATAATATAAGAGGAAAACGTCCGTCTTTCAAATATATATTTTTTACTTTAACTTCAAATAATTTTTTTAAACTTGGATTAAATACTGTTCAAACACCTGCTAAACATTTCAAATCTTTTTAATACACTAGAAAAAAAGGGATATACAAATTATGCAAACACGGTCATCGTATAAGAAGAGCTGATGCGGAATAATGCAAACACGGTCATAACTTTTGCAAGTTAAAATGGTATAAAAAAAACTTATCTTTTGTAATGCCAAGTTAAGTTAACGAAATGTCTAAGCATCACCAAAAGTTACCAATATAAAGTGTACTTTAACCTTCTAGATATTTCAATGGAAGTCCCACCGGCGAGGTTGGATTGCGACTCGTTTTTGTTCAACTCGTTTTCCATCTGGCCCGACTTGCCCATTCGTCTCCATTATTTTTCTCTATTACAACAATAATAATGACTACTACTCAATTTTAATAGCCTATTTGGCCAAACATCAAAAGTATTTTGTTGCCAAATGTGTTTTTATATGAAGTTAAAGTTTTGGCCAAACTTTTAGAAAGGAAAAAAAATGTGTTTTTATATAAAGTTAAAGTTTTGGCCAAACTTTTAGAAAGGAAAAGAAATGTATTTTTGAGCAAAAGTAGAAGCATTTTTTTAGAACTGAAAAAAGATAGTTTCTCCGAAAAAGCTCTTTTCAAAAAATACATTTCAGAAATAGACACTTAAAAGTATGTTTTTAAAGTTTGATTAAACATTAATTATTATTCAAAAATAATTTTAAATTAATTAGTCAAATATAAATTATTTCTCATCAAAAATACTTTTTGAAAAACACTTTTTAAAAATACTTTTGAAATAAATTAAATTTAAAAACTTGGCCAACCAGGCTATACGCTTGTTGAGTCACTTTTTTCTTCTAATTGTTTACATTTTTCGTCAGAAGCGTTTGTGCACATATATGTATAGATTTGTATTAAAATTTTTAATTTGTAAATATTAAATTCCTCGTGGTTGTAAATCTACGCATGGGTAAAATAAAGACACGAAGATGCACTTTCAATGTCAAAATTTCTGGACAAATTGTGAACAGAGGAGTCCCTATTAAAGCAGCCTTTGTTTGGAAAACTTTGATTGATGTATTTATGAGTCTCACCAGCAAAAGAAATAGGGGAGCTTTAACACAGGTATCTTGGTAGGGGTATGTCACTGATTTATTGGTACAGCAATAGAAGTACCGAGAAGCAAAAACAACCACTAGCTACACTGTCCTACTGACCAATTGCAATTCCATCGAACGTTTCGTACTTCACATATCATGTCTTTAGTGCCTATTAATTCTTGTATATCATGCAGCCATGAAAATTACTTCCTCTATTTCAAAAAAAGATTATTTTAGTTTGACTTATACACCAACTTTAATAAAGAAAGTAAGACTTTTAAAATATATGATATTAAATATGTCGTAACATTAGTGTGGCCGTAAAACTTTTAAAATTTATGGTCTAAAATCTACCATAACATTTGTATGACCATAAATACTTTTTATTAAACAAATATTGGAAGGTGCCAAACTTTTTGAAACAAACTAATAACGCAATATTGTCGGTCTTTTTTAAACAAAAGGAGTATTATATGGTGTCATTGACTGGTCAACGAATTCAGTTAAGAATCATGAAAAAATTTCGATTTAAATTTCTTGCATAAATTCTATTGTACGTTAATTCTTTCTATTTATCCCAGCCTTGATAGATATAATTACCTGATTTTTATGTGTCACGATCCGGATTTTCCACCCTCGGGAGTCGTGATGCCGCATACTAATGAGAGCTAGGCAAGCCAACCCTTAACTATCTAATTCCTTACCAAATTACTTCCTTTTAACAATTATGGGCAATAACATAAAAACAACAGAACTTTAAATAATTAAGCGGAAGATAACCATGAAATATCTGAAGGCTACGTCTATTACAACTTTTAAACCCTCAAATACCCCAAAACCTGGTGTCACAGTGTCACAAACTGTCTAAGAGTTTCTACATACAAAGTCTGAAGAAATGCAATACACTGTTTCTGAACAAAGGAAATAAAACAGGAAATAGAGATAGAGGGAGACGCCAGGGTCTGCGGACGCCTACAGGTCTACCTTGGGTCTTCGAGTGGACTGAAGGAAGCCCTCCAACTATTGTCCGAAAGCTGCTCCGGGATCTGCACACAGTGCAGAGTGTAGTATCAGCACAACCGACCCCATGTGCTGGTAACTGCCTGGCCTAACCCCGGTGACGTAGTGATGAGGCTAGGACCAGACTCCAGATAAACCAGTGCAGTTATATAACATATGGCGGAAAAGTAACAAGTAATAAGCAATTTAAAGCTGGGGAAGGGGAACATGCTTCGGGGGTAGCTGACAAAACAAAATAACAAGAAATAACAAGGAAGCTAAAAATATATCTTCTAACACAGATAAAGAGAAGTAAAGACAGCTTTCACTTTCAGTTTCCATCTTGTTGCAGGCGTGCAACCCGATCCCATTTCTCATATCTTTTGGTAGGCGTACCACCCGCTCCCATTTCATCATATCTTGTGGTAGGCGTACCACCCGCTCCTATTTTATAATATCTTGTGGGAGGCGTACCACCCGCTCCCATTTCATAATATCTTGTGGTAGGCGTACCACCCACTCCCATTTCATAATATCTCGTGGTAGGCGCACCACCCGCTCCCTTTTACAGTTCATCACACAATCACAAGAAATCCTGGCAAGGGAACATAAGTGAAATAATAACTTCCCGGCAAGGGAACAAAAGCAATATAATAATTTCCCGGCAAGGGAACAACAATATCGAAATAGTCATCACGGCAAGGGAGAATCAGCTATAACCAATCTCACTTAGTTGGTACTCAGTTCAATTAATGGAAATGCTCAATCATAGAAGATCATTAATTAAATCATACAAAGTGTCATTCAAGAACACAACAAGTTTCAATTTAAGACCCACGGTCATGCTTGACACCAATGTATAGATACTCGTCACCATGTCTATACGTCGTACTCAATAAGAAGCAAGTAGCAAGTATGACTCAACTCCTAATCCCTAAAACTAGGGTTAGACCAAACACTTACCTCGAAGCTTTGAACACCACTCAAGCCTCAATTATAGCTTTACCCCTTGATTCCACCACCAATCCATTCGAATTTAGTCACAAGTTACTTAGTTACATCAATAAATGCTAAATGAATCAACCCCAATGCATGAAAATGAGTTTTTCTAAAGTTTTACCCAAAAAGTCAAAATCACCCCCGGGTCCACGTGGTCGAAACCCGAGGTTCGGACCAAAACCCGATTACTCATTCCCCCACGAATCCAAATATATAATTTGTTTTGAAATGGGACCTCATATTGAGATCCAAATCCCCAATTTAGAAAAAACCTAGGTTCTACCCAAAACACCCAAATTCCCCCATGAAAATCTTTGATTTGAAGTTGAAATCATGTTAAATGATGTTAAGGAGTGAAGAAAATTTAGAAATCACTTACCAACGTTTTGGAGAAGAAAGGTTGTTTGAAAAATCGCCTCTTATGTTTTTGGGATTTTGAAAAGTGAAAAATAGCTGAAATTCCCGTTTATTTATACCCCTTTCAGACCCCCTGTAAGGACCGTATAACATGGACCGCGGCCGCACAGGCCTTCCTGAAGACCTGCAATTCAGCACCCTGTGCGGATCGCACAAAGGCAACTGCGGCCGCACAGCCTCCACCGCGCTCCGCACAAAGGCGACCGCGGCCGTGCTGGCCCCTCCACGGTCGCACGCGATTTCTCACGGATCACACTAAAGGGTTCATAGACTTGCAACTTCTTGAACCTGCAATATCTGACTTTCTAAGCCTAAGGTATCCCGGAACCTACTCGAAACTCACCCGAGCCCTCAAAACTCCAATCCAAGTATACACACAACCTCAAAAACATCCTACGGACATATTCGTGTAATCAAATTACCAAAATAACATCACGAGCATCGAATTAAACCTCGAGATCAATGAAATTTCTCAAAACTCTTTTAAACATCAAATTTCTCAATTAAGGCCCAGATCACGTCAAACGACGTCCGATTTTAACATAAAATTTAACAAGAATGACTCAAGTCATATATAAGACCTGTACCGGGCGCCGGAACCAAAATACGGGCCCGATACCATTGTTTTCTAATCAGTTTTCATTACAAATTTTCTTAAACAATTTCACTTAAAAATTTATTTCTCAGGCTTGGGACCTCGGAATTCGATTCTGGGCATATGCCCAAGTCCCATATTTTCCTACGGACCCACCGGGACCGTCAAATGAAGGGTCCGGGTCCGTCAAATGATGGGTCCGGGTCTGTTTACCCAAAACATTGACAGAAGTCAAATTAGCTCATTCTATAATCGAAACTTATCGTTTTTCATAGATTATCATATTTAAGCTTTCCAACTACGCACTCGGACTGCAAACGCAAATCGAGGCGACTTTAATGAGGTTTTCAAGGCTCGAAGACATAGAAATCAACTGAAAGCAAGTGATGACCCCTTGGGTCGTCACATTCTCCACCTCTAAAACAATCCTTCGTCCTCGAACGGATAGAAGAAGGAAGTACCTGAGTCGGGGAAAAGATGAGGATAACGGCTACGCATATTGGACTCGGACTCCCAGGTCGATGCCTCAAGAGGCTGACCTCTCCACTGAACACGAACAGAAGGAAAACTCTTCGACCTCAACTATCGAACTTTCTGGTCTAGAATAGCTTCCGACTCATCCTCATAAGACAAGTCCTTATCCAACTGGACAGTGCTGAAATCTAACATGTGGGTGGATCGCCGTGATATTTCCGAAGCATAGACACATGAAACACTGGATGCACAGCTGATAAACTCGGTAACAGTGCAAGTCTATAAGCCACCTCTTCCACTCGATCAAGAATCTCAAACGGGTCAATGAACCTAGGTCTAAGCTTGCCTTTCTTCCCAAATCTCATCACGCCCTTCATAGGCGACACTCACAGCAATACCCGCTCACCAACCATAAAAGCCACATCTCGAACCTTGCGGTTTGCATACCTCTTCTACCTAGATTGAGCTGTACGAAGCCTATCCTGAATGATCCTGACCTTGTCCAAGGCCTCCTGAACCAGATCCGTACCCAACAACCGAGCCTCTCCCGGCTCAAATCACCCAACCGGAGATCGACATCGCCTACCATACAAAGCCTCATAAGGTGTCATCTGGATACTCGACTGGTAGCTGTTATTGTAGGCAAACTCTGCTAAAGGCAAGAACTGATCCCACGAGCCTCCAAAGTCAATAACATAAGCTCGGAGCATATCCTCCAATATTTGAATAGTCCACTCGGATTGCCCGTCCGTCTGAGGATGAAATGTTGTACTCAACTCAACCTGGGTGCCCAACTCTCGCTGAACTGCTTTCCAGAAGCGCGAGGTAAACTGCGTACCACGGTCCGAAATGATAGATACCGGCACACCATGAAGACAAACAATCTCCTGGATATAAATCTCAGCTAACCTCTCAAATGAATAGGAGACTGCCACAGGAATGAAATACGCTGACTTGGTCAGCCTATCAACAATGACCCAAACTGCGTCGAACTTCTTCCGAGTCCGCGGGTGTCCAACAATGAAGTCCATAGTAATCTGCTCCCACTTCCACTCGGGAAGCTCAATCATCTGAAACAGTCTACCAGGCCTCTGATGCTCGTACTTAACCTGTTGACAATTTAAACATCGAGCCACATATGCAACAATATCCTTCTTCATTCTACGCCACCAATAATGCTGCCGCAAATCCTGATGCATCTTCGCGGCGCCCGGATGAATAGAGTACCGGGAGCTATGGGCCTCCTCTAAAATCAACTATTGAAGCCCATCCACATTAGGGACACAAACTCGACCCTGCAATCTTAAAACTCCATCATCACCTAAGGTAACCTACTAGCACCTCCATGCTGCATCGTGTCTCTAAGGACACACAAATGGGGATCATCAAACTGTCGATCACGGGTACGCTCCAATAATGAAGAACGAGCGACCGTGCAAGCTAATACTCAGCTAGTCTCAGAGATATCCAATCTCACAAATCGATTGGCCAAAGCCTGAACATCCAACGCAAGCGGCCTATCACCGATCGGAATATAAGCAAGACTGCCCATGCTGACTGACTTTCTACTCAAAGCATCGGCCACCACATTGGCCTTTCCCGGGTGATATAAGATGGTGATGTCATAATCCTTCAACAACTCCAACCACCTTCTTTGCCTTAAATTCAACTCATTTTGCTTGAATAAATACTAAAGACTCTTATGATCCGTGAACACCTCACACGCCACACCATACAGATAGTGCCTCCAAATCTTCAATGCGTGAACAATGGTTGCCAACTCTAAATCATGAACCAGATAGTTCTTCTCGTGAATCTTCAACTGCCTTGAAGCTTAGGCAATGACCTTGCCATCCTGCATCAACACTGCGCCAAGCCTAATATGGGAAGCATCACAATAAACTGTGTAAGGCCCTGAACCAGTGGGCAGAACTAACACTGGTGCCGTAGTCAGAGCTGTCTTGAGCTTCTAAAAGCTCGCCTCACACTCGTCCGACCATCTGAACTGGGCACCCTTCTGGGTCAACCTGGTCATCGGGGCTGCAATAGATGTGAACCCCTCCACGAACCGATGGTAGTAGCCTGCCAATCCCAAGAAACTCCGAATCTCTGAAGCTGATTGTCACACCCTAACCTCGGGAGGCGCGACCGGCGCTCAATCGAGGAAACCCAACTGAGCAAGTCTTATCAAACACTTCCTACCCAACTCGATACGAATAAGGAAACCATGCTTTCATTCATTTGTTTAGACGAGAAAAGATAGTACATTCTACAAGGTTAGTTTATTTAAAATCACAACATTAATCCGTAATTAAGTTCCCAAGATTACATACAATTATACTTTAGCAAAACGAGAATTTGAATTACATCATAGTTCGTAGACCCATCCAATGCCCGTACATAACCCACACATATGTCTACGGAGCCTCTAAGGATACCCAAAACAGTGATAACAATGCCAACGACAATGCCCCGGCTATACCTCAAAATAGACATCTATACCAAAAGGTATATCACAAAACCCCTTGAAGGAGGAAGGGGCTCACCAAGAGTTTGAGAAGAGGATGCTCCGCTACACGCGATCGGCACTATCCGCTATGGAGCCACCTACATTCATTTAAAAATGTAGCGCCCCCGGCAAAAGGGACGTTAGTACCATGGAATAGTACTAGTATGTATAACTAAACACCATCTACTTAGAAAGAACTTTCATACAAGAATAAGAAATCACAAGTATAACTCAAAACTTTAAACGATCACCACATTATCAAATAAAACAATCATACAACTTTCACATCATTTTCCCATAGATTTAGTTTGGGGCATTTCACACTATTCATTATTTGTTCACAATATCACCGCTATCTTGAGCGGAGTTCGATCTTGACTCGATCGTCTAGGTTGCCTCAATTGAGACATACGCTTCAATCACAATCTCATTTTCCTTCTTTTCCGAAATTCATTCACAATACCTTTCCAATACCACCGCTATCTTGAGCGGAGTCCGATCTCGACCCGATCGGCTAGGTCACCTCATCAAGGCATTGTTCCATTCTCATAAATCAATTCATTTCAAATATATCATTTCATAGGCACTTGAAGCCACGACTTATCAAATCATTCTTGGAACTAGGCCGCATTTTACATCGTTCCCAATTTTCAATATTAGCTTTGCCAGTTAGGACAGTAGGTGCACACAAGAGTAATTTAAATTGTATACATAGGATAAGATTTCACATAGATAGAACAATATATTCAGCTGCAATCTCAATTTAAGGTCTAAACATTTCCAATACATAATTCATACCTTTGCCCCTTTCAAGCTGTCTAGATAGTACGTTGATTATGCTGGGACACATTTTTCACACACATAAGGTTACAACACCAACTCATGTAAAACAACAAGCAATGCAACAATTCATCTTTAATCTTGCCATGCCCACACAATCACCGATGAAGCTCAATTTTTAAAAGACGGGGTTTTAGCCATACATACCTCAACTGAGCTTTCCTTAATCCTATAACGTTCCGGAATGTTCGCACCTCAATCTATTTAAGCAATATAGCACAATTTAACTCATAATCAAGAAAAGATCATAATCTAAGCTCTCTTGAGCATTTTACCGAGCAATTAGTGTTCATTAAGGCCTTAGGGTTCTTTTTATGCAAGATTACACTAGCCCATTACCCATGCCTTCTCTTATATAATTCCTCATACTCTTCAAGAACACATGCATGCAATGCAAACCCCCTTATCCCCATGAATTACCTCACTAATGACCCTTTGTAGCTATGTGTAAAAATGAGAGCTGAGGTGATGAAGCCTTACCTCTTGGGATGAAGGTTTAGGTCCCTCACTTGATTATCTTCAATGATTCAACAAGGATTTTTGGATCAATATTGGTGAAAGTCACTTCCCCTCTCTAAAACCCTCTCTCTCTCTCTCTCTCTAAAAGCATCAGAAAAACAAGCGCAAATGAGCTATTACACTGTATATAACGATAGGGGGTCAGGTTTAAAATTTAGAAAATTGGAGCCCCGAGTCGGATCTGCGATCGAAAAGCTGACATGCGGTCCGCATAATGGACCGCAAAAATGGTCCCCAAGACCTGAACAAACTGCCTGGATATGCAGCAGTTCTGCAGTCGCATAATGCACTGTAGAACAGCCCTTCACAAAATCCTAAGGGAGATATGCTACGACTATGCAGTCCGCATATCGGTTATGCGATCGCATACTTGACCGCATAGTTGACCTCAAATTTGACCAATACATTGAATCACTTTGTGGCGATTATGCGGTCCGCATACCTGATATGTGACCGCATTCTCGACCGTAGAATTGCATTTTCTGGAAAACATTATTTCTTGAATTTTTATAGCACAGATCAGTCCAAAAAGGTCTGAACCGCGGCAAGCTAGCTCATCGCAAAGACTTTTACGCATCTCTAACACATCATCCTAATTGCCACTACGAGCTTTTGGGTTTAGGGTGGAAATTTTTTACGGGGCCTCACATCCTCCACCACTTAAGATCATTCATCCTCGAATGAGGATCAAGGTTTGCTTATTAGCGATCTCTAGGCAACCTACTGCTTACATACTATTAGTCTCCAAATTTGGTCAACTCCCTAAATTTCCGAAAATTTCGCCAGAGTTTCCTTTGTCTCTAGGCCTTATCCACCTGTCAGAGATCCCTAGAACATATCCTAACAGCATGACCATATTTCATAATCGTAACATAACTTGTACAATCATCAACCATGGCCATATATGCAACATTTTACCAAAAAAGGGACAGTTTTACATAGATCAAGTCTAAAGATAAGAGTTCATAGGAGCTAAATGCATAAAAGCTATTACATGACTATTCAAATAGACGTGGGTACTTCCTTTTCATTTCATCCTTGGCTTCCTAAGTGGCTTCCTCAACTTGCTGGTTCCGCCATAATATTTTCACGAATGTAATTTCCTTATTTCTCAATTTCCGAACTTGCCTATCAAGAATGGCAACTGGAACTTCTTCATATGACAGTTTTTCATTTACCTCAATAGTTTCAACTAGCACAATAGAGGACGGATCTCCCACTACCTTCCTCAATATGGACACATGAAAGGCCGGGTGTACTAATGACATTTCGGGCGGCAGCTCGAGCTTGTATGCCACTGACCAATCCTCTGAATGATTTTGTATGGTTCGCCATACCTCAGACTCAATTTTCCCTTCTTTCCAAATCGCATGACACCCTTTATAGGGGAAAATTTTCAAAAATACCCAATCATCTTCTTTGAACTCCAAATCTCTGAGACGAACATCCGAGTAAGACTTTTGGCGACTCTGAGCAGTTTTCAACCTCTCCTTAATAATCTTGACTTTCTCCATGCACGGGGTCTGACCCTATAAATTTCGCTTCTCCAACCTCGAACCACCCAATGGGAGACCTACATCTCCTACCATACAGTGCCTCGAATGGTGACATTTGGATACTAGCATGGAAGCTGTTGTTGTAAGCAAATTCTATGAGTGGTAAATGGTCATCCCAACTACCCTTGAAATCAAGAGTACAAGCACACAACATGTCCTCAAGCGTCTGAATAGTCCGCTCTGCTTGCCTATCGGATTGTGGATGAAAAGTTGTGCTAAGATTTACCTGCATACCCAAACCTTGCTGAAACTTCTTCCAAAAGTTGGCTGTGAACTGAGCCCCTCGATCTGAAATGATTGAGACTGGAGTGCCATGTAACTTGACTATTTCTTTGATATACAACTGAGCATACCGTTCCGCTGTGTCGGTAGATTTGACTGGCAGGAAGTGCGCTGACTTTGTGAGTCGATCAACAATAACCCAAATTGAGTCGAACTTGCACGGAGTGTGTGGTAACCCTACCACAAAATCCATGTTGATCATCTCCCATTTCCACATTGGAATTTCTATGCTTTGAGCCAATCTACCGGGCCTTTGGTGTTCGGCCTTTACTTGCCTGACAATTCGAACATTTTGCCACAAAGTATGCCACATCGTTTTTCATGTTATTCCACCAATAAATTTCCTTGAGATCATGATACATTTTCGTGGAACCTGGGTGCACGGAATACCTAGAAGTGTGAGCTTCTGCCATGATCCTTTCCCGAAGACCGTCAATATCAGGAACACATAGGCGGTCTTGGTACCGTAGGGTACCATCATTCATGCCAAAGGAAAAAGCTGTGGTTTTGTGTTTGAGAATCCCCTCTTTCAGTTGTGCTAACAACGGATCCACGAATTGCTTCTCTTTCACCTATGCCACAAGCAATGATTCAGCCCTATTATGCATAATTACCCCTCTTTCATTAGAGTCCACAAGGCGAACTCCCAAACTAGCCAACTGGTGAACCTCCCTGGCCAACAGCCTCTGATGGGCCTCCAAGTGAGCTAAACTTCCCATGGTTTTCGACTAAGTGCATCTACCACAACATTAGCCTTTCCCGAGTGACAGAGAATATCAAAGTCATAGTCCTTGAGTAACTCTAGCCATCTTCTTTGCCTCAGATTCAACTCTTTCTGCTTGAAAATATATTGAAGGCTCTTATGATCCGTAAATACATCCATATGGACCCCATACAAATAATGTCGCCAAATCTTTAGTAAAAGCACCACTGCTGCCAACTCTAAGTCATGGGTTGTATAGTTATTCTCATGATTCTTGAGTTGCCTAGAAGCATAGGCTATAAACTTGCCGTGTTGCATTAACACACACCCAAGCCCGATACTCGAAGCATCGCAATACACTACAAACCCCTCTGTACCCTCTAGTAGGGCTAACACCAGTGCTGTTGTTAATCTTGACTTCAATTCTTGGAATCTCTTTTCACAAGCATCGGACCACTGGAATTTAACTGCTTTCTACGTCAATTTAGTCAATGGAGAGGCAAGAGTAGAAAACCCCTCCACAAACCTCCTGTAGTACCCAGCCAAGCGTAAGAAACTGCGAATCTCAGTTGGAGTGGTAGGTCTAGGCCAATTCTTCACTGCTGCAGTCTTTTGAGGATCAACCAGAATTCCTTCCCTGGAAATGACATGGCCCAAGAACGCGACAGATTCAAGCCAGAATTCACATTTCGAAAATTTTGCATACAATTGATGTTGCTGAAGAGTCTGCAAAACTGCCCTGAGATGGGCAGCATGGTCCTCCCGACTTCGAGAATACACAAGGATATCATCAATAAACACTATTACAAAGGAGTCTAGAAAGGGTTTGAAGACTCGATTCATAAGATCCATGAAAGCTACTGGGGCATTTGTTAGCCCAAAAGACATTACCATAAATTCAAAGTGCCCATACCGAGTTCTGAAGGTTGTTTTTGGAATATCTTGCTCCCTTATCTTCAATTGATGGTACCCGGACCGCAAGTCAATCTTTGAGAAACATGTAGCACCTTGCAATTGATCAAATAAGTCATCTATTCTAGGCAGAGGATATTTGTTTTTGATTGTGACCTTGTTGAGTTGCCGGTAGTCAAAACAGATCCGCAACGATCCATCTTTCTTTCTTACAAACAAGACTGGTGTGCCCTATGGCAACACACTCGGCCGGATGAAACCCTTCTCTAGCGAATCCTTCAATTGTTCCTTTAGCTCTTTCAATTCTACCGGTGCCATTCTGTAAGGTGGAATTGATATAGGTTGCGTGCCTCGTATCACATCGATCCCAAAATCAATCTCCGTGTCCGGTGGACTCCCAAGGAGTTCATCTGGAAAGACGTCCGAAAATTCATTCACCACTGGTATAGACTCAAGGCTAAGCGCCTCGGTATTGGTGTCTGTGACCTGAACTAGATGATAGATACACCCCTTCTTGATCATTATCGCGGCATTAAGGTAGGAAATAAACCGACCTCTAGGCACTACATTATCTCCCTTCTATTTAATAATGAGCTCATTAGGAAATTCAAGCTTAATGGTTCTAGTCCGACAATCAAGTTTGGCAAAGCATGAATAAAGCCAATCCATTCCCATTATTAGATCAAAGTCGACCATCCCTAACTTAATAAGATCAGCCGCGGTATCCCTACCCCGTACTGTAACAACACATCCCCTATAAACTCGAGCAGCTGTAATAGACTCACTAACTGGGGTAGACACCAAAAAGGGCTCATGAAGCTGATCCGGCTCTATCCCGAATCCCATAGCAACAAAAGGGGTAACATAGGACAAGGTGGAACCAGGGTCAATAAGTGCATACACATCATGAGATTGGACAGTCAGAATACCTGTAACAACATCTGGAGAAGCCTCTACAGTCTGGCGACCACTCATAGCATAAAACCGGCTGGGTCCTCCTGAACTCTGCCCACCACCCCTAGCTGCACCATGCCCTATGGGTGCTGGGGTACCTCGAGCTGGAGAGGGGGCTGAGGATGTAGCATCTGCTGGACTGGATGGCTGATTTGTTCCCCTACCCGCTCCCTGGCGGGATACATTATAATGTCTCTGAATATGACCCCTCATCCCACATCCATAGCATATAGGTAACTCAATATAGCAAATTCCCGAGTGCATCTTCCCGCACCTGGGGCACGGGGACCTTTGCTGCTGGTGGAACCTCCCTCCTAACCGACCCCGTTGATGGGATCCCTCGTTGCCCTGACCGGGCCTGAAACGACTCCACTGCTGCTGGCTGGGCCTTGATGGTGTTGCACTGGATGAAGACTATGCAACAGACTGGGAAGGCCCTGATGATCCTCCCCTGAAAGCTGATCTTCCCCCACCTAGTGACTCTCTCATGTTGCCCGTAGACCGGGCCTTGATATTACCCTCTCTCTCTATTCTGTTCTTCATTTACGGTTCTCTGTGGCCTGAGAAAATGCTACTATCTTCCCATAATTCATGTCAAAATTCAATGCAGCCGTAGAAACCTCATTAATTGTCAAAGAATTAAGGCCCTAAACAAACCGACGCACCTTGGCTTCCATTTTGGGCAACATATGAATGACATACTTGGACAAGCGAGCAAACTCCATGGGGTACTCCCACACACTTCTGTTACCTTGCCTCAAATTCTCAAATTCTGCTGCCCGGGATACCCTTGTCTCAGCGGGCAGGAAATGATCAATGAAGGCATCAACAAACTCGCTCCACCTCGCCGGAGAGCTCCCCTCCCCACGTGAATCTTCCCACAACTCAAACCATGAATAGGCCACCCCTTTCAGACGGTAGGCAGCCATCTGTCTCAGTCGCACGCATAACCCTAAGGGTCTTGTGCATCTCATTAGTACAATACTGAGTGTCTTCTTATGGATTGGCACCCGTAAACACTGGAGGGTCTAACTGAAGAAATTTGTTCACCCTAGAACTAGTAGAATCCCCTTGCTAGCTGGGTGAACTGGGCGCTACATTTGACCTCTGGACCTGAGAGGCCACTAGCTGGGTCAACATCTGAATGGCTCCCCTAAGATCCCCATCAGAAATACCAGAACCAGAAGCTAGAGCTGGAGGCGGGACAGAGGTATCAACGGGAGGGATAGTGGTACCCTCCTCAGGTGTAGGAATTGGGGCAGTCTACTCCGGAGTAGAAGAATCCAGTAGAGCAATAGCATGGTGGCTACCCTCACCCGCATCATCAAGCAGGGAATCATCAGTCACTCCTGAGGTGGCATTAGCATTGGTCTCCTGGCCAATTCTTGCTTTCTTCTTAGGTGTCATGCACTGAAAGATAGAACAACACACTTAATTAGAGAGGGAACAGTTTCACCGCAAGATCCAGAATATCAAAGAAAGGTGTTATTCCTAAATGCCCAAATAGCCCCCAACTTATGGATGTGGTCGACTTCACACCGATAAGAAAGACTCTACTAGACACGGCTCCGAGACATCCTAGGACACTTTAAAACCTTAGGCTCTGATACCAAGTTTGTCATGCCCCAACCTCGGGAGGCGCGACCGGCGCTCAATCGAGTAAACCCAACTGAGCAAGCCTTATCAAACACTTCCTACCCAACTCGATACGAATAAGGAAACCATGCTTTCATTCATTTGTTTAGACGAGGAAAGATAGTGCATTCTACAAGGTTAGATCATTTTAAATCACAACATTAATCCATAACTAAGTTCCCAAGATTACATACAATTATACTTTAGCAAAACGAGAATTTGAATTACATCATAGTTCGTAGACCCATCCAACGCCCGTACATAACCTACACATATGTCTACGAAGCCTCTAATGATACCCAAGATAGTGATAACAATTCCGGCGACAAGGCCCCGACTATACCTCAAAATAGACATCTATAAAAAAAGGCATATCACAAAACCCCTTGAAGGAGGAAGGGGCTCACCAAGAGTATGAGAAGAGGATGCTCCACTACACACGATCGGCACTATCCGCTATGGAGCCACCTACATTCATTTAAAAATGTAGCGCCCTCGGCAAAAGGGATGTTAGTACCATGGAATAGTACTAGTATGTATAACTAAATGCCATCTACTTAGAAAGAACTTTCATAAAAGAATAAGAAATCACAAGTATAACTCAAAACTTTAAACGATCACCACATTATCTAATAAAAGAATCATACAACTTTCACATCATTTTCCCATAGCTTTTAGTTTGGGGCATTTCACACTATTTATTATTTGTTCGCAATACCACCGCTATCTTGAGCGGAGTCCGATCTCGACCCGACCAGCTAGGTTGCCTCATTTGAGACATATGCTTCAATCACAATCTCATTTTCCTTCTTTTCCGGAATTCATTCACAATACCTTTCCAATACCACCGCTATCTTGAGCGGAGTCAGATCTCGACCCGATTGGCTGGGTCGCCTCATCAAGGCATTGTTCCCTTCTTATAAATCAATTCATTTCACATATATCATTTCATAGGCACTTGGGGCCACGACTTATCAAATCATTCTTGGCACTAGGCCGCATTTTACATCATTCCTAATTTTCAATATTAGCTTTGCCAGTTAGGACAGTAGGTGCAAACAAGAGCAATTTAAATTGTAAACATAGATAAGATTTCACGTAGATAGCACAATATATTCAGCTGCAATTTCAATTTAAGGTCTAAACATTTACAATACATAATTCATACCTTTTCCCCTTTCAAGCTGTCCAGATAGCACGTTGATTATGTTGGGACACATTTTTCACACACATAAGGTTACAACACCAACTCATGTAAACCAACAAGCAATGCAACAATTCAACTTTAATCTTGCTATGCCCACACAATCACCGATGAAGCTCAATTTCTAAAAGACGGGGTTTTAGCCATACATACCTCAACCGAGCTTTCCTTAATCCTATAACGCTCCGGAATGTTCGCACCTCAATCTATTTAAGCAATATAGCACAATTTAACTCATAATCAAGAAAAGATCATAATCTAAGCTCTCTTGAGCATTTTACCGAGCAATTAGTGTTCATTAAGGCCTTAGGGTTCTTTTTATGCAAGATTACACTAGCCCATTACCCATGCCTCCTCTTATATAATTCCTCATACTCTTCAAGAACACATGCATGCAATGCAAACCCCCTTATCCCCATGAATTACCTCACTAATGACCCTTTGTAGCTATGTGTAAAAATAAGAGCTGAGGTGATGAAGCCTTACCTCTTGGGATGAAGGTTTAGGTCCCTCACTTGATTATCTTCAATGATTCAATAAGGATTTTTGGATCAATATTGGTGAAAGTCACTTCCACTCTCTAAAACCCCCCCTCTCTCTCTAAAAGCATCAGAAAAACAAGCTCAAATGAGCTATTACACCGTATATAAAGATAGGGGGTCAGGTTTAAAATTTAGAAAATTGGAGCCCCGAGTCGGATCTGCAATCACATTTGCGATCGCAAAGCTGACATGCGGTCCGCATAATGGACTGCAAAAATGTTCCCCAAGACCTGAACACACTGCCTGGGTATGTAGCAGAAATGCGGTCCACATACCGTTCTGCGGTCGCATAATGCACCGCAGAATTGCCCCTCACAAAATCCCTAGGAAAATATGCGATCACTATGCGGTCTACATATTGGTTATGCGATCACCTACTTGACCGCATAGTTGACCTCAAATTTGACCAACACACTGACTCGCTTTGCGGCGATTATGCGGTCCGCATACCTGATATGCGACCGCATTCTTGACCGCAAAATCGCATTTTCTGGAAAACATTATTTCCTGACTTTTTATAGCATAGATCAGTCCAAAAAGGTCCGATGCCTAACACATGATCCTATTTGCCACTACGAGCTTTTGGGTTTAGGGTAGAAATTTTTCACGGGGCCTTACACTGATGCTGGTCTAGGCCAGTTCTTGACTGCCTCAATCTTCTTCGGATCAACCTGAATACCCTATGCTGATACGACATGACCGAGGAATGCAACTGAACTCAACCAGAACTCACACTTCGTGAAATTAGCATATAACTAACTCTCCTTCAGAGTCTGAAGAACCACTCTGAGATGCTGCTCATGCTCCTCCTGGCTGCGGGAATATATCAAGATATCATCAATGAAGACTATCATGAACGAGTCCAAATAAGGCCTGAACACTCGGTTCATCAAATACATAAAAGCTGCTGGGGTATTTGTCAACCCGAATGATATAACCAAGAACTCATAATGCCCGTACCGAGTGCGGAAAGCTGTCTTAGGGATATCGGATGCCCTAATCCTCAACTGTTGGCAGCTAGATCTCAAGTCAATCTTTGAAAATACCTTGGCACCCTGAAGCTGATCGAACAAATCATCAATCCTCGGCAGTGGATACTTATTCTTGATGGTGACCTTGTTCAACTGCCGGTAATCAATGCACATTCTCATCGAACTATCCTTTTTCTTAACAAACAAAACCGCCGCACCCCAAGGCGAAACGCTAGGTGTAATGAAACCCTTCTCAAGCAAGTCCTGAAAACTGCTCCTTTAACTCTTTCAACTCTGGCGGGGCAATGTGATACGGCAGAATAGAAATGGGCTGAGTGCCCGGAGCCAAATCAATGCAAAAGTCAATATCCCTGTCGGGCGGCATACTCGGCAGGTCTGAAGGGAATACCTCAGGAAACTCGTGAATAATGGGCACAGAATCAATAGAGAGAACCTCCGTACTAGAATCACGAACGTAAGCTAAATAGGCCAAACACCCCTTCTCGACCATACGCCGAGCCTTCACATAAGAAATAACGCTACGGGTAGAATGAGCAGGAGTTCCTCTCCACTCTAGCATACCTGGTAAAGCTAAGGTCACAGTCTTGGCATGACAGTCCAAGATAGCATGGTAATGTGATAACCAGTCCATTCCCAATATATCATCGAAGTTGACCATGTCTAGAAGCAACAAATCCACACGAGCCTCAAGACCCCCAATCACAACTACATAAGAGCGATGGACTCGATCTACCACAATAGAATCACCCACGGTATAGACACATAAACAAGAATACTTAACGAATCACTAGGCATGACTAGATACGGTGCAAAATAAGATGATAAATATGAGTATGTAGACCCTGGATCAAATAACACTGAAGCATCTCTATCACAAACCAGAACTGTACCTGTAATAACTGCATCTGAAGCATCAGCCTCAGACTTGGCTGGGAGAGCATAACATTGGGGCTGGGCCCTACCACCCTGAACTACCTCTCTGGGACGGCCTGCAGTTGGCTGGCCTCCACCTCTGGTGGCCTGAGCTCCACCTCTAGGACCTCTACCTCCACCTCTAGCACCTCTACCCCCACCTTTAGCTGGCTGGGCAGGTTGTGGAACATCTGGTGCCTAAACCATAGCATGGGAACCCTGATTCGGAGAACTGCTCGAAGCTCTAGGGCAATACCTAGCAATGTGCCTCGTGTCACCACAAGTAAAAGAAGCCCTCGGCTGCTGGGGCTGACGACCCTGAAAAATCTGAAACGGTGAGGCATTAATAAGTGTTGGTGGTGCACTGAAGGACTGCTAATCAGAATACTGCATCGGAAGACCACGGCCACGTGAAGCACCGTGAGAAACCAGAATAGCTGACTGAAAGGGCCTAGGAGGATGGCCTCTACCATATGAATCTCTACCTCCAGACGAGGTACCACTGAATCTGCCTGAATTGTGGGGCCTTTTATCCAACCCATGACCCCCTCCCTACGATAGAACCATCTCAACTTTGCGGGCCACATTGGTCGCCTCCTGAAAAGTGATCTCACTCCCGGCCTCCTTGGCCATCTGAAGATGAATCAGCTGAATAACACCGTCGATAAACCTCCTCACCCTCTCTATCTCTCGGTAGGAAGTATGACAAGAGCATGGCGAGCGCAGTCGATGAACCTGGTCTCATACTGGGTGACCGTCATGAAACCCTGCTGGAGGCGCTCAAACTGCCTTCGATAGGCCTCTGTCTGAGTAACGGGGAGAAACTTCTCCAGAAATAATACTGTAAACTGCTCCCAAGTCAAAGATGGCGATCCGACTGGCCTAGCTAAGCAATAATCCCTCCACTAAGCCTTGGCGGATCCAGACAAGCAAAATGTAGACCCCATTGGTCTCAACAATGCCCATGTTCCTAATAACCTCGTGGCAGCTATATAGGAAATCCTGGGGATCCTCAGAAGAAGCACCGCTAAAAGTAGTAGTAAAGAGCTTGGTGAACCTATCCATCCTCCACAAAGCATCGGCAAACTTTGCTGCTCCATCGCCGGTCTGAGCTGTGACACCCGGCTGAACTGCTCCAACTGGCTGAACCGCTGGAGTCTGAATCTGGGGAGCTACCTGCTCCAGAGTGTGTGTAGCAGGAGTTTGAGCCCCTCCTCCAGCCTGAGAGATGGCTGGTCCTACAGGAAGCAAGTTTGCCCGGGTGACACTCTCCATGAGGCCCACTAATCGGACCAAAGCATCCTGAAGAACTGGGGTAGAATAAACCCCTCTGGGACCTAAGCTGGGCCCACTGGAACTGCTGGAGCCGGAACCTCCTCATCAAAATCAACTTGAGGCTCCGTCACTAGGGCTGCTGCTCGGGGCTAAGATCTGCCCCTACCTCGGCCTCTAACACGGCCTCGGCCTCGCCCTCTAACACGGCCTCAGCCTCGCCCTCTGCCCCTCATGGGAGCTGCTGCTGGGGGCTCGAGCTGCTGAGTGGTAGATAAGGAAGCGCGTGTTCTCTCCATCTGCGAAAGAACAGAGTAGAGATTCAATCAATGTTGGGAAACAGAACCGCACAACAAGAGAGAGCAAATGTGAATTTTTCCTGACTCTGTAGCCCCTGGGGGATAAATACAAACGTCTCCATACCGATCCCTCAAACTCTACTAAGTTTGTCTGTGAACTGTGAGACCCATGTAACCTAGAGCTCTTATACCAACTTGTCATGACCCGAATTTCCCACCCCAGGGAGTCTTGATGGCGCCTACTAATGAGATCTAGGCAAGCCAACCCTTAACTATCTAATTCCTTACCAAATTACTTCTTTTTAACAATTACGAGCAACAACATAAAAATAGCAGAACTTTAAATAATTAAGCGGAAGATAACCATGAAATATCTGAAGGCTACGTCTATTACAACTTTTAAACCCTCAAATACCCCAAAATATAGTGTCACAGTGTCACAGACTGTATAATAGTTTCTACATACAAGGTCTGAAGAAATGCAATACACTGTTTCTGAACAAAGGAAATGAAATAGGAAATAGAGATAGATGGAGACTCCAGGGCCTGCGGATGCCTACAGGTCTACCTTGGGTCTCCGAGTGGATTGAAGGAAGCCCTCCAACTATTGTCCGAAAGTTGCTTCGGGATCTGCACACAGTGCAGAGTGTAGTATTAGCACAACCGACCCCATGTGTTGGTAAGTGCCTGGTCTAACCCCGGTGACGTAGTGATGAGGCTAGGACCAGACTCCAGATAAACCTGTGCAGTTATATAACATATGGCGGAAAAGTAACAAGTAATAAGCAATTTAAAGCTGGGGAAGGGGAACATGCTTCGGGGGTAGCTAACAAAACAAAACAACAAGAAATAACAAAGAAGCGAACAATATAACTTCTAACACAGATAAAGAGAAGTAAAGACAGCTTTCACTTTCAGTTTCCATCTTGTTGCAGGCGTGCAACCCGATCCTATTTCTCATATCTTGTGATAGGGGTACCACCCGCTCTCATTTTATCATATCTTGTGGTAGGCGTACCACCTGCTCCCATTTCATAATATCTTGTGGTAGGCGTACCACCCGCTCCCATTTCATAATATCTTGTGGTAGGCGTACCACCCACTCCCATTTCATAATATCTTGTGGTAGGCATACCACCCGCTCCCTTTTAGAGTTCATCACACAATCACAAGAAATCCCGGCAAGGGAACATAAGTGAAATAATAACTTCCTGGCAAGGGAACAAAAGCAATATAATAATTTCCCGGCAAGGGAATAACAATATCGAAATAGTCATCCCAACAAGGGAGAATCAGCTATAACCAATCTCACTTAGCCGGTACTCAGTTCAATTAATGGAATGCTCAATCATAGAAGATCATTAATTAAAGCATACAAAGTGTCATTCAAGAACACAATAAATTTCAATTTAAGACCCACGGTCATTCTTGACACCAACGTATAAATACTCGTCACCATGCCTATACGTCGTACTCAACAAGAAGCAAGTAGCAAGTATGACTCAACTCCTAATTCCTCAAGCTAGGGTTAGACCAAACACTTACCTCGAAGCTTTGAACACCACTCAAGACTCAATTATAGCTTTACCCCTTGATTCCACCACCAATCCACTCGAATCTAGTCACAAGTAACTTAATTACATCAATAAGTGCTAAATGAATCAACTCCAATGCATGAAAATGAGTTTTCCCAAAGTTTTACCCAAAAAGTCAAAATCACCCCCGGGCCCACGTGGTCGAAACCCGAGGTTCAGACCAAAACCCGATTACCCATTCCCCCACGAATCCAAATATATAATTTGTTTTGAAATGGGACCTCAAATTGAGGTCCAAATCCCCAATTTAGAAAAAACCTAGGTTCTACCCAAAACACCCACTTTCCCCAATGAAAATCTTTGATTTGAAGTTGAAATCATGTTAAAAGATGTTAAGGAGTGAAGAAAATGAGTTAGAAATTATTTACCAATGTTTTGGAGAAGAAAGGTTGTTTGAAAAATCGTCTCTTATGTTTTTGAGGTTTTGAAAAGTGAAAAATAGCTGAAATTCCCGTTTATTTATATCCCTCTCAGACCCCCTATGCGGACCGCATCAAATGGACCACGGCCGCACAGGCCTCCCGGAAGACCTGCAGTTCAGCACCCTATGCGGACCGCACAAAGGCGACTGCGGTCGCACAGCCTCCACCGAGCTCCGCACAAAGGTGACCGCGGCCGCACTGGCCCCTCCGCGGTCGCACGCGATTTCTTGAGGATCGCACTAAAGGGTTCAGAGACCTGCAACTTCCTGAATCTGCAACATCTAACTTTCTAAGCCTAAGGCATCCCGGAACCTACTCGAAACTCACCCGAGCCCTCGAAACTCCAACCCAAGTACACCCACAACTTCAAAAAAATCCTAAGGACATATTCGTGTAATCAAATTACCAAAATAACATCACGAGCATTGAATTAAACCTCGAGATCAATGAAATTTCTCAAAACTCTTTTAAACATCAAATTTCTCAATTAAGGTATGGATCGCATCAAACGACGTTCGTTTTTAACCAAATTTCACAGGAATGACTCAAGTCATATATAAGACCTGTACCGGGCGCTGGAACCAAAATACGGGCCCGATACCATTACTTTCTAATCAGTTTTCATTTCAAATTTCCTTAAATAATTTCACTTAAAAATTTATTTCTCGGGCTTGGGATCTCGGAATTCGATTCTGGGCATACGCCCAAGTCCCATATTTTCCTACGCACCCTCCGGGACCGTTAAATCACGGGTCCGAGTCCGTTTACCCAAAACGTTGACCGAAGTCAAATTAGCTCATTCTATAATCGAAACTTATCGTTTTCACAGATTATCATATTTAAGCTTTCCGGCTACGCGCCCGGACTGCACATGTAAATCGAGGCGACTCTAATGAGGTTTTCAAGGCCTCGGAGACACAGAAATCAACTGAAAGCAAGTGACATTATACTGACAAAAATAACATATATTTCTTAAAATTATAGCTTATTTGGCCAAGCTTCTCCAAAGTCAAAAGCATTTTTTTTCAATAAAAGTGTTTTTTTCAAAGTTGAAGTGTTTGGAAACTTTTAAAAGCAAAAAATGTTTTTGAGTAGAAGTAGAAGCAATTTTGGAGAAGCCGAATAAAGTAGCTTCTCTCCAAACACACTTTTTCGAAAAACACTTTTGAGAAAAATACACTTAGAAGCAGTTTTTAAAAGCTTGGCCAAACACTAACTGCTGCTCAGAAGAGCTTTTCAAATTAATTAGCTAAACATAAACTCTTTTTCACCAAAAATACTTTTGAAAAAAGTCACTTCTCAAAATAAGTTGATTTTAGCAGCTTGGCCAAACAAGCCATTAGTCTAGCAATGTGCAATTGATCCCGGAAATGCCTCCTATTGTTGTTCTCCTTCACTTCTCCTTCTAGATTCAAAGCCAGTATGATATAAAAGAAGAATCTATGTTAAATTTTATAAATTTTTGCCAAGATCGTATTTTAGAGCTCAAGTCCAAATATATGGACTTATTTTCAAGAAGTCCAAGAAGCTCAAGATTGTTTTCAAGAAGCCAAGATTCTTTCCTTCTTAAAATAAGATTTATTTTATTCCTTTTAGAATAAGGATTTTCCTTTTAGTAGGATTCTAGTTTCTTTTCCTTGTATAATAGGGATTTTACTTTCCTTTTCTTTAGTAATTTCATTTCCTTATTAGAATAGAATTATAGTTATCAAATAAGAGACCCTAGGCCTATATAAAAGGTTCTCATGCCTTGTAGAAGGAAATTCACGTTTTTTGAGCTTTACCCTAATTTGCATTAGAGTATTTTTCTCTATTTTGTCTTCTTTATCCATGTTTTTGGTTCCAAGAAAGGTGGCGATAGTCTTTATCTTGTATTTAATTGCGTGTGGTGTTTCTTTATCACATTAATTGATTCCAAGTGGTGACTTTAGGAATTTTTTAGTTCTTGATCATTCAAGAACACGTTTCTTGATCTAAATTCGTTCGTTTAATAACCTAGAATCAGAACTTTCATTGAACCTTTACAACATCAATATTTACTTGTTTTGAGTGAATATATAGTCTTTCTTATAGTTCATATTGTGATCTTTCACCTCGTTTTAGAATCATCAGATTCCGGGTCCTAAAACCCGAGATACGTTATTTCTTGAAATTGGCCCATAAAATCGCGTTTTCATTTCAAGTTCTTGATCCTGGTAGTTTGGTTCTTTGTTAACTCAAAGAATCACATCAATTTGGTATCAGAGCTATAATCCATAGGTCCCAGGTTGATGAATTCATCACATCAATTTGGTATTAGAGTAGCAGGAGGTGAACGTAATATGCAAGCAAGAAAAGGTCGTTGGGTTCAAGAAGATGAAGAAACGAGACAATATGAATCTTTTTTTCATACTAGATGTACCTCTCATGGAAAAGTTTGTTTGTTAGTCATTGATCGAGGGTGTCACATAACTATCATTTCTGAAGAGATGGTTATTAAACTTTGTTTGTCAACCAAATTTCATCCATATCCTTACAACATGGAAGTTGAAGATGATGATATTTTAGAGGTAACTCGTCAATGCCTGGTATCTTTTTCTATTGGTAAGATCTATAAAGATATGATTTGGTATGACGTAGTGAAGATGGATGCTTGTCACTTATTACTTGGAAGACCATGGGTGTATGATAGGTGTTCTAAATATGATGAAGACCTTAACACTTATTCTTTTACAAATGATGAATATAAGATTATTTTAGTACCATTGAATCCCGAAGAAATTGCTAAAAATCTGAAGTTCAATGATGATTCTTTTATGAACAAATTACGAATAATTGGTCCAATCAATAGAGAAAAGTCTTTGAACGTTAGTCGAATCAAGGAGGAGGAGCATGAACTGGATCTACAAGTTAAGGATTTACCTCCGAAGTTTGATGATGACCTGGTGGAGCATCCCATATGTGAGCTTAACTTTTCACCTAATAGAGATGCTCAACATAATATTAATTTGATTGTTGATTCTATCCTTCCAAATGACGCATCATATTGCATTAATCCAGAAGTCCATTAAATTTTGCAAACACAAGAGGAAGGGTTGCTTAAAAATGACTCCATAATAGGAGGGTTAGAGTTCATATTTTGTTCTAGTTTTTTTCTTGCCCCGACGGATGAATATTTTAAGAATATATAGGAACGGGAAATCTCTACACAAATTCCATCTATGGTTATGATCTAGTTCAATATGAGAGTTGCTGATTAATTCTCAAGAAGATATACTTCGATCTCCAAGCCTGATCCAAAGGTACTTGAATTTGATTCTTTTATAAGTTTTTGTGGTACTAAATTGACTTTTTTGGGCATATCCCATAAGCAGCACATTGACATGGAGAAGTTCAAGATTCCTGAAGATAAAAAGGAAATAACTTATGATTATGGATTAGTGTTTGAAAATCTATTTAGGAACTTATTGCAGAAACTATTGGTACAAAGTTACTATTGAGAAAGTGGGATTTAGTTCGGCCACATGCTAAGCTTTGTTACAATATGATGAAGCTCTTTGACAAGTTAGAAAAATGCAACTTAGAGCTTGACGAATATGAGTTCAACCAAATCATGGATGTTGTCAATAATTTTCCATTTGTGGAGTCTTTAGACTCGAGGACGAGTCTTTCTCAACAAGGGGAGAATGATACAAAAGAAGAATCTATGTTAAATTTTATTAATTTTGGCTAAGATCATATTTTAGAGCTCAAGTACAAACATATGGACTTAGTTTCAAGAAGCGCAAGAAGTCCAATAAGCTCAAGATTGTTTTCAAGAAGCCAAGATTCTTTCCTTCTTAAAATATGATTTATTTTATTCCTTTTAGAATAAGGATTTTCCTTTTAGTAAGATTCTTGTTTCTTTTCCTTGTAGAATAAGGATTTTACTTTCCTTGTCTTTAGTAATTTTATTTCCTTATTAGAATAGGAATTATAGTCATCAAAGAAGAAACTCTAGGCCTATATAAGAAGTTCTCATGCCTTGTAGAAGGAAATTCACGTTTTGAGCTTTACCCTAATTTGCAATAGAGTGTTTTTCTCTATTTTGTCTTCTTTATCCTTGTTTTTGGTTCCAAGCAAGGTGGTAGTAGTCTTTATCTTGTTTTCAATTGCGTGTGGTATTTCTTTATCACGTTAATTGATTCCAAGTGGTGACTTTAGGAATATTTTAGTTCTTGATCATTCAAGAATACGTTTCTTGATCTAAATTCGTTCGTTTAATAACCTAGAATCAGAACTTTCATTGAACCTTTACAACATCAATATTTACTTGTTTTGAGTGAATACATAGTCTTTCTCATATTTCAGATTGTTGTCTTTCACCTTGTTTTTGAATCATCAGATTCTGAGTCCTAAAACTTGAGAAACGTTATTTCTTGAAATTGGCTGACAAGCTACGTTTTCGTTTCAAGATCTTGATCCTGGTCGGTTGATTCTTCGTTAACTCGAAGAATCACATCACAATATCTATTTAATTTTCTCCTTGTATGTTGAGAGGCTTAAAAAAATTTGAACCTCCATTATCTGGTTTTTTCGAATTCAAAGTTGAGATTTTAAAAAAGTCAGACTGAAGTTTGAATATTGGAGCCATTCTTTTCGAGCTGAAGTCGATTTCACTTTACCGTGGTTGAAAAATAGAAGTACACCATTAAAAGTTGCTCGAGCTTTAATTTTAGAAATTAGGATTTTTGAGTTTGTTAGTTGTTTGGATTAGGTGTTGTCCTTTGATTGAAAATATCAAAATGAGTTTAAAACTTAAATTTGAAGTGACTTGGAGTAAATTTGAGTTAAATTTGAGAAGAGGCTCAAGGAAAAAGAAGATGAACACGTGAAGCTCCATCGATAGAATTTATTTGTATAGCAATGTGTAATATTGTAGAATAATATATAAATACCTCTTATATACTATAGGGGTATATAAACACCTCTTATACATTATTATTATCATGACCCGAAATTTCAATTGTCGGGATCGTGATGGCGCCTAATATGTCACTTGCTAGACAAGCCAACATTAGAATAATCTACTCCTTTTAACAGTTAAGTTAGATATTAAAGAAGAACTGAGATAACTGAATAAATTTAAAGTAATAATGCGGAAACTGAACTAGCCAAATATCTATTACAATTCCCTAAATCTGGTGCCACGAGTGCACGAACTACTAGAGTAATACACATAAGGGTCTGAAATATGTAACAAGATGTTCGAATGAAAGTACAGCTAAATAGACAGAGGATGGGGACTTCAAGAGTTGCGGGTGCTGAATAGCCATACCTCAAGTCTCCGTGAAGGTATGATCCGAGCTCGCTAATAACCGCCGCTGGGACCGCAAATGCGGAGGAGGCATCGCAAATGCGAACCCCTTCTCATCTCTGCATTGTTCGCAAATGCGAGAAATTGTTCGCAAATGCGAACATGGGCAAGACCACATTTGCGACTATGTGATCACAAATGCGAGGAACACCCCTCCCCAGCTCCCATCACAATTGCGAGGAATTATTCGCAATTGCGAACATTGGCTTCCACAGCTACTCTTCGCAAATAGGATGAGTAGGTCGCAAATGCGAACCCAACAATGGTCACAAATGCGAGGCTTGATCTCGCAATTGCAAGATCAGAGGCTCTGCAATAGAACTGAAGCACACCAGCAAAATTTCTAAGTTCAAAACAATCCGTAACTTATCCGAAAATCACCAGAGCCCTCGGGGCTCCAAAATCAAACATGCACACAAGTCTTAAAATATCATACGAACTTGCTCACGCGATAATCTCCAAAATAATACTTAGAACTACGAATTTAGTACCAAATCAAATGAAATTCTCAAGAACACTTTGAAATTCCTGTTTTCACAACCGGACGTCTGAATCACTTTAAACCAATTTCGTTTTTCACCAAATTTCACAGACAATTCTTAAAAATCATAATGAACCTATACCGGGCTCCTAAACCAAAATGCGGACCCGATACTAACGAAATTAAACATTAACCAAATTTTTAAAATCATTCATTTTTCAGACTTTTAATTTTCATTAAAAATTTATATCTCGCGTTAGGGACCTCAGAATTCGATTTCGGGCATACGCCCAAGTCCCATATTTCGATACAGACTACCGGGACTGTCAAAATATGAGTTCGGGTTCATTTACTCAAAACGTTGACCGAAAGTAACTAAATCAATTTTTACAGGCAAAAATTATTACTGACATCAACTTTCAACATAAAATCTTTCCGAAAACACGCCCGCATCGTGCACCAAATCTAGGATAAATAAAATGATGTTTTAAAGGTTTCGGAATACATAATCGAGTTCTAAAATATAATATGACCTTTTGGGTCATCACAATTATATTCAAGATTGATACATTATTTACATGTGTTTAATAGAGATTTCTTCCATATTTTTCTTCTTATACACCTATCTACCTAGCTTATCACCAAAATATTTTTGTTTTTATTTTTTAACATAAAAGGCATGAAACTTATATTACTTAAAACACATTACAAAATGCGGATATAGTCTTTAGAACATTACTATTGCCCATACTTGCTAAATAAGTACATACACCGGTAGAGATGCTCTTAACACTATTACATATTTCATGCTTGTCCCTCAATACTTCTTGTTCAACAAACTAAGGTGGACGAGCATGGTAAAAACACTTGGCAGTAGAGGGGTGCTTGATTGCTTCCTTCGCCATCAGGTATGCCACTTCATTACCTTCCCTAAAGTTATGCGTCAATATTGGGAGCTTCAGTTGGTGCATATATATCTTTATATACTTTTGTACACTTATATGCATAATGTACCTGACTTGTATAAAAATGTATAAAAGTGTATAAGCGTTTCTAGACGAACTTTTTCTGTGATTTTGAGTTTAATTCTTTTTCAAACAGGTCCAAATTCCATCAAATGACTTCAAGTTTTGTAAAACAAATCTAAATAACAACCATTCCAAGATTCTCATAAAATCATATTCGAAATTTAAACCTACTTATTTAAGCTCGTTCAATAATGGAAGATTACGTTAAAAATCTAATTTTTACAATCTTAATGGATTTAGTTTGTTGGACTAATATTTGAGTGATAATTTCTGATTCGAAGATTGGGTTAGAAGCTTGAGCATTTTAAAAAAATTCTGAATAGCAATTTCGAGAACCAATTTGGGTTGGATATTAAATATTGGCTTGTTAATTTTGGGTTACAACTTTGTAATGTTGTATGTAAGTCACCTAATTGCAATGTATATGTGTGGACTGTATTTATATGCAATTCTCTCATAATATTATTAATGATAAAATACTTTATTGTTTGATATTCCCTCCGGTCTACAATAAGTATTTTTTGGCCTTTTTTATGGTCCAAAATAAGAGATTTTTCTAGATTTCAAGAATGAATTAATTATTTTATATTACCCTTGGAGTAAACAGTGTTGAAATATGTGTTAGGAGTGTTTATGTAAAGAGAGAGTAAAAGTTAATATAATCAATTTTATTTCTAATTAATGCTAAAAGATAAATTTCTTAATTTGTGTAAAAATAATCAAAAACTTACTTATTGTGAATAGAAAGAAGTACAAATTATTAGTAAGAAATATCAAGTATCGGGAGACAAATGATAATATTGTTTACTCCGTCATGGAGTAGTATTATTTAGAGCGATAGAATTATATTAGTGGAGACAGATAATAAATTGACAGCCTGACATGAAATAAATAAGAAAGGGACTTCAATAGAGGAAACAGAGAACGCCCCTCTTCACAACAAATATCTGTATTCCTGTAATAACATCACATTCTTTCAAGTTCCAACCTCATTCTTATTTCTATAGGACCCTCAACACTTTTTCCTGTTGTAATAAATCTGTTTGTTAATGTTAACAACGTCCTAAATATATTCCCAAAAAAAAATTCAGAAAGAGAAAAAGTTCCATCCATGTATTTCATGTTTTCGTTGCTCGGAGGTTAGTGGTGGCCCCTTCCTAGATCTTGCCAAGGCTGTTACGTGGTCCGGGCCCGGATCTAAATGGGCTAAACGGGGTGGGCTCTGGCGGGCTGGTTCCAAACGGCCCCGGACTTAACGGTCCTGAAGGGTGGAACCGGCCCACGGGCCTAATTGTTTCGGGCTATTTTTTTTATTTTTTTTATCTAACGCAATTTCTTGTAAATTATATTATATAATTGTGACTTAAATCTTCTAATTCTAATTTAAACACAAAAAATTGTAAATAAATATCCAAGGGAATGCCTTATAATTTTTATTATTACGAATTCACAAAAAATGGCAATATCTTTCTTATTCTTTCTCCCCTCAATGGAATGAGCACAATAAGGTGCTAATACCACCATTAAAAGGAAAAAAAAAACTAATGAAGATGTGCCAAAATATAAGTTACATATTAGTCTACGTATTATCTCTAACAAATTTCATAAATCTTTCAAGGTTCGGAGGAATTTCCGTTGGTGGTCGCGAAAAAGAAACTTGTTCATCACCGCTTCCGGGCGAAGCAGCATCCTCCGCTAGTTCCGCTAGCATTTCTTCATAAGCTTCGTCTATCTCTGGTTGTGATTCAGCAAGTCCAAAATTTCTTCTTTCCGAACGGATCCAATCTCTGAAGTGTACTGATTTTTCCAAGCTCTCCCTCATAGACGCTCTATGATTACCGATTTGAAGTGTCGCTTAACTGAAAACGCTCTCCGATGCCACTGTTGAAGCTTGAATACTTAAAATATCTCGAGCCATCCTTGAAAGAACCGGATAGTGTTTTTCTTTGTCCTTCCACCATTCCAAAACATTAAAGGAGCCGTCGGGATTCTTTGATTCAAGTCCCTGCGACAAATAAACTTGAAGCTCATTTAGTTGTGAATTATCACCTTGAGAACCCCTGAACCCCGTCCAAGAACTAAGTGTTTTTAGGCCCGCAGTTCTTTTAGATGATTGCGAACTAAACGAAGTAGGAGTTGGAACAGTTGGTCTAGCATGATCTAAGGCAAGTTGATAAGCATTATAAATTGTTTGAGCATTTATTTTAATTGAGGATTTTGCATCTGCAAGTGTAGCAAATTCCTCATCTGAAAGTGATAAAGCCTTATAAATATTTGTATACCAAAAGTGAGGACCTCCTAATTTCATGGTAGGATTTAACGTGACAGCAACACCCTAAATAGAGAGGATAGGAAAAAAATATTTTTTAAACTTCTCTTTCATAGAATCGATAGCAAGTTGATAAATTACACCACCTTCTAAAAATTGAGTAAACAAATTTGCAAGTTCTACAATATAAACTAAACAGTTAGAAATAGTAGGATAATATTGCTTAGATAATTCATTTGTAACAACATGAAATTGTTCTAAAAATTCTACAAGAATTTTAACATTAGTCCAATCATGATTTGTAAGATGCTCATTATCATCATCATCACCACCACCACCAACACAAGCATTAAACGTTGTGTTTATTGGGTTTCTATATTCATATGCAACAACTAAACTTTCATACATGTAATTCCATCTAGTCGGACAAGGTTTAGGAACCTTTCTTTCTTTAAGGCCAAATTCATCACATTTTTTAAAATATTCTCTAAATCTACTTCTACTGTTTGAATAAAAAAGCCAATTAAGATCCATTTTAACCTTTCAATTTCAACATTTAAAATTTTCATACCATCCGATAATTAAATGGTAAATATGACAAAGATATCTAACATGGAAAATAACTAAATGCAGGATTTAGTGTAGTTGTAAGCAAGCCTATAGCATTAGAGTCACTAGAAGCATTATCCATTGAAACTGATATTATTTTATCTCTAATGCAAAAATATCTACAAATATCTGCAACTGTGTTAGCAATAAACTTACCTGTGTGACGTGAATTAATTATTCTATAAGCAATAATGCGCTTTTGCATTATCCATTCCTCATCAATCCAATGAGTGGTAACAGTAAAATAATCACAGTCATTACCACTTCTCCCAATATCAGTAGTAATGGCAACGCGACAATTTATATGAGTAAATAAATAACGCAAATATTGTTCATAATCATGTTTATATTTATCAATATCTCTCTTTACGGTTGTGCGAGACCATCCTTTATAAGTAGGATTAAAAAATCTTCTAATATAATGCACAAAGTGAGGGTTAGAAGGAAAACTATAGGGTAAGCACATAACATTAACCATTTTTGCCAATTCTTCACGATCTTTATTTGGATCGTAATATAAAATGTTGTTGATACCCAATTTTTCCCTCTATATTTTTAAATACAAAAAATACTTTCAAAATAACATATGTATGCATATATAAGTATGTCCAGATGTTTTTATTACTTTCCTTAATTTTTAAAGATTTTTAAACAAATTTATTCCCCTATTTTATTCATAAACAACCCAGTAATAATTCCCAAAATTATCATTTTTGGTGATTCATTTATTGGATTCTCATATTTATACTAAAATATAGCTAAGATAATTTTGCATAGTTTTACAAATTCATTTAGTATTTGTAAAGATAAATTGAATATAATTGCAATATTAGCCCCTTTTAAGATTTAATTGCGTTTATATTTATAAAATTAAGTCCAGTATTTGTAATTTGATAATTATATGCCATAAATCATTTTAGCACTTTTAATTTATTTCCAGAATTTAATATACTATTTTGTATAAAATAAAGGGAAAAAATGGCTATTTAAAATCTAGCCAGATTTCATTTCAATTGTAGCCCAAATTCTACCCCAATTAAAACCCAATTATCCTGGACCAATTCCCACTCATACCCGACCCCGACCCAATTAAAGCTGACCCATACCCAGATCCCCACCTAACTCCTTAAATCTCAGTCGTTGATCATTTAGATCAACGACCACCGGCTGCCGTTTCCTAATTAAACCCAAAAGATCCCCTTAACCCATTTCATTTGTTACCATACGCCACCTTTGAAATCCCTCCTCTCCCAAATCCTCTCTACAACACCCTCAAACCCTAGTCGCGGCCACCCTAATCCGCCCTAATCTATGGCATTCCGAGGTCATCAGAGATCTGTACCAGCCTTCCATGGCTTCTACGTGTTTGTTCTTATGATTTCAAGGCCAGACTATGAAGAACTCTGGTCCAGTCTTTGTTCGATTTTAGTTCATGGCCTTTCTCCGGTAATCTTTGACCCTTTCTCCGGCCAGCCATGGCCGTTCAAGTCAGACCTTTGACTCTCCTGGTTAGATCGGTAACTTTAAAGGCCTTTCTCGTTGCTTTTGGGTTCTTCTGAAACCCTAATTTCTAAGACCTTTCGATTTCTTTCAGATCTACTTTAGATCTATGCTTGTTTTGAACTTTAAGCATCTTCTCAAAGTTTCTTCAATTTTGCTTTCAAAAACGACTCTTTGTCTTTTCCGATTAAGGTTTTTCCTGTTAAATTATTTCAAAATCTCTTCTCTAACTTTTAATACGTTTAAGATGTGTGCTTGTTTGTTTAAATTCTTGCTTAACTCGTCTATTTACCATCTTTCGAACTCGTTGTTGAAAACCCTAATTTCTTTTGGGTCTTAGTCGAGTTCTAAAAGCTGTTTGTCAGATGAGTGTTTGTTTAGTTAAGTTTTGTTTGATTTGTTTGTTTATCATATTTTAAGCTCTACAATTGTTGAAAAACCCTATGTCTTTGCATCTGAAACTGTTCGTTTAAATACTTGACTCGATTTGAAGTTAATTGTTTTAGAATCTCTTTTCCTTTATGCGATTCCTCTAACTCTGGGTTTCTACTATCTTTAATACTTGACTATGCTTAAAACCCTAACTTTTCAAAAGGTTTCTCATCTGTTACTATGAGACCTTTGCATGCTTCTGATACTTTATTTTTTGCTTCACTATTAATTCAACTTGACTTGACCTATTTGACTATCATGCTTCGAACGTTTGCTATCTACTAAACTTTGTGCTACTATTGCATGCTGTTGCTTTTGCCAATAGGTTTGGCCTCGCATGTCTAGTGTTTTGTGTGTTCTATTTATATGCTGAGGTTCTTTCTTTGATTGATCTTCAATCTTGTGACTGATTTCAAAACATTTCTTTTATGAATTCTAATTTCACTCACCTGTCAAGGTTAATTGATTCCTTTCCTTATTTTGCTTTGCTGAACCCTTTCCCAAAATAAGTATATTACTGTACTTAGACTGGATTACTTACTCGATGGTTTTACTACTCCTTTTATGGCAACAATCATTCTGCTTATAAACTGATTTTTCTTTCCTTATTTTGAGCTTGTCACTGCCCGTTAAACGAGTGATCTCTTAATTAAAGGGGATCCACTTGGTTAATTGATTCCGATTGTGATTATTTCCATATTTGTATGGAAACTTTACTTATTACCTTACTTCTCACATGTTTTTAAAAGTTATAAGTACCCTGCACCTTCTCTTCTTTTAGACACACGAACACACGAGGAACACTTTTAGTTCTGAACTCACACTTACACTTAAAACACTCTCTCTTGATTTACTACTTGTACTGTGGCCTGTATAGCTGGCTGAAAGTCAAAGCTATATTTCGAAGTCCTGCTACCTTTCTTTACTGCATTTTTGCTTCTTTGACTGCTATGTTCTAGTTAAGTTTTCAGCATCAGCAACAACATGGTTACTTAATATTCTTGCCTTCTTATCTGCCTATTGCTTGTATCTAATTCAATACCTTATTTAGCATGCTGTAATTTCTTTTCTCATGTTCTAAATCAATGTATTATGAATCCTAAATTCCTACCCCAATATGTTTGATACTTATGGTTTGTTTGGGGCATGACAACATTGAATATTGCTGAACATGACTCAAACTTGGTCCTCCTAGGATCATAACCTCCATGTTACCCTTGTATGTTGTGTGTTCTGGTTGATTTTACAAGCATGACAACACTCCCTATTGTTGTGCATGCCAAGAATTAACTTATGCCTAAGTATATAGGCTCCTTGCAATGGATTCCCAAACCCCTGCCCCTTTGATGTAAAATTATCAACTTGTTTGAAGTGTTAATGGTCGTTTCCCAGCACCAGTTTCCATCTTCTTTACTTTGTTAGTTCTCAAAGCTCTGTTTCTGCACTTGCACTCTCCTCTTAGACTTAAGTTCTGCCCCCTTCATGTGAGCCTTGCCTTGGGACCCATGAGCTCCCTCTGAACTTGGATACATGAGGGCTGGCGTTTCCACATTGCACTTGTCCCTATTCTGGTTATGAAACTTGGGTGTGAGCACTGCCCGGTATCTTATTGAGGCCCTTGGGGAACTCTAACACACTTAAGTCCGAGAAAGGCTTTGGATCAGGGTCTTTGAGTTGGTTTATCTCATAACTCAGATAGGAAGTCAAGAATCAGGCTTTCTCTGGTTGTAATTCTTTTCTTTGTATTTTCCTAATGTATTTATTATTTAATATTCTTGATTTGTAATAAGTTGTAATAAACATTTAGGGCTGGCTAGTGAAAGGGGTTGGGTATTTTATGCATGTCAAGGGTAGAAACCATGCCTATAGGACTATTTTAAATTTCTGCATATTCAAACTGCATTTAGAAACCATGTCTATAGGACTTCTTGTCCAACTTCACATCTAGATAACCTGCCTATAGGGATCATCTAAAATCCTGCGCATTTGTCACCGTTTAGATACCATGTTTTAGCGCCCAAGTGGTTATAATCCAGTAACTCGTTAAAACCAATACATATAGAAATCATGCCTATAGGGGTTTATAAGTAAAATCCTGTTCGTTTCTACTCACATGCAATGTTAGGTATCATGTCTATAAGGATCTAAAATCAGTAACGCATAGAAATCATTCCTATAGGGATTCTTAAATAATTCTAATTCGCTTCATTCACATTCGATGTTAGATATCATGTTCATAGGGATTAAAATCTGTAATAGTAGATACTATCACATGTAGAATCTGTAATCAGTCTAATTTAATTTTATACATTCTGCATCTCTTTTAATAATCTAATTCCCTTACTTAACAAGGTTTAGCAAGAATGCCTATAGGATCTCAAACACTTCGTTATTACTGTCTCATCACCTTCTGAACTCGGTAGATATCATGTATATAGGACCCCGTCTAAATACTTAGTCAAGCCTTGGAGTAATAACTGTAAACTACATCTGCTTCTGTTAATTACTACAACCACCAGGTAGGCCTGATTCAGACTTCTTATCTGAGTTATGTAATAAAATAATCTGCCTCAATAATTAACTTCCCTCGTCTTTATGTGCTTTAATCAGACCCAAAAAGTATGTAAAAGTCATGCTAGTTATGTGCTTTTGTTTGAGGAGGTATACTTTAGCCTTATGTGTTATGTGCTTTCCCTTTAACGTGCACTCTTCTATATGTTTTGTATGCCGTCTGAGATTTTTACTTTTGAAACCTCAAGTCAGCCTAACATCCCTCCCTTTTAGGACTAGTAGTCTTAAGTGCCTCCGGGACTTATAGGAATGGGACAGGTAATAGCATGCAATAAGTAATTGAGACCAATCCGCGCTTTAATACCTTAACGGGGTGGGAAGGGTAGATATGGATATGATGACCACGCGATAATGTCACATGTAGCCCCTCATTGAGGAGTGATTACCGGACATTGTGTGGGGTGATCCATATTAAATATAAACCTAGGACCCCTTTCCTTTATTTGCAAACTTTTCCTTTTTTTTTAAAACGCTTCTTTCAAATGTTCTTTCTTTTATGTGTTTAAATTCCCTAATATTTGAGCCCATACCTGTCTATTCGCTAAATTCACAATAACTGTCTGGCTGGGAACCACACTAGTGGATCTTGAGGGGTGCCTAACACCTTACCCTTGGGATAATTTCAAGCCCTTACACAATCTCCGGTTATTCAAACAAACTCAGAGTTGAATCTATATTGGTGTCCTAATGCACCTTAATCATTAGGTGGCGATTCTTCAAATGCAAACCCAGTTCCCAAAAGGAACGAGTTGTCCCTCCAAATGTCATAAACCCGATTTCGTGAGAAAACGGGGGCGCGACAACATGACTACTGTGCTGGGAATTTTTAGGCTTTTACCATTTCAGACTATTACTGTGAATTTATTCTCCTTTATGTGCAATTACTTGTTTAATTTCTTTAAGCATTCAATTCCCTTTTCAAAAACTGACTTATCTTTTTGTTTTCCTTTACTAATTTCCTTTATTACTGCTTTAAATTAGGAAACTGTTGTATTTACTGCTTTCTTAAACGTGCAAATACGTGACAACATGTTTTTAATTATTGCATAATCATGTTCAACATCATATTCCATTCGTGCCAAACAAATCCCATAGTAATGCTTAAAATGAGTGGTTGCGCTCTTTTGATATTATCACCCCCTAAATCCGGAAAAGGCATATTTGTGGTAAAACCAGTTTATCAACGGTGTAGTCGATGGTTCTGTGCCTTTCCTCCTTGAGTTGTCCGCTCAAGGGTACCAGTCAAAAACCCCATAGAAACCTTACTCTGTTTAAACTATGCACGCATCATGGTCAAACCTAGACGAGTCAGTTATGTTGTCCGCATAATGACTCTTTAAGATAGCCTTGTCCAAAGTCCACTGGGTTTTCCTGAACCCAAACGAACACTACCATGTTTTGTGCATTTATTTGGAGAACTAAATGCTTCATGCTAATTGTTGATGTTAAATAGTCGAGTCTTGTGGAGGTAGGGTCTTAACCCTTTTGTTTTGCAGAAAATGAAGAACGAGGTCCCCAACATTGGTATGGTTAGCATACCCTCACTCTTGCTAGACTAGTGGAGAAGTCTTCCATCAAAAGACCAAATCAATGAGTGCAAATAGAGGGCCGCCAAAGCTAGCAAAAAGTTGGAATATCTGGAATACAGTCTGCTGGAATTGGAAGGAAAAGTGAGGAAAAGAGTCACCGACTGCCAGAACGCTGAGGAAAACGAAGGAGAACACCTGGCAAAGGCATTTTTACTGGTGAACCTACGCGAACTGGAGGATCTGATCAACGAGAGCATTCAACCTAAGGAAGGTCCTTCTGGGACCAAGTAGATATGAGTTCATCTTTTTCACTTTATAAATGTAATAAGGCCAATGGCCATTAGTGACTTTTATTTCTTGCTTATTTAGTGTCAATTTGGGATTCATCTGTTTTTATCAATAAAATGAGACATTTAGCATCCTATGTTCTCCAAATCAATCCGTCGCTAGGCCTACCTCGGGCACAAAGAGGTCCCCAAATTAGCAAACAATTTACATTCTCGCACTATGTGTTTAAAGATTGTAATGCTTTTTTATAAAACTCACTAACTTGTTACCTTTTTGTTTTTACTTTTTGTTTTATTATTCCCCTTCCCCAAAGGTTAGTTCGCGCACTCTGGAAACATCATCTTATTCCACGAAATCCAGGAGCTCTCCACCCACTCATCCTCTCAGTCTTGTAAAAAACAAGAGCAAAAGGAATATGGAAGATTTGAACAACACCAGAAAAGAGAACTCAACTGAACGGGTAGAGGTCACTCATGGTCATGGTACTCAGGTTTCCAAAGAAAATGCATCCCAACTCGAACAAAAGCTACTGAAATTTCTAGAAGAACTTGATCAGGTTCGGAATCTGGCAAATCTGTCATTTTCTCTCACCACTCCAGATATCAATTTCCCAAATGCTCAGAACCCCACACCTCCACAGAATATCCCAAAGCAACAAAACCATCCCGCTCCTTACCACCACTGCAACACCTACCATACCTCAAACAACACCCCACTGCTCATCCCAGAACACCAAAACTCCACAAATGACCACTTTCACACCCACCATAGCACCCCCATCTACGTGGAGACTATGCCACACTCCACCCAACCCATCTCAAACACACCCGAGTCTGATGATAAAGAGTCACTCATCACGAACCTGGCTGAAGAGCTTAAGAAATTGACTAGCCGAATCCAAGGCGTTGAAGAAAGCAAGGGAATTGAGGGGCTGAATTATGAAGATCTTTGCATATAGCCCGATGTCGAACTACTAGAGGGGTACAAACCTCCAATGTTCGAAATGTTTGATGGTACATGGGATCCAAGGGTCCATTTGAGAACGTACTGTGATAAGCTGGTCAGAGTGGGGAAAGACGAGGGAATCCGCATGAAGCTTTTCATGAGGAGTCTGAAAGGAGATGCCCTATCTTGGTACATTAGTCAGGATCCGAAGAAGTGGTCAAATTGGGTAAGCATGACGTCCGACTTCATGGACAGGTTTAGGTTCAACACCGAGAATGCGCCAGATGTGTTTTATATTTAGAATCTAAAGAAGAAGCCTACAGAAATATTTTGCGAGTATGCTACTCGTTGGAGGTCCGAAGCTGCTAAGGTTAGACCTACCTTAGAGGAGGAATAGATGAACAAATTCTTTGTCCGGGCTCAAGACCCGCAGTATTATGAAAGGCTAATGTTGATTGAGAGCCATAAATTTTCTGACCTCATCAAACTGGGTGAAAGAATCGAAGAAGGCATTAAAAATTGTATAGTTACAAACTTCGAGGCCTTGCAAGCTACAAATAAGGCCTTGCAGTCCGGTGGTGTGTCCAAGAAAAGGGACGTAGGGGCTATAATGGTTAAAAAAAGAAACAAATCTCCCATCAAATATCAAACATACCCAATACCTCCACTCACATATCAACCTACTCCGAACTACCAAGCACCCTCACCCTCCTACCAAACTCTACCACCCACTTATCAATCACCTCCACCCTCCTCATATCAGCCTACTTCACCTAGATATTCCTAACCCGCTCATGTCTACCAAACCTATAATGCTCAACCATCCCACTATCAGTCCCCTCCCATATGCCAAAACTTCCCTAGACCTCGACCAAATTTCAATCGTAGACCTTCTAAACAATACACAGCCATTGCTGAACCTATTGACCAGTTGTACGAAAGACTCAAAGTTGCTGGTTATGTCACCCCTATCCTGCTGCAACACCTGAGAACCCTTCTCAGTGGGTTAACCTAAATAAATCCTGTGCATACCACTCTGGCATGAAGGGACACACCATCGATGAATGTCGTTCTCTAAAGGACAAGATCTAGGCTTTGATTGACAACAAGGTTATTGTGGAAAAGGAACCCGCTCCGAATGTCCGCAATAATCCCCTGCCAGACCATAAGGATGGAGGTGTTCACATGATTGAAATAGAGGTTGATTGGGATCCCGAGGGATCAATTGGTTTGATTGCAGAAGGTGATGACCCAAAGAAGTCAATAGTTACCCTTAATCCAATCATAGTCCCGATTCAGCCATCTGGGGATGCTGAGGTAAATATGTTTGTGCCACTTGTGTTTAAAGCAACGTCATCTGCAAAGACACCATTGCCAATTGAGGTCAAATTCGTATCTCCAGCAAATGCACCTGCACCGTTCGAAGTTGCGATTTTACCACCCAAGGTACATGCTCCGTTCGGAGTGAAGATATCCACGCCGATCCTAGTGGCGATGTCAACCATGATGCCATTCCATACAAAGGCAATACCCTTGGACTATACAACCGAGGGAAGGAGGAAAGGCAAAGTTAGGTTCGAAGAGACTATTGTAGCACAGGGTATGATGAGAACTGGTAGAGTTTATACCCTTGAAAATTTAGCTGAGTCAAGCAAGTAGGCCTCCAATTGGTCACCCATCATTGAGACTAGGCCGGATGATCTTTGGAGAAAGATACAGGCCAAGGAATACTCGGTCATCGACCAGTTGAACAAAACACCGATGCAAATTTCTATCCTTGCTTTGCTACAAAATTCAGAGGCATACAAGAATGCCCTGTTGAGGGTGCTGAGTGAAGCATACGTGCCAAGCAACATCACTGGCGAGGAAATGGCTAACATGGTGGGACAGGTATTGGAAAGTCATAAAATTACTTTTCATGAGGATGAGCTACCACCTGAAGGGTTGGGTCACAGCAAGGCACTGCACATCACCGTGCAATGCAAAAACTATTTTATCACCAGAATCCTGATCGATGGAGGGTCCGGTCTCAACATTTGTCCGTTGGTAACACTTAAGAAATTGGGCAAGGGATTGCATGAAATAAAGGACGGATCTATCAACGTGAAAGCCTTCGACGGTTCCCAAAGGTCCACCATTGGGGAAATTAGTCTGTGTTTGTAAATGGGGCCAACTTGGTTCGATATTGATTTCCAAGTGATAGACGTGCCAGCATCCTACAATATGCTATTGGGGCGGCCATGGATTCATGCTGCCGGAGCCGTAACATCAACACTTCATCGGGAAGTAAAGTTCGAGTGGAACCGCTAGGAAGTGATCATTCACGGCGACGGTAGAAACCCTATATACAGACGCTAGACCATTCCATCAATCGAGGGAAGAAGAAAGCTAGGTGGAGAGACTTACCATCATATCAAACAGGTAAATGCTATTGACAAAGACAAATGGTGGGATAACGAGATCGATAGTATACTGAATTGGAGTGGGTACGTACCTAGCAAAAGGCTCGGCAAGAACCTCCAAGGAATCGCTAAGCCCATAAAACTCAAGAAACATGGCACCACTTTAGGTCTAGGATATGATTACACCTGGGAGGAATTCAACAATTGGTCGCCACCATGGCGCGGTCCTTACTATCCGCTGGATTAACCAATACCACATTTGGAGTAGACTTTCCAACCAACCAATGTTATCTATGGGTCAGAAGAAGAGGAAGCACTGGCAGCGGTGAAGAATTTGTTCCTAGAAGACAATGATATAGATTGTTGTGTTGTGCTCGAGGAGGAGGGGGAGGAAGGCCCTTCAATATAGGCTGTAAGAAGAGGGGCACGCCTCAATAACTGGACCATCAGGATGACCAGAGCCCGACGAGCATCGGGGTAGCAAGGCTAAAACAAGCACCGTCTTAGCTACTAAAAGATTTTTATTTCTCGCATATTTTCAATTCTTGCAATAAGATTTCGAATGTTCAAAACGATTATGCAATTTATCAAAGTATTTTGATTTTTCTTACGAATCAACACTCATTATTATTTTTTTCCTCTCATTACTTTACTTACACAGCATTACTATTAATTATCTTGATGAACCGATGACTGTGACATGCAATGAGACAACTCAACAAACGGACATTGATTCAGAGGAAGACGACATACCAAAAGAGATTGATAAAGAAGTTGAGAATTTTGAGATCAGTCCTAAGTGCAAACTGGACGAGACAGAAGTTGTTTACCTAGGAGATGCAGAAAATGTCAAAGAAACACGAATCAGCGTTCACTTATCGCCACTAGAAAAGAAGGAATACACAAAATTTCTAAGGGAATATGAGGACATATTTGCTTGGTCGTATGATGACATGACTGGTCTAAGTACATCTATTGTGGCTCACAAACTGCCAACCGATCCAACATATCTGCCGGTAAAGTAAAAGTTCAAAACGTTCAAGCCTGATATGAGTTTAAAAATTAAAGAAGAAGTCACCAAACAGGTCAAAGCTAAGGTTCTCAGGGTAGTAGAATACCCGACATGGTTATCCAACATTGTGCCAGTACCAAAGAAGGACGGAAAGGTTAGAGTTTGTGTCGACTGCCGGGATCTCAACCGGGCCAGTCCGAAAGAGGACTTCCCTTTACCAAATATACACATCCTAATTGACAATTGCACCAAGAACAAATTACAGTCGTTCGTAGATTGCTTCGTTGGTTATCATCAAATCTGGATAGATGAAGAAGATGCTGAGAAAACGGCTTTCATTACACCATGGGGAATGTACTGTTACAAGATGATGTCGTTTGGCCTGAAGAATGCAGGGGCCACCTACATGAGGGCCATGATCACCATTTTCCATGATATGATACATAAGGAAATTGAGGTATATATAGATGATGTCATCATCAAGTCCAAGAGAGCCACCGATCACATGGAAGATTTGACGAAGCTTTTCAATAGATTGCGAAGGTACAACCTAAAACTGAATCCCGCAAAATGTGAATTTGGGGTTCCTGCCAAAAACTACTTGGTTTTATTGTGAGTTGCCGAAGAATAGAGCTGGATCCATCAAAAGTCAAAGCTATTCAAGAATTGCCACCGCCAAAGAACAAGAAGGACGTAATGAGTTTCTTAGGGAGACTTAATTACATTAGCCGGTTCATAGCACAATCCACAGTTATTTTTGAGCCAATCTTTAATATGTTGAAGAAGGACGCCGCTACCAAATGGACTGATGACTGCCAAAAAGCTTTCAATAGAATCAAAGAATACCTATCGACACCACCAGTCTTGGTCCCGCCTAAGCTAGGTAGACCTCTATTACTCTAACTCGTAGTATTAGATGGAGCGTTCGGTTGCGTTCTAGGGCAGCATGATGAAACAGGGAGGAAGGAGCAGGCCATTTATTACCCCAGTAAGAAGTTCACCTCGTACGAGGCCCGATATTCTCTATTGGAGCACGCCTGTTGTGCTTTGACCTGGGTAGCTCAGAAGCTGAGGCATTACTGCTGTACCTATACAACATATCTCATATCAAGGATGTATCCTTTGAAGTACATCTTTCAGAAGCCCATGCCCACTGGCAAGCTAGCCAAGTGTCAAATCCTGTTAAGTGAATTTGACATTGTCTACGTGACTCAGAAGGCAATCAAGGGACATGCACTAGCAGACCACCTTGCCGAGAATCTCGTAGATGGAGAATACGAACCCCTGAAAACATATTTTCTTGATGAAGAGGTATCGTTCATAGGAGAGGACATTGCAGAATCCTATGGTAGTTAAGGAATGTTTTTCGATGGAGCAGCAAATTTCAAAGAAGTTGGCATATGAGCAATCCTGGTATCAGAAACCGGTCAACATTATCCAGTGTCTGCCAAACTCAGGTTCCCGTGTACCAACAACATGGCCGAGTATGAAGCTTGCATCCTAGGGCTCAAAATGGCCATTGACATGAACATTCAAGAATTGCTAGTGATTGGAGATTCAGACCTACTCATACATCAGGTGCGTGAGAATGGGCAACCAAGAACTCCAAGATAGTCCCGTATCTGCATTACATGTAGGAATTAAGAAAGAGGTTCACGAAGAAAGAATTCTAACATGTTCCTAGAGTCCGGAATGCGTTCGCCGATGCATTAGCCACCCTGTCATCCATGATACAACATCCAGCCAAAAATTTCATTGATCCCATTCCAGTAAAGATTTATGATCAGCCAGCTTATTGTGCCCATGTTGAAGAAGAAGCAGACGGAAAGCCTTGGTTTCATGATATCATGGATTATTTGGCAAAAGGAGAGTACCTAGAGCTTACAAATCCTACTCAGAAATGCACGCTTCAGAGATTGTCCAACAACTTCTTTCACAGCGAAGGAATCCTGTATAGGAGGACTCCTGATTTGGGATTACTAAGGTATGTAGACGCAAATGAAGCATCCAAACTACTAGAGGAAATTCACGCTGGGACTTGCAGTCCACATATGAAAGGGTTTGTCTTAGCAAAGAAAATACTTTGGGCTGGTTACTTTTGGATGACTATGGAAACAGACTGCATTCAATATGTCCGAAAATGCCACCATTGCCAGATACATGCAGGTATGATAAAGGTGTCTCCAAATGAGCTTAATGCAACAAGCTCACCATGGCCATTCGCCGCTTGGGGAATGGATGTTATTGGGCCAATCGAGCCTGCCGCCTCCAACGGGCACAGGTTTATCCTAGTAGCAATTGACTATTTCACCAAATGGGTCGAAGCAGCATCTTACAGAGCAGTGACTAAGAAAGTTGTGGCAGATTTTGTCCACGACCGCATCGTTTGTCGATTAAGGATTCCAGAATCAAATATTACTGATAATGGCTCCAAACTCAACAGTGACTTGATGAAAGCCATGTGCAAAACTTTCAAGATCAGACACAAGAATTCCACAGCCTATCAGCCTCAAATGAATGAAGCCGTAGAGGCCGCCAATAAGAATATCAAGAAGATATTAAGGAAAATGATAGAAAAGCATAAACAATGGCACGAGAAGTTATCATTTGCTCTATTGGGGTATCGCACCATAGTCCGCACATCAACTGGGGCAACCCCCTATATGCTGGTATATGGTATAGAGGCTATCATTCTCGCCGAGGTAGAAATTCCTTCCCTAAGGATCATACAAGAAGCTGAGCTCGACGACGCAGAATGGGTGAAAAGTCATTATGAGCAACTAGCCCTTATAGATGGAAAGAGAATGAATGCAGTTTGCCATGTTCAACTTTATCAGAACAGAATCTCCAGAGCCTTCAACAAAAGAGTCAAGACGAGACAGTTCACACCGGGACAATTGGTGTTAAAGAAAATTTCCCCACATCAAGATGAAGCCAAAGGGAATTTCTCTCCCAATTGGTAGGGTCCATACATGGTTCACCAAGTTCTGACAAGAGGAGCCCTCATACTTGCAGAAATGGATGGAGAAGTCTGGCCAAAACTAATTGATTCAGATGCAGTCAAGCGTTACTACGTGTGAATCCCTATGGGTTCGGTCACAATTCAATAAAATTTTCATTTCCCTCGCAATTAGAAACTGGGGCAGAATTTTGAGGAGGACCCTCAAAATTCCATAGCAAGAGAGGTTGCAATGTCCTGAACCACGTCACAATCGTCAGTTCATCTAACATTTATTCGTAATTACATACTTATGTCATATTTTACAAAATCATGCATGTTTATTACTGAAATTTCTTTGTTTAGCAACGCTACCCCGATGATACACACATTATCACCAGATCAAGCTAAACAAGTCAAACGGAGCCAGCGGGAATACGAACTAACCTCCCCCCTCTACAAAACTCACGATTTTTTCTTTGGATGCAGGCACTTGGATTACGAAAGCATCAGACATACTATACATTCATGAGACAAATATTGTTCAGGAATACAACTCTCAAAACTGTCGCACTTACCAACATTTTCTATCCACGCACACCAGTGACATTCCGTGTGTTACAATGTCCCCAGCAGTTACAATACCGCAATTTTCTATCAGCTAAGAAAACTTTATTACCATTTACCCTTTTTTTTGCATATGGCTACCATTCTGCCTTCCGAGACTAAACGCTTTCTCTATTTGCATTTTCTGCATCGCATAAGGCTACCATTCTGCCTTCCCAAACTAAACGCTGTCTCCATCTGCATTTCTGCATTGCATAAGGCTACCATTCTGCCGTCTGAGGTTAAGCTTTACCTCCCCCTACATTTGCATGGCTGAAAGAACGCCACCCCTACATTTGCATGGATAAAAGATCGCCACCCCTACATTTGCATGGCTGAAAGATCGCCACCCCTACATTTGCATGGCTGAAAAATTGCCATCCCTAAATTTGCATGGCTGAAAGATCGCCACCCCTACATTTGCATGGCTGAAAGATTGCAACTCTACATTTGCATGGCTGGAAGATCGCCACCTTATCGACATTTGCATGGTTGAAAGATCGCAACTTTATCTATATTTGCATGGCTGGAAGATCGCCACCTACTGTATTGCATGGCTGAAAGATCGCCAAATACTGTATTTCATGGGCTGAAAGAAGTCGCGCCCCCTTTTTCTAAAAAGCGAAATCGTGTTCATGACATTTGAGAGGACAACTCATTCTCTCTTGGGAATTGGGTTTTTTGAAGAGTCGCCACCTAATGATTAAAGTGCATTAGAACACTAACGAAGAGTTCGAGTTGGAAAACCAGAGTTCGGGTAAGGGCTAGAAATTATCTCGAGGGGAAGGTGTTAGGCACCCTCCAAGATCCACTAGTGTGGTTCCCGGCCATGCTACAATTGTGACTTTGAATAACAAGTAAGCAAATAGAAGTCTCGAATAGAAGGGGGTTTTCACATAATATTGCAAGCAAGTTGAAAGTTTGACGAAAGTAAAGAAAGCATAAATTTCAAAGAAATAGTTTGAGAATAAAATAAACAAATAAAGGAAAGGGGGTCCTAGGTTTACAAATAATATGGATCACATCAAAGCAATACCCGGTAATCACTCCTCATAAGAGGGGTTACACGTGGTATTAGCGCACCAGTCATCATATCCATATCTACCCTTTCCCACCCCGTTAAGGTATTAAGCGCGGAATAGTATCGTTACTTATTGCATGCTAGTACCCGCCCCAATCCTACCAGTCCCGGAGGCATTTGGGACTACTAGTCCTAAAGGGAAGGGAGATTTGGCTTTTCAGAGTTTTAAAAGGATAAAATTCTAGGGCGACAATCAAAACATATAAGGCAGGTATAGGAGAACACATAACAGTTTAGAGGGCTCAAACGTGCCTCCTCATTTAAAGAAACAAATTGTTTAGCATGACTGACAAATACTGATTATGGTTTGAATTAAATTTAAAGCGTTAGGGAAGGCTGATTTATCACATATTTCTCAGATGGGAAGTCCGAATTAGGCCTCTACTGGTTATAATTATCAAATACTGATACAGTTAATTAATTACCTAATGGCTTGCCTAGGTGAAACCTATAGGCATGATATCTAACGATGCTTACTCTGATTTTAAAGAAGGCTTACTGGTTATATATATTAAAAAAATATTTGTAAGTGCAGAAACTATAGGCAAGATTTCTATATGAAATGCATAAGTGCAGAAACTATAGGCAGGATTTATATATCAAATGCATAAGTGCATAACTTGTAAATAGTAACACCTATAAGCATGTTGTCTACCCTTGGCATACATAAATGACCCTATCCTTCTTACTTAGAACCCCATAAGTTATTATAAAATATTACAGACCAGAGTGAATCAAAAGAAATACATTAGAACTTCCAGCTGCAACCAAACAGCCTAATTCAGAATCAAGGTCTAGCAACATGAGATAAACCAACTTCGAGAATCCGTTTTCCAAAAAGCCTTTCTCTTATTTGGGATGTGTCAAAGTTCCCAAGAGTCTCAAAGGGACTCAGGGCAGTGCTTACACCCCCAAACACATTGTAGAATTAGATTATAGTGTAGTGTGGAAAAGTTAGCCCTTAAATGTCCAAGTTCATAGGGAACTCAGGGTCCCAAATCATGGCTCATAAGAGGTGGACAGAACTTAGAATCTAAGAGAGAGTGCAAGTGCATAGAGGGGATTTAGGGGAAGGCCATGACATGCTGGTGGTCATGCCCAGCAATTAGGAGTGCTGGCACACCCCTAACCAAGTTGTTAGCCAAAGTTGGGAGTTAGGATCCATTGAGGATCAGGTTCAGAACTAAGCAGCAAATTGGATGTTGTCAGGACATGAACCTTAACTCAAACACATAGAAGGGAGCGGGGTATAGGGAGTTCATAACAAACAGCAGATGCAAAAGAAAAACAGTTTACATAGTTAACATTAATCACTGAACATGAACATCAAAGTAAACAAGCTTGCAGAAACTGTAAATAAACACATAGAGGAGTGAGGCAGAAAAGTTAAATTAGAATATACCAGTATCAGGGAAAACAAACAAGTAAAAGTAGTCTTGAGAAAGCCAAGTTGCAAGCAAATAGTTCCAAAAGATCTCAGAAAGAGTAGAATGTTGTAAGAGTATTGAACTCAAAGCAGTATTGTAAGTATGTAAGTAAGTCGAAAGTATTGAACTAAAGGCTCAAGGTATTCAACTCGAAGTAGTAGTGTAAAAGTATTGAATTGGAAGTGTATTAAAAGTGCGGAAGGGTAGTCCCTTTCATAGTGTAGAGAAGCAAGTAAGAAAGGTAAGAAAATAACTTGCAATCAATCACATAGAATTTCCCTTCAGTTAAGGGATTTGATTTCAAACGGGTAGAAGATATTTAAGGAAATAAATTTTGATTAAAACATTTTCAAAGTAGCACAAAAGGGGTTAATACATAGATGTTTATTTAAGGAAAAGCTCAGTGGTACACGACTTGGAAAAAATAAGGTAAGGGAATCAATCAAAGAGCCAGGGAAATCAAAGTTACATGTTTAATCTCGAATGAACCAAGTCAGGAAAGGTAAAGGAGGTTCAATTAGAGAGAATCAGTAACAATCAGTCAGGACTCATTAAAAGGAATTCGAAATCAATCAATTAGTTGGTAAAGATCTTTTGAAAGAAGAGTTCCCATATATAAAGCACACAAATATGTGAATCAAGAAGTTATATAGAAGAGAGTTTACTCAAAGAGAGGTTCAGAATCATGAGCAAGAAAGGGTACAAGTCCAGTTTGCAGACTCACAATGAGTCTGAGAGTTCAGGGTCCCAAAGCGAAATCCTAACTCGAACAAATTCAAAATTTCCAAGAAACCCCCAAATCCTAGGGTTTCATAGAGATGAGAAAGCAAGTCATCGAAACAGGCTCAGAAGCCTCTTTCAAAGACTTATGAGAAACAAACAGACATGATACAAAGAAAGAAAGCTAATTTGAGGTCATAAAGAACATATTTGAGAAACTCGGAACTTAAACAAGTTTAGAAAAGAAGAGGTGATACAGACTTAAATTAAAACAGAGGAAACATGTTCAGCAAGAACGCAAATAGAGTCTAATAGAGCAAACAAAAAAAAAAAACCTCAACAGTAAGCACATATAGTAGAAGAGTAAGGGAAACATAACAAGGATTAACAAGAGTAACAGGTATAGTAGAAAAAGAAGAGTAGGAGAACAGTACAAACGTAGTAAAAGAAGCCATGAGAGCATAGCATAGACAAATACACATAAAGAAAGAATCAGAAAGATCTTTTTGAAAACTTTTTCAGAAACGATTTTTGAAAAGAAAATTTTGGGTAAACACTTTAGAAGCCCAGTAGAACACGAACATACCATAGATCTAAGAAAATAAACAGAGAAGAGACTTGAACAACTTAGGGTTTCGGTGAAACCCTAGAAATGAGAAAGTCTTGGAATCCTGAGTCGAAGAGGTGAGGAATCAGGCTCCTGAGGCCTGAATGTGCCGGAGCATGGCCGGAGAAGCTATAGAAATGAAGATCTGAGAAGATCTAGAAGAACCATTGAAGTCAGCCTTCAAAACCTCAAATACCCAAGGTATAATGATGGAGAGGGGTGAGTACAGACCGTCCATGGCCTGAGAAGTCATGGATTCCGGTGAAAACATGGTGAAATAAGGTAGGAGGAGGCTAGGGTTTTGAAGAGCTGATGAGAGGATTTGGGATTCAAAGGCAGCGGGTCAGGTGAGAATGAGGGAGATTAGGGTAGGTCGTTTGGTTTAATTATGGAAAGGTGAGTTATGGCCGTTGATCTTGTGTGATCAACGACCCAGATTTAGGAGAGTAAGTGGGAACCGGGTAAGGGTCATTTGGATCGGGTTGTGGGTTTGGTCAAATTAAAAATTGGGCCGGTCCAAATGGGTTAAGATTGGGTCAAATAATGGTTAAAATTGAAATGTAAAAAGGCTGTATTTGAAATGGAATGAGGCTAGATGTTAAATAGCTAGTTTACCCTTTTATTTTATAAAAATATTAAAAAATAATTTTAAAAGCAAACTAAAAGTACTGAGCCAATTAAGAATATATAAATATTAATTTAAAAATACTGGAAATAATTTTACAATTATAAAATGCTACTAATCGTGAGATAGTCTATAATTGGAATTACATGCAATTTAGCTTAAAAATATCAAATAGATTTGTAAAAAATATACAAAAATCACCTTAATTATATTTTAGTATAAATATGGGAATAAAATAAATTATTCACCAAAATTGATAATCTTGGGAATAATTATTGGATTTTGTAATGTTAAAAATAGGCAATAAATTAATTTTAAAATCTTAAAAATTAGGAATAAATACCAAAACTCTTGGGCATGCTTATATATGCATATATATATATATATATATATATATGCTATTTTGAAAGTATTTTGTATGTAAAAATACATAGGGAAAAATTAGGTATCAACAACTGCCCCTCTTTTCCCAGGAAGGATGAAAGAGTTGTCGCGTAAAGATATGATGGCCAATTTTGACCGAATGAAACGATTTTGAAGAGTTTTGACCGAGATCTGGTTTCTGAGCTGCCTACATATCCCTGGTATTACAGGAATCAGGCCATATATAGTTCGGGATCCATAGGCGGAGTATGCCGATGGAGATTTTCGAAAAGTGGACGCGATATTCAAGTTGAGAAAGGATGGTCAGAGTCTGATAGGCTGCGGGAACTGGAGCGGGATCGCTCCTGCTGAGATGGTCATTGCTAGCCGGTGTACCTACGAATGAACAATACCAGCATATATATATTGTGCATAAATTTAAACGTGATGTAAGTTCCCGTTGGATAGTAAATGCTGTCTTTGGACGGTTAGGATGACATCCTCGGACCATGATGCCCTGGGCCATGAAGCGTATACCAAAGGATTCACAGGCTATGAAATGATGTTCTCGGGCTTTAAGGATGATGTCTCCGAACCATGATGCCTTTGAATAATAATATGCAAAAGATAAAGATGGGGTCCTCAGGCCATGACATGGCGTTCTCGGGCTATGAAAATGGTGCCTCTGAACAATGACGCCTTTGGACAATTTGGCAATCTTTCAGCCCATGAAAATGCAGAAGGTGGCGATCTTTCAGCCGATGCAAGACGTAAATAAAGAGTGGCGGTATTTCATCCATGCAAGAGAAATAAGATGGCAGTATTTTAGTCATGCAAGAGAAATAAAGTGGTGATATTTCAGCCATGCAAGAGAAATAAGGTGGCGGTATTTCAGCCATGCAAGAGAAATAGAGTGGCGATATTTCAGCCATGCAAGAGAAATAAGGTGGCGGTATTTCAGCTATGCAGATGGAGGTAGAGCTTAACCTCGGAAGGCAGAAAGGTAGCCTTATGCAATGCAGGAGATGCATATGGAGGTAGAGCTTAACCTCGGAAGGTAGAAAATTAGCCTCATGCACTGCAGAAAATGTAGATGGAGACAGAGCTTAGTCTTGGAAGGCAGAAAGGTAGCCTTATGCAATGCAAAAGATGCAGATGGAGACAGAGCTTAACCTCGGAAGGCAGAAAGGTAGCCTTACACAATGCAGGAGATGCAGATGGAGGTAGGGCTTAACCTTGGAAGGAAAAAAGGTAGCCTTATGCAATGCAGAAAATGCAGATGGAGACAGAGCTTAGTCTCGGAAGGCAGAAAGGTAGCCTTATGCAATGCAGAAATGCAGATGGAGGTAGATCTTAACTTCGGAAGACAGAAAGGTAGCCTTATGCAATGCAGAGAAATGCAGATGGAGGTAGGGCTTAACCTCGGAAGGCATAAAGGTAGACTTATGCAATACAGAAAATAAAAGGCGAATAGTAATGAAATATTTTAGCTGATAGATGATAGATGATAGCTGATTGCTATATTGTGGCTGCTGTGGATGTCGTGTATGGATAACAACTGTAAATAGGTTATGATTCCGAGAGTTGTATTCCCGGGAAGTATGAGTGTATAGATATATCTGATGATTTTACGACTTGAGTGCCTGCATCCAAAGAAAAATTGTGAGTTTTGTAATGGGGGGGGAGGGGGGAGGGGAAGGTTAATCGTTTCCCTATGAGCTTCGCTTGTCCTGCTTGGCATGTATCATTGGGGTAGAGTTTCTAAACAAAGCAAATTTGATACCACACATGCATGATTTAGAAAAAATGTAACATAAATACATAATTTAAAATAGTTTTTTTAGATGAACCGACGAATACGACGCGGTTCAAGACATTGCAACCTCTCTCGCTTTGGAATTTTGAGGGTCCTCCTTAAAATTCTTCCCCAGTTTACTGGGCTGGTGCTTCTGACGGTTGCGTGCGATAAATGGCTGAAATCAACTTCGAAATTTTGAGGGTCCTCCTCAAGATTCTGCCCCAGTTTCCAATAGCGGGGGGAAATAAAATTTTTATTGAATTGTGACCGAACCCATAGGACTACCTACGTACCCCCTCTTAAACGGGAATAGGGTCAGGCATAGTTCAAATTACATCTTACAGAAAATCGTAAGAGTTACACATAGTATCGCTTCACTACATCTGAATTGATCGACTTCAGCCAAACTTCACCGTCCATTTGTGCAAGTATGAGGGTTCCTCCAGTTAGAACCCGGTGAACCATGTATGGACCCTGGCAGTTGGGAGAGAACTTCCCTTTTGCTTCATCTTGATGCGGGAAAATCTTCTTTAACACCAGCTACCCCGGTGTAAACTGTCTCGGCTTGACTCTTTTGTTGAAGGCTCTGGACATTCTATTCTGATAAAGTTGACCATGGCAAACTGCATTCATTCTTTTCCCATCTATAAGAGCTAACTGCTTGTAGAGACTCCTTACCCATTCTGCATCGTCAAATTCTGCTTCCTGTATGATTCTCAAGGAAGGAATTTCTACCTCGGCGATAATGACTGCTTCTGTACCATAAACCAACATATAGGGAGTTGCCCCGGTTGATGTGCGAATTGTGGTGCGGTATCCCAATAAAGCAAATGCTAACTTCTCATGCCACTGCTTATGCTTCTCTATCATTTTTCCTTAGTATCTTATTGATATTCTTATTGGTGGCTTCTACAGCTCTGTTCATCTAAGGTCTGTAAGCTATAGAATTCTTGTGTTTGATCTTGAAGGTTTCACACATGGCTTTCATCAGGTCGCTGTTGAGATTGGAACCATTATCAGTGATGATTGACTCCAGAATTCCGAACCGACAAACAATACGGTCGCGGACAAAATCTGCTACCACTTTCTTAGTCACTGCTTTGTACGATGCTGCTTTAACCCATTTGGTGAAATAATCATTTGCCACTAGAATGAACCTGTGCCCGTTTGATGCGGCAAGATCGATAGGTCCGATAACATCCATTCCCCAAGTGGCGAACGGCCGTGGCGAGCTTGTTGCAGTAAGCTCGTTTGGAGGCACCTTTATCATGTCTGCATGTACCTGACAACGATGGCTTTTCCGGACATACTAGATGCGGTCCATTTCCATAGTCATCCAAAAATAACCAGCTCGGAGTATTTTCTTGGCTACGACAAAGCCGTTCATATGTGGACCGCAGGTCCCTGCATGAATTTCCTCCAATAGCCTGGATGCTTCCTTTGCGTCGACACACCTTAGTAATCCCAAATTAGGAGTCTTCCTATACAGGATTCCTCCGCTATGAAAGAAATTGTTAGATAATCTCCGAAGTGTGTTCTTCTGAGTAGGATTTGCGAGTTCTGGACATTCTCCCTTCGCCAAATATTCCTTGATATCATGAAACCAAGGTTTTCCGTCTGTTTCTTCTTCTACATGAGCACAGTAAGCTAGCTGATCATAGATCTTTATCGGAATAGGATCAATGAAGTTCTTGTCTGGGTGTTGTATCATGGACGATAGGGTAGCCAATGCATCGGCAAACGCATTCTGAACTCTGGGAACATGTTGGAACTCTGTCTTTGTGAACTTCTTCCTCAACTCCTGTACATGATGAAAATAAGGGAGTATCTTGGACTTCTTGGTTGCCCATTCTTTTCGGTCCTGATGTATAAGCAGGTCTGAATCTCCGATCACTAGCAATTCTTGAATATTCATGTCAATGGCTAGCTTGAGCCCTAAGATGCGGGCTTCGTACTCGGCCATATTATTGGTGCACGGGAACCTGAGCTTGGCAGACACCGGATAATGCTGGCCGGTTTCTGATACAAGGACCGCTCCTATGCCAACTTCTTTAAAATTTGTTGCTCCATCGAAAAACATTCTTCAACCATCATAGGATTCTGCAATATCTTCCCCTATGAAAGATACCTCTTCATCAGGAAAATACGTCTTTAGAGGCTCGTATTCTCCATCCACGGGATTTTCAGCAAGATGATCTGCCAGTGCTTGTCCTTTGATTGCCTTCTGAGTCACATAAACAATGTTGAATTCACTCAGCAGGATTTGCCACTTGGCTAGCTTGCCAGTGGGCATGGGCTTCTGAAAGATGTACTTCAAAGGATCCATCTTGATACAAGATAAGTAGTATAGGCACAAAAATAGTGCCTCAACTTCTGAGCTACCCAAGTCAGAGCACAACAGGTGCGTTCCAATAGAGAATATTGGGCCTCGTACGGGGTGAACTTCTTGTTGAGATAATAGATGGCCTGCTCCTTTCTTCCCGTTTCATCATGTTGCCCCAGAACACAATCGAAAGCTCCATCCAATACTGCAAGGTAGAGTAATAGAGGTCTACCCGGATCGGGCGGGACCAAAACTGGCGGCATTGACAGGTATTCCTTGATTATGTCAAAGGCTTTCTGACAATCATCAGTCCATTTGGTAGCGGCGTCCTTCTTCAACATCTTAAAAGATTGGCTCACAAATGATAGTGGATTGAGCTATGAACCGGCTGATGTAGTTAAGTCTTCCCAAGAAACTCATAACCTCTTTCTTGTTCTTCGGTGGTGGCAATTCTTGGATGGCTTTGACCTTTGACGGATCCAGTTCTATTCCTTGGCGACTTACAATGAACCTAAGTAGTTTTCTGGTAGGAACCCCGAATGCACACTTGGCGGGATTCAGCTTTAAGTTGTACCTACTTAGTCTGTTGAAGAATTTCCTCAGATCTTCCATGTGGTCAGTTGCTCTCTTGGATTTGATGATGACGTCGTCTACATACACCTCGATCTCTTTGTGTATCATGTCATGGAAAATAGTAGTCATGACCCTCATGTAGGTGGCCCCAGCATTCTTTAACCCAAATGGCATCATCTTGTAACAATACATCCCCCACGGCGTAATGAAAGCCGTTTTTTCCGCGTCTTCCTCATCCATCCATATCTGATGATACCCAGCAAAACAATCAACGAACGACTGCAGTTCATGCTTGGCGTAGTTGTCAATTAGAATATGTATATTCGGCAATGGGAAGTCTTCTTTCGGACTGTCCCGGTTGAGATTCCGGTATTCGACATAGACTGTAACATTCCCGTCCTTCTTCGGCACTGACACAATATTGGCTAACCATGTTGGATGATCTACTACCCTGAAAACCTTAGCTTTGACTTTCTTGGTGACTTCTTCCTTCATTTTCAAACTCATGTCAGGTTTGAACTTCCTGAGCTTCTGTTTTACTGGTGGACATGTCGGATCGATTGGCAGTTTGTGAGCTACAATAGATGTACTGAGACCAATCATGTCATCATAAGACCAGGCGAATATGTCCTCATATTCCCTTAGAAATTCCATGTAATCTTTCTTTTCTGATGGTGACAGATGAACACTGATGCGCGTTTCTTTGACATTTTCTGCATCTCCTAGGTTGACAACCTCAATTTCGTCTAGGTTAGACTTAGGTCTGTTCTCAAAATCCTCAACCTCTTTAACAACCTCTTCTAGTATATCATCTTCTTTTGAGTCTATATCCGTTTGTTGCGTTGTCTCGTTGCATATCACAATCGTCGGTTCATCAAGATAAGTAATAGTAATGCTGTGTAAATAAAGTAAACGATAAAAAGTAATAAGAGCAAGATTTATAAGAAACTGAAATGCTTTGATAAATTTCATAATTGTTTTGAACATTGGAGCTCTTATTTCAATATTAAAATGCGGAAAGAAAGTCAACTAGCGAAAAATAAAGATAATGCATGGTGCTTTGTTCAGCCTTGCTACCCCGAAGCTTTCCGGGCCTTGGTGATTCTGATGGACCAATTGTTGAGGCGTGCTCCTCGGCTCACAGCTTGTATAGAAGGTCCTTCCTCCCCCTCCTCCTCGAAAATGACACAACAGTCCATATTATCATCTTCCAAAAACAAATTTGCTTCCTCTTCTTCTGACCCATATATGACACTAGCTGGCTGGAAGGTCTGCTCTAAGCAAGGTATCGGATGCTCCTGCGGGTAGTAGGGACTACTCCATGGTGGCGACCAGTGGTTGAACTCCTCCCAAGTGTATTCATATCCCAAATCGAAAGTGGTACCGTTTTTCTTCAACTTGATATGCTTAGCGATTCCTTGGAGATTCTTGCCAAGTCCCTTGCCAGGTTCATATCCACACCAATTCAGTATACTTTCAATTTTGTGATCCCACCATTTATCCTTGTCCACTGCGTTGACTCGCCCAATGTGATGGTAGGTTTCTCCGCCTATCTCCCTTCTTCCTCCGATTGCTGGGATGGTCTGGCGACTGTATATGGGATTGCTACCGTCGCCGTGAATAATTACCTCTTGGTGATTCCACTCGAATTTCACTGCTTGATGTAGGGTTGATACTATAGCCCCAGCGGCATGGATCCAGGACCGTCCCAATAGCAAGTTGTAAGATGCTGGGACGTCTATCACTTGAAAATCAACGTTGAACCAAGTCGGTCCCATTTGCAGACACAAACTGATTTCCCCAATAGTGGACCTTTGGGATCCATCGAAAGCTTTGACATTGATGGCTCCATCCTTGATCTCATGCAGGCTCTTTCCCAATGTTTTGAGAGTCACCAATGGACAAATATTGAGAATCCTCCGTCAATCAGGATTCTGGTGATGAGATAATCTTCGCACTACACAGTGATGTGCAATGCCTTGTTGTGGCTTAGCCCTTCAGGTGGCAGCTCATCTTCGTGGAAAGTGATTTTGTGACTCTCCAATACTTGCCCTACCATGTTTGCCATTTCTCCTCCAATAAGGCATTCTTATGTGCGTCAGAGCGTTGTAGCAGAGCCAAGATAGAGATCTGGGCTGGCGTTTTGTTCAACTGATCAACGACAGAATACTCTTTGGCTTGTATCTTCCTCCAGAGATCATCAGGCCCAGCTTCAGTGACGGTTGGTCATCCAGAGGCCTGCTTACTGGACTCAGCTAGATATTCTGGAGTATAAACCCTGCCGGTTCTTGTCATACCCTGTGCTGCAATTGCTTCTCCAGATTTGATTTTCCCTTTCCTTCCCGCCTCGGCGGTGTAATCCCATGGTATGGCCTTTGGGTGGAACGGTGTTACGGCTGTCATGGCCACTGGAATGGACACCCTTGCTTTGGGAGGTAATACAGCAACCGCAAATGGTACAGGTGCCTTTGGGGACCCAAACTCGACCTCAATAGGCCCTGGCATCTTTGCAAAAGAAGGTGCTTCGAACTCAAGTGGTATGGACATGTTCACTTCGGCGTCTCCAGAAGGTTGCATCTGGACCACAATAGGGTTAAGGGTGACTGTTGGTTTCTTTGGCTTGTTACCTTCAGTGATCAATCCAATCGACCCTTTAGGGTCCCAATCGTCTTCTATCTCAATCATGTGAACACCTCTACCCTTGCGGTGTGGTAGAGGGTTGTTACGGACATTCGGAGTAGGCTCATTTGCCACAATGATTTTGTTGTCAATTAAAGCTTGGATCTTGTCCTTCAGAGAGTGGCACTCATCAATGTTATGCCCCTTCATGCCGGAATGGTATGCACAGGTTTTGTTTGGGTTGACCCATTGAGAGGGGTTTTCGGGGTTTATGGTAGGGATAGGGGTGACGTAACCAGCAACTTTAAGCCTTTCATATAGCTGGTCGATAGGTTCAGCAATGGCGGTATACTGTTTGGGGGGTCCGCGGTTGAAATTTGGTCGGGGTCTAGGGAAATTTTGGCGAGGGGGAGGTGATTGATAGTGGGCTTGTTGGGTGTTGTAGGCTTGGTAGACAGGTGTAGGTTGAGAGTATTTGGGAGAAGTAGGCTGATATGTGGGAGGTGGAGATGATTGGTAAGTAGGCGGTAGAGCTTGGTAAGAGGGCAAGGGTGCTTGGTAATTTGGGGTAGGCTGATATGTGAGTGGAGGTAATGGTTAGGTTTGGTATTTGATTGGAGACTTTGCTCTGTGTGCAACCATCACGGCACTCACATCCCTTTTCGTAGACGTGCCACTAGACTGTAGAGCCTTGTTGGTGGCCTGTAATGCTTCAAAGTTTGTGGCTATACCACTTTTAATACTTTCCTCGATCCTCTTCCCTAGCTTAATGATGTCGGAAAATTTCTGGCCTTCAATCAACATCAACCTCTCATGATATTGTTGGTCTTGAGCTCGGATGAAAAACCTTTTCATTTGTTCTTCTTCTAAAGCCGGCCTGACCTTAGCAGCTTCTGATCTCCAATGAGTAGCATACTCGCGGAATGTATCAATAGGTTTCTTCTTTAAGTTCTGGATGTAGAACACATCTAGTGTATTCTCCGTGTTGAATCTGAATCTGTCCATAAAATCGGACACCATACTTACCCAATTCGACCACTTCTTCGGGTCTTCGCTAATGTACCAAAATAGAGCATCCCCTTTCAGGCTTCTCATAAAGAGTTTCATGCGAATCTTTTCATCCTTTCCTACTCTGACCAGCTTGTCGCAGTAGGTCCTCAAATGGACTCTAGGATCCCCTGTGCCATCAAACATCTCGAACTTGGGAGGTTTGTACCCCTCGAGAAGTTCGACATCTGGATGAATGCAAAAGTCTTCATAATTCAATCCCTCGATCCCCTTGCTTCCTTCAACACCCTGAACTCGGCTAGTCAGCTTCTTGAGTTCTGCGGCTAGATTTCTGATAAGAGAGTCTTTGTCATCAGACTCAGGTATTCTTGAAATAGGTTGGGTATAGCGTGGTATGGTTTCCACATAGATGGGGGTGTTGTGGAGATGATCGTTTGTAGAGTTTAGTGGTTCAGGGATGAGCAGTGGGGTGTTGTTTGAAGTGTGGCATGTGTTGTAGTGGTGATGGGGAGTGGATTGGTTTTGTGGTTTCGGGATATTTTGAGGAGGTGTGGGGTTTTGAGTGTTGGAAAAGTTGACATCTGGGGTGGTGAGGGAAAACAAAAAGCTTGCCAAGTTCCGAACTTGGTCCAGTTCTTCCTGAAATTTCAATAACTTCTGTTCGAGCTGGGAGGCACTTTCCTTGGAAACCTGATAACCCTGAGGAACCTCTACCCTTTCAACTGAGTTCTCCTTTCTGATGTTGCTCAAATCTTCCATTTTCCCCTTGTTCTTATTTCTGATAGGATTCGGAGGAGGAGGAGGCGGAGGACCCTTAGATCTTGTGGAGTATGATAATGATGCCAGAGTGCACGAACTAACCTTTGGGAAGGGGAATAAAACAAAAAATAAAAACAGAGGTAGCAAGTTAGTGCGAGTTGTAAGAAAAAGAAGTTGTGATATTTAAACACATAGTGTGAGAATATAATTCGTGTATTAATTTGGGAGCCTCGTTATGCCCGAAGTAGGCCTAGCGACAAGTTGATTTGGAGAACTTATAATTCTAAATGCCTCATTTTATTTATAAAAATAAGACGAATCCCAAAACGACACTAAAATAGCAAAAAATAAAATGTCACTAATGGCCATTGGCCTTATTACATTCTTAAAGCATAAGAAAGGACTCCTAGCTACTTGGTCCCAGAAGGACCTTCTTCAGGTTGAACATTTTCGCTGATCAGATCCTCCAGCTCGCGCAGATTTTCTAGTAGAAATGCCTTCGCCAGGCGTTCTCCTTTGCCTTCCTCTGCGTTTTGATAGTCGGTGACTCTTTTCCTCACTTTCCCTTCTAACTCCAGCAGACTGTATTCCAGATATTCCAGCTTCTCACTAGCCCTGGTGACTCTCTCTTTCCATTCGTTAATTTGGTTACTTGATGGGAGGTTCCTCCACCAGGTCAGCAAGAGTAAGGGTATGTTGACCATACCAAAGTCGGGAACTTTGTCATTCATTTCTGCAAAACAAAAGGGTGAGGCCATACTTCTGACAGATTCGGCTATTAAATATCAACAATTAGCATGAGCAACATTTAGTTCTCCAAATAAATGCACAGACATGGTAGCATCCGTTTGGGTTTCAAGGAAACTCGGTGGACTTTGGACAAAGCTATCTTAAAGAGTCATTATGCGGACAACATAACTGACTCGGCTAGGTTTGATAGTGATGCATGCACAATTGAACAGAGTAAGGTTTCTATGGGTATTATACCGGTACCCTTGAGCGGACAACTCAAGAGGGAAAGGCGCGGAACCGTTGACTGCACCGCTGATCGACTTGTTTTACCGCAAATATGCCTTTGCCAAATTTAGGGGGTGATAATATTGGAAGGGAGAAACCATTCATTATAAGCGTTGGTATGATATTTTGTTTGGCACGAGTGGAATATGATGTTGAATATTCAATTACAAGAATGAAGCAAGTTGTCACGTATTTGCACGTTCTTAAAGTAATGATTACAAGAATTGCTCATAATTACAACGACACTGAAGGGAAGCGGTAAAAGAAAGCACTAAAGAAAAGAAACAAAGAGCCAAGTCAGTTTCATAGCAGAAAAGAGGTAAAGACATTAAATAAAGGTAATAAAGAAGCAGTGAAGTCACAAGTAACATGAGATGGTAAAAGCCTAAAGAAGTCCCCAGCAGAGTCGCCATGCTGTCGCGCCCCGTTTTTCTAAACAGCGAAATCGGGTTAAGACATTTGGGAGGACAACTCATTCCCTCTTGGGAATTCTGTTTTTTGAAGAGTCTCCACCTAATGATTAAAGTGCATTAGGACACTAAAGAAGAGTTCGAGTTGGAAAACCAGAGTTCGGGTAATGGCTAGAAATTATCTTGAGGGGAAGGTGTTAGGCACCCCCGAAGATCCACTAGTGTGGTTCCCGACCATGCTACAATTGTGACTTTGAATAACAAGTAAGCAAATAGAAGTCTTGAATAGAAGGGGGGTTTCACATAATATTGCAAGCAAGTTGAGAGTTTGACGAAAGTAAAGAAAGCATAAATTTTAAAGAAATAGTTTGAGAATAAAATAAACAAATAAAGGAAAGGGGGTCCTAGGTTTACAAATAATATGGATCACATCAATGCAATACCCGATAATCACTCCTCAGAAGAGGGGTTACACGTGGTATTAGTGCACCGGTCATCATATCAATATCTACCCTTTCCCACCCCATTAAGGTATTAAGCGCGGAATAGTATCGTTACTTATTGAATGCTAGTACCCGCCCCAATCATATCAGTCCCGGAGGCATTTGGGACTACTAGTCCTAAAGGGAAGGGAGATTTGGCTTTTCATAGTTTTAAAAGGATAAAATTCTTGGGCGACAATCAAAACATATAAGGTAGGTATGGGAGAACACATAACAATTTAAAGGGCTCAAACGGGCTCCTCATTTAAAGAAACAAATTATTTAGCATGACTTACAAATACTGGTTATGGTCTGAATTAAATTTAAAGCGTTAGGGAAGGCTGATTTATCATATATTTCTCAGATGAGAAGTCCGAATTAGGCCTCCACTAGTTGTAATTATCAAAGACTGATGTAGTTAATTAATTACCTAATGGTTTGCCTAGGCGAAACCTATAGGCATGATATCTAACGATGCTTACTCTGATTTTACAGAAGGCTTACTGGTTATATATATATATATATATATATATATATATATAAAAAGATCTGCAGGGATTAAAAGACATTACTACTGATTTTAGACTTGTAAACGATTCAGATTCGATTAATTACTCCTATAGGCATGCTTTTTAAGCGTCATTGGACTAAAACAATTATGAAAGTGCAGGAGTCCTATAGACATGGTATCTAGGATGCATTTTGTTATTTTTAACCTATAACTGTTTGCCTAATGATGAAGGTACATGCGGAAATGCAGAAAAACCTATAATCATGATTTCTATATGCAGAAGTGCAGAAAAAACCTACAGACAGGATTTTTATATGATATGCAGAAGTGCAGAAACTTATATGCAGGATTTCTATATGATATGTAGATGTGCAGAAACTTATAGGTAGGATTTCTATATGATATGCAGAAGTACAGAAACTTATAGGCGGGATTTCTATATGATATGCAAAAGTGCCGAAACTTATAGGCAGGATTTCTAATGCAAAAGTGCAGAAACTATAGGCAAGATTTCTATATGAAATGCATAAGTGCAGAAACTATATGCAGGATTTATATATCAAATGCATAAGTGCATAACTTGTAAATAGTAACACCTATAAGCATGTTGTCTACCCTTGGCATACATAAATGACCCTATCCTTCTTACTTAGAACCCCATAAGTTATTATAAAATATTACAGACTAGAGTGAATCAAAAGAAATACATTAGAACTTCCAGCTTCAACCAAACAACCTAATTCAGACTCAAGGTCTAGCAATATGAGATAAACCAACTTCCCGGATCCGTTTTTCAAAAAACCGTTCTCTTATTTGGAAGAGTCAGCTCTCAAATGTCCAAGTTCAGAGGGAACTCAGGGTCCCAAAGCATGGCTCATAAGAGGGGGACAAAACTTAGAATCTAAGAGAGAGCACAAGTGCATAGAGGGGATTTAGGGGAAGGCCACGACAGGCTGGTGGTCATGCCCAGCAATTAGGAGTGCTGACACAACCCTGACCAACCTGTTAGCCAAAGTTGGGAGTTTGGACCATTGAGGATCAGGTTTAGACCTAAGCAGCAACTTGGATGCTGTCAGGCCATGAACCTTAACTAAAACACATAGAAGGGAGTGGCGTATAAGGAATTCATAACAAACAGCAGATGCAAAGAAAAAAAATAGTTTACATAGTTAACATTAATCATTAAACATGAACAACAAAGTAAACAAGCTTGTAGAAACTGTAAATAAACACATCGGGGAGTGAGGCAGAAAAGTTAAATTAGAACATACTAGTTTCAGGGAAAACAAACAAGTAAAATCAGTCTTGAGAAAGCCAAGTTGCAAGCAAACAATTCCAAAAGATCTCAGAAAGAGTAGAATGCTGTAAGAGTATTGAACTCAAAGCAGTATTGTAAGTATGTAAGTAAGTCGAAAGTATTGAACTAATGGCTTGAGCTATTCAAGTAAGAAAGGTAAGAAAATAACTTGCAATCAATCAAATAGAATTTCCCTTCAGTTAAGGAATTTGATTTCAAACGGGTAGAAGACATTTAAGGAAAGAAATTTTGATTAAAACCTTTTCAAAGTATCACAAAAGGGGTAAATACATAGAAGTTTATTTAATAAATAGCTCAGTGGTACACAACTTGGAAAAAATAAGGAAATGGAATCAATCAAAAAGCCAGGGAAATCAAAGTTACAGGTTTAATCTCGAATGAACCAAGTCAGGAAAGGTAAAGAAAGTTCAATTAGAGAGAATCGTTAACAATCAGTCAGGACTCATTAAAAGGAATTCGAAATCAATCAATTAGTCGGTAAAGACCTTTTGAAAGAAGAGTTCCCATATATAAAACACACAAACATGTGAATCAAGAAGTTATATAGAAGAGAGTTTACTCAAAGAGAGGTTCAGAATCATGAGCAAGAAAGGGTACAAGTCCAGTTTGTAGACTCACAATGAGTCTGATTCAGGGTCCCAAAGCGGAACCCTAACTCGCACAAATTCAAAATTGCCAAGAAACCCCCAAATTCTAGGGTTTCATAGAGATGAGAAAGCAAGTCATTGAAACAGGCTCAGAAGCCTCTTTCAAAGACTTATGAGAAACAAACAGACATGATACAAAGAAAGAAAGCTAATTTGAGGTCATAAAGAACATATTTGAGAAACTCGAAACTTAAACAAGTTTAGAAAAGAAGAGGTGATACAGACTTAAATTAAAACAGAGAAAACATGTTCAGCAAGAACACAAACAGAGTCTAATAGATCAAACAAAAAATAAAAATAAAAACTCAACAGTAAGCACATATAGTAGAAGAGTAAGGGAAACATAAAAAGGATTAACATGAGTAACAGGTATAGTAGAAAAAGAAGAGTAGGAGAATAGTACACGCATAGTAAAAGAAGCCATACGAGCATAGCACAGACAAACACACATAAAGAAAGAATCAGAAAGATCTTTTTGAAAACTTTTTTTGAAACTATTTTTGAAAAGAAAATTTGGGGTAAACACTTTAGAAGCCCAGTAGAACACGAACATACCATAGATTTAAGAAAATAAACAGATAAGAGCCTCAAACAACTTAGGGTTTCGGAGAAACCCTAGAAATGAGAAAGACTTGGAAGAAAAATCAGAACCTGAGTCGAAGAGGTGAGGAATCAGGCTCCTGAGGCCTGAATGTGCTGGAGCATGGCCGGAGAAGCAATAGAAATGAGGATCTGAGAAGATCTAGAAGAACCATCGAAGTCAGACTTCAAAACCTCGAATACCCAAGGTATAATGATGGAGAGGGGTGAGTACAGACCGTCCATGGCCTGAGAAGCCATGGATTCCGGTGAAAACATGGTGAAATAAGGTAGGAGGAGGCTAGGGTTTCAAAGAGCTGATGAGAGGATTTGAGAGTGTTTGGGATTCAAAGGTGGTGGTTTAGGTAAGAATGGGGGAGATTAGGGTAGGTCGTTTGGTTTAATTATGGAAGGGTGAGTTATGGCCATTGATCTTGTGTGATCAACGGCCCAGATTTAGGAGGGTAGGTGGGAACCGGGTAAGGGTCATTTGGATCGGGTTGTGGGTGTGGTCAAATTAAAAATTGGGCCGGTCCAAATGGGTTAAGATTGGGTCAAATAATGGTTAAAATTGAAAGGTAAAAGGCTGTATTTGAAATGGAATGAGGCTAGATGTTAAATAACTAGTTTTCCCTTTTATTTTATAAAAGTAGTAAAAAATAATTTTAAAAGCAAACTAAAAGTTCTGAGCCCATTAATAATATATAAATATTAATTTAAAAATACTGGAAATAATTTTACAATTATAAAATGCTGCTAATCGTGAGATAGACTATAATTGCAATTACATGCAATTTAGCTTAAAAATACCAAATAGATTTGTAAAAAATATACAAAAATCAACTTAATTATATTTTAGTATAAATATGGGAATAAAATAAATTATTCACAAAAATTGATAATCTTGGGAATAATTATTGGATTTTGTACTACTAAAAATAGACAATAAATTGATTTTAAAATCTTAAAAATTAGGAAAAATACCAAAACTCTTGGGCATGCTTATATATGCTATTTTGAAAGTATTTTGTATGTAAAAAATACATTGGAAAAAATTGGGTAACTACAAAGGATCGCCACCTACGGCATCTCATGGGCTGAAAGATCGCCAAATTGTCCAAAGGCGTCATCGTTCGGAGGAACCATTTTCATAGCCGAGAACACCATGTCATGGCTTGAGGACCCCCCCTTTAATCTTTTGCATATCATTATTCAAAGGCATCATGGTTCAGAGGCATCATCCTCAGAGCTCGAGAGCATCACTTCATGGCCTACAAATCCTTTATTACACGCTTCATGGCCCAGGACGTCATGGTCTAAAGGACATCATCCAAACCGTCCAAAGAGAACATTCATGATCCGATGGGAACTTGCATCATGTTTAAATTCATGCACAGTATACGCCTGTATTGTTTCTAATTGCAGGTACACCGACAAGCAATGGCCATCTCGGCAGGAGCTATACCGCTCCAGTTCCCGCAGCCATGTCAAATCTTAACCACCCCATCGTGGGTATTGCGTCCGTTCTTGAAGAGTCTCAATCGGCATACTCCGTCGACGGATCCTGAACTACATATGACCTAATTACTGTAAAACCAGGGATATGTAGGCAGCTCAGAAGCTAGGGTGCAGCCTAAACCTCTTCGAACCGTTCTGCTAGGTCAAAATTGGTCATCATATCTTTACCCGAAAACTCTTTTATCTTTGGCAGCTGTTGATACCCAATTTTTTCCTATATATTTTTCAATACGCAAAATACTTCCAAAATAATATATGTATGCATATATAAGTATGTCCAGATATTTTTATTATTTTCCTTAATTTTTAAAGATTTTTAAACCAATTTATTCCCCTATTTTATTCATAAAAAACCCAGTAATAATTTCCAAAATTATCATTTTTGGTGATTCATTTATTGGATTATCATATTTATACTAAAATATAGCTAAGATAATTTTACATATTCTTAAAAATTCATTTAGTATTTTTAAAGCTAAATTGCATATAATTGCAATATTAGCCCCTTTTAAGATTTAATTGTGTTTATATTTATAAAAATTAAGTTCAGTATTTTTAAATTGATAATTATATTCCATAAATCATTTTAGCACTTTTAATTTATTTTCAGAATTTAATTTACTATTTTTTATAAAATAAAGGGGAAAATGGCTATTTAAAATCTAGCCAGATTTTATTTCAATTGTAGCCCAAATTCTACCCCAATTAAAACCCATTTACCCCGACCCAATTCCTACTCATACCCTACCCCGACCCAATTAAATCTGACCCATACCCGGATCTCCACCTAACCCCATAAATCTCAGTCGTTGATCATTTAGATCAACGACCACCAGCTGCCCTTTCCTAATTAAACCCAAAAGACCCCCTTAACCCATTTCATTTGTTACCATACGCCGCCTCTAAAATCCTTCCTCTCCCAAATCCTCTCTACATCGCCTTCAAACCCTAGCCGCCGCCATCCTAATCCGCCCTAATCCATGGCCTTCCGAGGTCATCGGAGACCTCTACCAGCCTTTCATGGATTCTACATATTTGTTCTTATGGTTTCAAGGCCAGACTATGAAGAACTCTGGTCCAGTCTTCGTTTGATTTTAGTTCATGGCCTTTCTACGGTAATCTTTGACCCTTTCTCCGGCCAGCCATGGCCGTTCGAGTCAGACCTTTGACTCTCCTGGTTAGATCGGTAATTTTCAAGGCCTTTCTCGTTGCTTTTAGGTTCTTCCGAAACCCTAATTTCTAAGACCTTTCGATTTCTTTCAGATCTACTTTAGATCTATGCTTGTTTTGAACTTTTAATTATCTTCTCGAAGTTTCTTCAATTTTGCTTTCAAAAACGACTCATTGTCTTTTCTGATTAGGGGTTTTCCTGTTAAATTATTTCAAAATCTCTTCTATAATTTTTAATACATTTAAGATGTGTGCTTGGTTGTTTAAATTCTTGCTTGACTCGTCTGTTTACAATCTTTCGAACTCGTTGTTGTTGAAACCCTAATTTCTTTTGGGTCTCAGTCGAGTTCTAAAAGCTGGTTGTCAGATGAGTGTTTATTTAGTTAAGTTTTGTTTGATTTGTTTGTTTATCATATTTTATGCTCTACTATTGTTGAAAACCCCTATGTTTTTGGGTCTGAAACTGTTCGTTTAAATACTTGACTCGATTTGAAGTTCCTTGTTTCAGAATCTCTTTTCCTTCATGTGATTCCTCTGACTCTGGGTTTATACTATCTTTAAAACTCGACTATGCTTGAAACCCTAACTTTTCAAAATGTTTCTCATATGTTACTGTGAGACCTTTGCATGCTTCCGATATGTATTTTTTCTTCACTATTGATTCAACTTGACTTGACCTATTTGACTATCATGCTTCGAATGTTTGCTATCTACTGAACTTTGTGCTACTATTGCATGCTGTTTCTTTTGCCAATAGGTTTGGCCTCGCATGTCTAGTATTTTGTGTACTCTATTTATATGTCGAGGTTCCTTATTTGATTGATCTTCAATCTTGTGACAGATTTTAAAACCTTTCTTTTATGAATTCTAATTTCACTCGCCTGTTAAGGTTAATTGATTCCTTTCCTTATTTTGCTTTGCTGAACCCTTTCCCAAAATAATATATTTCTGTACTTAGACTGGATTACTTACTCGATGGTTTTACTACTCCTTTTATGGCAACAATCATTCTGCTTATAAACTAATTTTTCTTTCCTTGTTTTGAGCATGTCACTGCCCGTTAAATGAGTGATCTTTTAATTAAAGGGGATCCACTTGGTTAATTGATTCCGATTATGATTATTTCCATATTTGTATTGAAACTTTACTCATTACCTTACTTCTCACATGTTTTCAAAATCTATAAGTACCCTGTACCTTCTCTTCTTTCAGACACACGAACACAAGAGGAACACTTTTAGTTCTGAACTCACACTTACACTAAAAACACTCTCTCTTGCTTTACTACTTGTACTGTGGCCTATTTAGCTGGCTGAAAGACAAAGCTATATTTCGAAGTCCTGCTACCTTTCTTTACTGCATTTTTGATTCTTTGACTGGTATGTTCTAGTTAAGTTTTAGCATCAACAACAACATGGTTACTTAATATTCTTGCCTTCTTGTCTGCCTACTGCTTGTATCTAATTCAATACCTTATTTAGCATGTTGTAATTTCTTTTCTCCTGTTTTGAATCAATGTATTATGAATCCTAAATCCCTACCCCAATATGTTTGATACTTATAGTTTGTTTGGGGCATGAAAACATTGAATATTGCTGAACATGACTCAAACTTGGTCCTCCTAGGATCATAACCTCCATGTTACCCTTATATGTTGTGTGTTCTGTTTGATTTTACAAGCATGACAGCACTCCCTATTGATGTGCATGCCCAGAATTAACTTATGGCTAAGTATATAGGCTCCTTGCAATGGATTCCCAAACCCCTGGCCCTTTCATGTAAAGTTATCAACTTGTTTGAAGTGTTAATGGCCGTTTCCCAGCACCTCTTTCCCTCTTCTTTACTTCCTTAGTTCTCAAAGCTCTGTTTCTGCACTTGCACTCTCCTCTTAGACTTAAGTTCTGTCCCTCTTCATGTGAGCCTTACCTTGAGACCCATGAGCTCCCTCTGAACTTGGACACATGAGGGCTGGCATTTCCACGCTGTACTTGTCCCTATTCTTGTTATGAAACTTGGGTGTTAGCACTGCCCGGGGTATTATTGAGGCCTTTGGGGAACTCTGACACACTTAAGTCCGAGAAAGGTTTTGGATCAAGGTCTTTGTGTTGGTTTATCTCATAACTCAGATAGGAAGTCAAGAATCATGCTTCCTCTGGTTGTAATTCTTTTCTTTGTATTTTCCTGATTATTTAGCATTTAGTATTCTTGATTTGTAATAACTTGTAATAAATATTTGGGGATGGCTAGTGAAAGGGGTTGGGTATTTTATGCATGTCAAGGGTAGAAACCATGCCTATAGGACTATTTTAAATTTCTGCATATTCAAACTGCATTTAGAAACCATGCCTATAAGACTTCTTATCCAACTTCACATCTAGATAACCTGCCTATAGGGATCATCTAAAATCCTGCGCATTTGTCACCGTTTAGATACCATGTTTTAGGGCCCAGGTGGTTATAATCCAGTAACGCGTTAAAATCAGTAATATATAGAAATCATGCCAATAGGGGTTCATAAGTAAAATCCTGTTCGTTTCTACTCACATGCAATGTTAGGTATCATGTCTATAAGGATCTAAAATCAGTAACACATAGAAATCATGCCTATAGGGATTCTTAATTAATTTTGATTCGCTTCATTCACATTCGATATTAGATATCATGTTCATAGGGATTAAAACCGTAATAGTAGATACTATCACCTACAGAATCTGTACTCAGTCTAATTTAATTTTATACATTCTGCATCTCTTTTAATAATCTAATTCCCTTACTTAACAAGGTTTAGCAAGCATGCCTATAGGGTCTCAAACACTTCGTTATTACTGTCTCATCACCTTCTGAACTCGGTAGATATCATGTCTATAGGACCCTGTCTTAACACTTAGGCAAGCCTTGGAGTAATAACTGTAAACTACATCTGCTTCTGTTAATCCCTACTACCAGTAGGCAGGCCTGATTCAGACTTCTTATTTGAGTTATGTAATAAACTAATCTGTCTCAATAATTAACTTCCTCGTCTTTATGTGCTTTAATCAGACCTAATAAGTATGTGCAAGTCATGCTAGTTATGTGCTTTTGTTTGAGCAAGTATATTTGAGCCTTATGTGCTTCCCCTATAACGTGCAGTCTTCTATATGTTTTGTATGACGCCTTAGATTTTTACCTTTGAAACTTTAAGTCAGCCTAATATCCCTGCCTTTTAGGATTATTAGTCGTAAGTTCCTCCGGCACTAATAGGAATGGGACGGGTAATAGCATACAATAAGTAATCGAGACCAATCCGCGCTTTAATACCTTAACGGGGTGGGAAGGGTAGATATGGATATGATGACCACACGATAATGTCACATGTAGCCCCTCATTGAGGAGTGATTACCGGACATTGTGTGGGGTGATCCATATTAAATATAAACCTAGGACCCCTTTCCTTTATTTGCAAACTTTTCCTTTTCTTTTATGTGTTTAAATCCCCTAATATTTGAGCTCATACCTGTCTATTCGCTAAATTCACAATAACTGTTAGGCCAGGAACCACACTAGTGGATCTTGAGGGGTGCGTAACATCTTCCCCTTGGGATAATTTCAAGCCCTTACCCAATCTCTGGTTATTCAAACAAACTCAGAGTTGAATCTCTATTGATGTCCTAATGCACCTTAATCATTAGGTGGCAACTCTTCAAATGCAAACCCAATTCCCAAAAGGAACGAGTTGTCCCTCCAAATGTCATAAACCCAATTTCGTGAGAAAAAGAGGGCGCGACAAATGCCACTGGTAACATTGTTAATTCCTGGTTGAACTAGATTTGACCCGGTACTAGGGTTAACCTGAGTACATACACTTGTCCCCTCTTGCGCAACTTTCATTTGAAGAAATCTAGCTTTATATTTAGGGTGTGTCTTTATGTGTCTAGTCAAACTACCAGTACCGCTACGGTCTCCAGTAAATTTATGAGCCATCAAAGTCCCACAAGTTTTATACTTAGCCTTATTTTGATCTCTTAGTTGAATAAATAAATGCCAAACAAGAGATGTTTCGCACCGTCTAGAGGGTTGTCTATTAAAAGTATGGGTTACTACAGGAGGGTCAGGCGGGGCATTATTTGGATTATTATTAGTTGGGTTAACAACAGGACTAGTAGGTGTATCATCTAAATCCGGTTGCGTTTCATCTAAATCATCTTTTTCCTTATCATTTTCATCGATAGTTGGATTACCGTAAAGAGCATTCATATATTCATCATTTAATTGTTGACCTGGTGCAATATTATGGTAAAATTGGCTATCAGTAAATTGAAAACAAGGGTTATCACTATCAAGATCTAACAGGTGGAGAAGGACGGGTAACATTTCTGGGTTGGGGAGCCGGGGTAGGAGTAGTAGCTTGGCCAGTAGATTCACCAATTTTAGATTTTCCATTACCACCAAATATATTTTTCAAAGATAAGGCCATATTAATTATAATTATACAAACTAAAATAAACAAAACTATTATATTAAAACTTAAGAGTTGGAACGAGTTTACCGAATTGACAACCAACATCTTGAAAATTGTATATCGTTGAAGACTTGATGACTTGAATACTTCAATTCACCAATTTCACATTTTTTCACAAATTGCAATAATAAAGTAAGCAATTATAGAAGAAAATTAGAGAGAGATTGATGATTTTGTGAGTAAAAATGAAAGAATGAGGGGGTATTTATAGTTGAGAATAGGGAAAAAGTGTAATTACAAAAAGTTTGGGGTTAAAACAAAGTTTGGGAGGCAAATGACTATTTTTTAAAAAGCCCAACGGCTAAATTGGCAGGCCAACAACTAGTTTTTAAACTTCCAACCATTGACCAATTTTTTTTTTTAATTTTATTTTTTGAAAAATAGTCGTTGGGCCTGTTAGGCCCGGTTGAACCGGCCCAGGCCCGCCAGCCGGTCCCGGGCTAAACGGTCCCGGGCTCGCGGTCTCTCCATGTTGGACCGGCCCCAGTGGGCTCCTACGACTGCTTAGGCCCGGACCATACCAGCCAACCCGTTTAGCCCAAAGCCCATGTGAGCTCGCGGGCCTGGGCCCGGACCACAATACAGCCTTAAATCTTGCTTTATTTGGAAGAGTTTCCAAAATTAGTTTGTGTTGACGACTTAACGAACTTGTCCTACATTAATTAGAAGCCTATCTTTGGAAATTTGGTGGTCTTGCCTTAGTTTAGCTACTATCCTCTTGTTTATTTGTTTATATCAAAATTGACAAATTTAACCTTTTCTTTCTTTTTCTCGACCTAACACTTCCCGTGTTGAAACTTCTTCCCCTAGATTCTCATATTACATCATTCAAAGTCCATAAAACTTTAGGTTCCATCCCTAAAGTAGCCATGGCCGAACCAGGAAGTTCTTTTTAAGTGGGGGGCTTATAGGAAAAAGGAAAACAAAACGGTATTCATAAAAAAATATATTCTGGAAACACATTATAATATCCAAAGATTTAACTTACTTTTTGCCAGAGCTTTTGATGGTATATGTGTATCTAAAACGCTAGAGTTTTCAATTGGCAGTACTCATTCCAAAGTAACTATTTCTCCGTTCAAATTGAAAAACATAAATAAAACATTTAAGCTATAGTCTCACGTATTCCTTCCAAGAAGTACAAAGGAGGCCGATGACATAAACCTAACCAAGAATCTTAATGGTGGTCAAACAAGTAAACTATTTTAACTAAAGATGATATAACTAGTCAACTAAGAAGCTAGTGGGGGTGGATTAGCATACACCTAAGATAGGAGGAGGACTCCTATATATACGTTTGAGTCTAGAAAATGTAACCAAGGAACTAGAGGGGGGTTTGAAGCCATTTAATAGAATAAGGAGCGGTAGTTAAAAAAATGATGGTAAAAACACCAAATTTTGTGATCGCATGAGTGTTGAGTACTAGGCAATTTACACATTAAAAAAGGAACGTTGAGGAGCAAGACAACAAAAATAGAAATTGAGGATCAATACTAGTATATGAGATTGATTAATTTTATTTTCCGTTATCCTTTGGTTGTATTCAAACCTCTGGTGTTAGGGTAAAATCTCATCTATGTCCTTCTGCGTTCCCACACTTTCAGACGGGTGTTCATAAAAATCCAAAAATTTGAACCAAATCGAAAACCAAATCAAACCGACAAAAAAAAAACCGATATTTTTTGGTTTGGTTTGGTTTTGAAATTTAAAACCGATCAAATTTGGTTTGGTTTGGTTTTGGTTTTAATTAAAAAAACCGAACCAAACCGAATATAGGAGTAACTATTTTAAATTTATTATTACACCTATATATATGTATACTTTTATACAAAGTTTTAAATTTTTTATAGTAAATATTAATTGTTTGCACTTTTAGTACAGTTCTTTACCTTTACATTCTAGTTTAGTTGGTAGTTTTCTTTTGTCAAGTGTAAGAATCTATTTCATGTTAAAAATAATATATTTTTAATTGAGTCCTTAAATTATTCATCACTGATTGATTCAATTATCATCAATATATCTTAGTAAATAATAGATTTCTCAAAGGGCAATTGATTTGATAGTGTTACGTTGAAAATGTGGTCGCCGAAATGTGTGTTTGATAGTGTATGTCTTATATTTAAGAAAAAACCGACAAATAACCAAAAAATCAAAAAATCGACATAAACCGAATCGAGAAAAAACCGACTTAATTGGTTTGGTTTGGTTCTAATATTTGAAAAATCAACTTACTTGGTTTGATTTCTTTTTAGGAAAAAATCGATCCAAACCGGACCATGAACACCCTACTTTCAGTTTCGTATGGTTATGCAAGTACATCTTCATATACATATATGCAGAAAGTGTCTATCCGTGACATCGATTTTAGTCTCTACGTAGTAAAATTCGTTCACTTTACATTGATTTTTGAAATGGTACAAATGCCACCCAACTTTCGTTACATTTTTGTGATCCTCTAAATTGGTCAAACTTAAACTTTAATAAGGTAATAATGTTACGAGAATTTAGGAAAGCAAAAGCTATGGAGTTCTCGGACCACTTCACTAGAACTAGTTTTATGAAGTATAAATGGCCAACTTAGCTGTGTTTTAGAGGTAAAATATTACGCGTAAGAACATCATAACTTTAATGAGGTACATTAATTTGTGTCTCTCTCTCTTACAAACTTCTGACATTCATGAATGAAGTGGTTAAAAGCATTAAGATCTATGTGGGTGACAATGCATGGGAATTAGGCAAATCACAACAACTTGGCCTCAATCTTCGCAGAACGAGGCCTATTCTCTCCATGCATCACATCAACTTTTCAAGTTATTATTTACTTCGAAAATACGAGTAATAATTAAATTTAATTAGTGATTTTAAAGATATGTGATCTAGTTCAGTACCAATTGATAATCAAGAAATATGAAGTAGAAATAAAAGAAATAAGTGAATCAAACTAATGTTACTCAGCAGTAGTGACCTTCAGCTTAGTAACCTCAAGGTGGGTTTAGAATATAAGAACAATTAAGTAAGAAAAGTAAAGTAAGAGCAGTAGAACCAAAGGACAATTCTGATGAACAATAGGCAAAAAAGCAAAGAATATATTCTTTGCTCAAGGATTAGATAATCTTACAAAATGTTTGAGGTCCCCTTTATATAATAGGGGAAACCCTAAATATGGTATATTTCTATATACAGTATGGAATATTCTTGATATAGCTGTCTAACCGCCTAGTATGGAATCGTACAACCCTATTCCGGGGTTTGCACCCTGATCCTGGGGACGTGGCAGAAATCCAGCTCATTCTGTTACAAATCCATAACAGTACAATTTCGGGGTCGAGCATAACTAACTTCGGTATTCCTTGCACTCCTATCTTCGGGCATTGCATTCCATCCTCGAGCTTGAATCTAGTCCCCCAACCTCGAACTCGAGCTTACTTGAACTCGGACCTAAGGCGATCCCTCGAGCCCAGAAAATCGAAGGCGTATGATTTTGACCGCATACATATAGTCCCTGCATTTTTTAGAATAAAATGATGAGAAACGATTAGATTCTCGATCCTTCAATGCCTCGATCATGATGTCCATCTTGCGACGTCAGCAACTGAAGTGACTGAAGGATTGCGTCTGCATAGTTTTTCAGGCCATTAATTGTAGGTTGCTGACGGTCGGCTATTTGACTTCTCTAACACGCTTAAGTGGCCCTTATAAATAGACTAGCTTCACCATTTTAAAAACTTTACTTCTCTAATCGTTTTCAAAATCTCATTAGCTCCATCTTTCTCTTGCCTTTATTTTCATCATCAACCCTTTCTCTTGGAATTTCTACACCATAATGGCTAAAACGTCTAAGACTGTTCCCCAACAAGAAAAAGCCTCTTCGTCATCGCGGCCGTCCAGAAGTAAACCGGTGGTGCCACCTTGCATCGAGGAGTGCATTTCCCCGTCATGTGAAGTAACATCCGATTTCAAGATTGATAAACCTGTGTCGATACCAGGCCGATGCGAGCCTATGTCCCAATACTTTTGTTTGATAACCAAAGATGAGCTCGAGCAAGTGAAAAGGACTGCAACTGGGAGAACAAGGACGTGGTGATCCCTTCCCCGGAAGAGGACATCACTGCTTACAAAGCGGGGTACTTAAGCGTGTATACCTACCAATTCACGTTGGGTCCTGCCGACCCAACCTTTTGTCCTATAGATCCAGTTATCCTCAATTTTTGCCAACAATACCAAATGACGCTTGGCCAAATCTACCCCTCATTCTGGAGAATCGTCAATCTGATACGATACTTCTCGAGCCAGGTCGAGGGGATGCCTTTTTCCCTCGACTATCTGATCAGGCTATATAGCCCTCGCCTTTATCAAGGTGGCCTGATAAAGCTGCAATGCCGATCTTCAAAATCTCTCTTCTCTATTATCGATGAGGACAATGACCTAGGATGGATGAGCCGGTTTGTCCGAGTCAGGACCTCTGACCTGATTCCTGCTAAGAGGATGCCATTCCCCGAGGAATGGAACATGAAGAGTAATTACATGCTTATTGATAGTGACTTTTATACCCAATTTTCCTTTCTCTTCCTCGACCTTATCTTTTTCTCGGTTTGACCCCTTTCCGATAGTGTAGTTGTTGCTTAGTTTCCTAGTGTGGTCCCAGATCTTGCCTCTACTTCTTCGTATGCGGAGCGCAACTGGTGTGACTTGGACAAAGGTCGATGGGAGGCAAAAATCGATGGCAAGTCTTCTTGTTTGCATACTTGCATTTTTTAGCGAAATACTCATTTCATTTTTATGCAGGCCTCAGAGACGCCGTTGACATGCGGTCGCCCCCCACTTGGTGAAGAATAGACGCCAAAGCCTCCCAAGGAAAAGAAAAGAAAGAGGATGTCGCCTACAAATTCCACGAAGTCAAAGAAAAGCAAAGCTAAAAAACCCAAGGTTGACACCGTGGCCCTATCTCCAGAAATGGCACAACGTCTTCAGGATTAGGAAGAAGAGGGAGAATATGTCGACTTCCTATTGGTAGCTCGAGAAAGAGGAGGCTCCAACGCTTCGAAGGCCGCTGAGTCGATGGCGGCAGAGGCGGTTCGATCTCGAACCGAAGAAATTTTAGAGGGGAGCTCGAGAAAAGTCCCCGAGTCATTAGGTGGAAAAGGCCTGCCTTGCTTCGGGGGGCGCATGGTGGATGAGCTTGAAGAGCCTAACTCCGAGGCACTCCAAAGACAAGATACTATCCAAAGTGAACCACTTAGGGTAATCAACATAGACGACTCGCTGCAAGGTCTGGTCTTCTCCGAAGAGCAATTCCGAGATGCCCAAGCCATGGGAACTCTCGATGTGGGAATGACCCATGAAGGGAATGGTATTTTTCGGGAGTGTCTTATGGGGATCGAAGAAGGTCCCAATCCTGATGCCTCATTTATTTTTGAGGAGGCCGAAAAGCTTCTTAAACAAGTAAGTTTTGTCTTTCGTTACTTCGAGTTTAATCTTCATCTTTCTAAGTCTAATTTCTTTTCCTTGTGAGAAGGCCGTGTCACTTCACCAACGAGCATTTGCCAAATCTCGGACTGAGCTTGCTTAATGCGAAGCCAAACTTAAGAAGCTTGTGGAGGAGAGGGACAGTCTTAAGATCCTCTATGTCAAGAAAGAGGGGGAGATCAGCGATCTCCGAGTTGAATTGATGAAGGCTCGTCAAGAACAAACCGAGCTCATTGAAAAGGTAATTTATTCCTATCTCTGGTCTGCTATGCACTTGCTTGTTTTGAAGACTAATACTTCAATTTCGCAGTTCTAGAAGAACGACGAGTTGGTAAAGCAGCTTCTAGAGGAGCTCAAGATGATTGAGGCCGAAAACCTTAGGTGGAGACAAGGTATGGACTGTCTCGCCTCGGAGAAAGATACTCTTCGGGAGCAGCTGACTTCAGTCGAACGTCAGCTCCAAAGTGTAAAGGAGGAAAGCCTGGCTCGAAACCACAAAATTGAAGAGCTCAAGGCTAAATCCGCTGCTGAGTTTGCCAAGGCTAAATCTGAAGAAGAGGCGTTTATATCTTCGTACCAAGCCGGCGATGAAGTAGCTAACACTCGGGGGAGAGAGATCTCTGCTGCGGCTGAAGTTACGCTATCATGTGCACTTGACCATGCCAGACGATAGTCCCGGAGAGACCCTCGACGATGCATACTCTCGGCTTCGATCTCTCAGCCGATATTGAAAAGGCAAAGACTTTGGAAGAAGAGGCCGCCACTTTGCTTTATGATGACAAGGATTTAGCCAGTGGCTCCGAGAGTGGAGGAGACGAAGATGATGTGCCCGAGGATGAGGCTCTCGAAGACGTAGCCGCCAAAGATGTGGCACCAGAGTAGTTTTAGTTTCTTTATTTTGTTTTTGCGTAAGGACCCCTTGTGAGTATTGTAAATATTTTTTGCAAACATGTCTTTTGGAAATACAAAAGGACCTCTTTGTTTCAGTTTTGGCTTTGTGTTGAATCTCATTTTGTCCTCGTCTGTAGAAAATACAACTGCACAACTCAAATGATCAATCCAAGAATTGGTTTGGACTTAGAACATAATAAACTCTTAGGTTTTTATTGATCGATATAATACCCCTTAAAGTTTTAGTTAATCCTCCAGCTAAACTTTAATCAATTTGATGCGAGCTCGGAATAATGGGACTCTTGAGTCCAAGTTGAGTGAGAACGAGGTCTTGAACTCTATATGTTTTGGCCCTTTAGCTCTTTTTAAATTGGCCCTTAGGCTCTTATATACAGGCCCTTAGGCTCTTACACATCGGCCCTTAGGCTCTTTAGGTTGGGCCAATTAGGCCTCTAGAGTGGCTATATAATTTTTTCCTCTTTTCGGCTAAAAGACGTAGTGAAAATTTTTGTATTCCTTAGCATGTGTTTTTTGTACCTGTTGGGTTTTTTGAGGGTTCGACGTATCGTTACCTTATTAGTAACTTGTTTGTGTAATGATAATCGAATACCTTTTAAGGTTTTTCCGAAGGCTGATGTTATCGAAGACTCTAAATCATTCGAGGGTTGATTTTATCGAAGCTCTTTATTTGTCAGTTTTGCCAAGGGTAGCCTAGTTTAACCAGTTTTTTTAAAGTGTTTGATGTCTTTTAATTTATGGCAGAAGTAGGACGTCTCTGAGCTGCATTATTTTTGCCGTAGCCTTTTATATGACCTTAGTCTTTAATATGGCCATAGCCTTCGGTTATGTCACTTGGACTTGTTTCCCGATAACCTTTTGAACTTGTCCAAAAAGTTAGTCCCCGAGTATATTGGCCTTGGCCTTTGTTTCGAGGGGATGCCTCTTTGAGGTCTTAAGAGTCCAAATTTTCGATGACTCGGATGTGCTGACTGTCAATGACAGTCCCCGAGTATTCTGGGGTGTATTTACATTCTGGCTCTTGAGCCGTTTACCATAGGGTTATAAGTGTAGAACTTCGTATAATAGTAGACTTCTTTTGAAATACAAAGTGTTTTTGATATAAACAGAATGCTTCTTCAAGTAATTGATACATGCGTACATGTGTTGCCATCGAGGCTCGACTATTCTATATTTTCAATGACTCGGATGTGCTGACTATTAATGACAGTCCTCGAGTATTCGGGGGTGTATTTGCGTTCAGGCTATTGAGCTATTTCCCGTATGGTTATAAGTGTAAAGCTTCGTATAATAGTATACTTCTTTTTAAAGACAAAGTGTTTTTGATATAAACATAATGCTTCTTCAAGTAATTGATACATGTGTATATGTTTTGTTGTTGAGGCTCGACTATTCTATATGGACACGGTTCATCCGACCGTTAGGCCCATTACAAAGTTCTCTTATCGAGGCCCTCTTTGGCATGAAGGAAAGTATTTTATTTGAAAATATAACCTCCGAGGGTGATGCCCCCCAGTATTCGAGGTTGATTGAAAAGAAGCCTTAGATACTATTGAGTTCTCCTTAGGTAGTATATAGTTTTTGCCTCGTTAAAAAACTTGCCAGTAAAACCCATTTGGAACAAAATCCGATCTAAGGGAAAAAGAGTGCTACACATGCTTTAAAATCTAAGGCCTTCGTGTAAAAAGGGGTGCCTTCGAAATTATATGCCTTCAATCGAAAATCTGCAATGAGTTAGTTTTAAACTCAAATGGACAAAAGGATAAAGTCATACCTTAGCAGTAGTATCATTTGAGCAATGATATGTTCCAATTGTTTGGCAGTTGCTCACCTTCCATTGTGCTAAGTTTGTAAGATCCTTTACAGACAACTCCGAGGACTTAGTACGGTCCTTCCTAATTCGGGCCCAGTTTCCTTTTATTAAGGTCTCGAGTATTGAGGGTGACCTTTCGTAGAACTAAGTCCCCGATTCCAAAGTGTCATAGGTTGGTCCTTATATTGTAATATCTTTCGATTCTTTGCTTCTGCACGACCATCCGAACAAGCACTGCCTCTCATTTTTCATCTAATAACCCGAGGCTAGCATTCATAGCCTCGTGATTTGATTTCTCCAATCCATGTCGAAACCTGCCGCTGGGTTCTCTGATCTCGACAAGGATTAGGGCCTCAGAGCCATATACTAAAGAGAACGAAGTAGCCCTCATGATAGACTTCGATGTTGTTCGATATGCCCAAAGGACCTCGGGTAAAACTTCTCTCCATTTTCCTTCACATCGTCTAACCTTTTTTCAGGTTTTGAATGATAGTTTTGTTTATTGACTCGGCTTGTCCATTTCCAGTTGGGTGATATGGTGTTGATAATATCCTCTTTATTTTATGTGCCTCAAGGAACTCCGTCACCTTGCTGTCGATGAATTATTTTCTATTGTCACATACAATCTCGGCAGGTATTTAGCTTTACCTGGGGCCGTTGGTAGAAGGCCAACTATATCTATTACCCATTTCATAAAAGGCCACAGGGATAGGATAGAATTGAGTTGTTCTCCGAGCTGATGGATCATCGGTGCGAATCGTTGACACTTATAACATTTTTTGACAAATTCCTTAGTATCTTTTTCCATGCTATCCCAGTAATACCCTGCTTTGATAATTTTGAGAACCAAAGACTCGGCGCCGGAGGGATTTCCACAAGTATCTTCGTGGACCTCTCGTAACACATAATTGGTGTCCCCTCAGCCCTAAACATAATTCTAATGGCCTATCTAACATTCTCTTGTACAATGTTCTATCTTCCTCAAATGCAAACCTAGCAGCCTTGGTTCGTAAGGCCATAGTTTCTTTATGATCTGATGGGAGTTTACCATCTTTCAAATAATCGATGTACTTATTCCTCTAGCCCCAAGTCAAACTTGTCGAATTTATCTCGGCATGTCCCTCTTCAACCACAGACCTCGATAATTGGACGACAGTCCCCGAGACGGTATCATATTCTTCAACCGAGGATCCCAAATTTTCAAGTACATCGGCCTCACTGTTTTGCTCTTGAGGCACATAGTCCAAGGTACATTTCTTGAAGCAATGCAATGTTACCTGTAGTTTATCTAAGTATCATTGCATCCTATCCTCTCGAAGTTCAAAACTTTTGTTTACTTAGTTTACCACCAACAATGAATCGTACTTGGCTTTGATGACTTCTGCTCCCAAGCCCTTGGCTAGCTCGAGACCTACAATCATGGACTCATACTCGACCTCATTATTAGTCAACCTAGAATTTTTGATACATTTTCTAATGGTACTGCCTGTAGGTGGTTTTAAGACAATTCCAAGCTCAAACCCCTTCACATTCGAAGCACCGTCTGTGAAAAGGGTCCATACCCCCGATGATGTACCCGAACTCAGTAGGAGTTCTTTTTCCACCCCAGGTACGAGGGTCGGCGTAAAATAGTCCATGAAGCCAGCTAGAACTTGAGACTTAATGGACATTCGGGGTTGATATTCAATATCGTACCCGCTAAGTTCAACGACCCATTTGGCCAGCCGGCCCGATAGCTCGAGCTTATGCAAAACATTTCGAAGGGGGTATGTGGTTAACGATGACATTGAAAATATGGCTATAGTTTTCTAGATGCGCTTATCAATGCAAGTGCTAATTTTTCTAAGTGAGGGTATCTGGTTTCAACATCTCCTAGAGTTCGGCTTACACAATAAATAGGAAATTGCATACCTTACTCTTCTCGAACTAGTACTCCACTTACCGCTATCACAGATACTGCCAAATATAGGTAAAGTTTTTCATCTACCTTCGGGGTGTGAAGCAAAGGCGGGCTATATCTTTAATTATTCTAAGACTTGCTGATATTCCAGGGTCCATGCAAAGTCCTTTTTCTTTTTGAGCAAGGAAAAGAACCAGTGACTCCGATCCAATGACCTCAAAATGAATCGGCCCAGACCAACTATTCAACCTATTAACCTTTGCACGACCTTCACACTATCTACGATTTTGATATCCTCGATGGACTTGATCTTACGGGGTTAATTTCAATGCCCCAATTCAACACCATGAAGCTGAGGAACTTACTCGAGCCGACTCTGAAGGCATATTTTTCCGAGTTAAGCTTCATGTTGTATTTTCTCAAAATTTTGAATGTTTCCTACAAATGAGTCAAATGGTCCTCTACGCGCAGGGACTTAACCAATACATCATCAATGTAAACTTCCATTGTTTTACCTATTTAATCTTCGAACATTTTGTTAACTAGGCACTGGTATGTAACTCCTGCATTGTTTAGCCCAAAGGGCATTACGTTGTAACAATAAGTTCCAAATTTAGTAATAAACGAAGTCTTTTTCTTGTGCTCTAGGTTCATCTGAATTTGATGTACCCAGAGTAGGCGTCGAGAAAGGTTAGGATCTCGTGTCCGGCCGTAGCATCGATCATACGATCGATGTTGGGCAGTTGGAAAGAATCTTTCGGGCATGCTTTGTTCAAGTCCTTATAGTCTACGCACATTCTAAGCTTGTTTCCTTTTTTATGAACTACAACTACGTTGGCTAACCACTTGTGGTATTTTGCCTCCTGAATAGACCCCATTTTCAGAAATTTAGTTACCTCGTCCTTTATGAATGCATGCTTCACCTCGGACTTGGGCTTTCTCTTTTGCTTCACCAGTTTGAACCTGGGGTCGGTGCTTAGCTGGTGTGTTGTTATTTCCGGTGGAATTCCTGTCATATCTAAATGGGACCAAGCAAAGCAATCCATATTATCAATAAGAAATTGAATGATTTTTTTCCTGAGTTGGGGGTTAATCCCGTTCCTAGGTATACCTTTCTTTCGGGCATATATTTGACCAGTGTGACCTGCTCCAGTTCCTCGATCATTTAACTTAGTTGCATCAGACTCTTTGGGAACGACGAATGTTCTAGGAGTTAGGAAATCCTCATCTTCGTCTTCGATTACCTGTTGCTCCGATTCCGTCGAGGCTGGAGATGATGATTGTTATTTGGCTGCCTGTTTATCTTCGATGCTTGATTTCTCCAAGGTCGAAGGCTTTGGTATTGGTACCATTTCCTCAATTTCAAACATCTCATTTGCAGCATGTTGCTCTCCATAGACTGTTTTCACTCCTTCCTCTGTTGGGAACTTCATCTTCTGGTGAAGAGTTGGAGGCACTGCCCTCATGTTATGTATCCGTGGTCTCCCAAGAAGTGCGTTATACCTCATGTCACCTTCAATGACATGGAATTTAGTATCTTGCACAGTCCTGGCTACATTTACTAGCAGGATAATCTCGCCCTTTGTTGTTTCGCTTGCCATGTTGAAGCCATTTATAACCCGGGATGCAGGTATAATCTGATCTTGCAGGCCGAGCTGTTCTACGACTCTCAATTTGATTATGTTTGCGAAGCTACATGAATCCACTAAAACACATTTAACTTGAATTTTACTTAAAAAGATAGAAATTACCAAGGCATCGTTGTGTGGCTAAGATATGCCTTCTACTTCTTCGTCATAGAACGACAAGGCATCCTCGAGCACATAGCTTCTAGACTATTTTTCCCTGGTGATTGATACCTTGGTGCATTTAAATATAAGCCGTTGAGGGACATGGACTCTGCCAATGCTCATATGGATTGCATGTTGCAGTTCTTCTTGCTTATTTTTTCTTGCATCTCTATCCCTGAAGTGGTTTTTGGCTCAATAACTGAGGAATTCTCGAAGGTGACCTCGTTGAATAACTAGGCTACCTCCCCCCTTAGTTGCTTACAGCCTTCGGTTTTATGGCCATGTGTGCCATGATACTTGTACATTAAGTTTGGATTCCTTTGAGAGGGATCTGTTTGTATAGGCCTAGGCCACCTGGTGTCTTTGATCCTTCTAATAGCTGACACGATCCCTGATGCATCTACACTGAAGTTATACTCTGACAATCGAGGTGCCTACACGGGGTCAATATGCTTATCAAATCCATTCTTACTCACGAGTCCCCAAGAACTTTGCCCTCGATCATTTCTCCGATCTTTTCGAGGAGTGTTACGACTTGAGTCGTTGTTCCTCCTATCAACATATGTCTGATACCATTCTTCGTTAAATCGTGATTCCCTGTTTGTATCCCTTGGGGGCTTAGCCATCAGTATGTTAGGATGAACTGAGCTCGAGGGGGCTCCCAACTGGTCGTCCTCAACCCTAATCTTAGACTGGTAACGATTATGCACATCTGACCATGTCACAACTGGATACTCGATCAAGTTCTACTTTAATTGTCGAGATGCTATCGAACTCTGTTCGTTCAAACTCTATATAAAGGCCTGCACTGCCCAGTTATTGGAGACCGGTGGTAATTTCATTCTCTCCATCTGAAACCTAGACATAAACTCCCTCAACATCTCGTCATTCCTTTGTTTTATCTTGAAGACGTCCGATTTACTCGTTGCCACCTTTATGGCCCCGGTGTGTGCTTTCACGAAGGCGTCTGCTAACATAGCAAACAAATCAACAGAATTAGGAGGCAAGTTGTGGTACCAAATCATAGCTCCTTTCCACAGTGTTTCTTCAAACGTTTTCAACAAAACCGATTCGATCTCATAATCATTCAAGTCATTTCCTTTTATCTCGCAAGTGTATGAAGTAATATGCTTGTTAGGGTCGGTTGTCCCATTGTATTTGGGTATATCGGTCATGCGAAACTTCTTGGGAATGGGCATCGGAGCTACACTCGTAGGTAATGATTTTTGTATGAACTTTTTGGCATCTAATCCTTTCAAGACCGGAGGTGGCCTTGGTATTTTATCAACACAGGAGTTATAAGTCTCTACCTTTTTGTCATTGTTTTCAATCTTCTTTTCCTCGGACTTGATCCTCTTGGTGAGCTCATTAAGCATTCTCATAATGGTGGGGTCAGTTCCCGAGTCATTTTTGCTCGATCTCTCTTGCGCTGGTTCAGCACGCCGAGTGTTTTCTGGTTCAGCTATACTCAGAGTCTTATTCTGACTTTGAAGTTGAGCGATGGCGATCTATTGAGCCTACAGCATCTCGAATATCACTTGGAGGCTGATTCCCCCATCTCCCATTCCTTGTGCTTCTTGGTCACCAAATCGAGCCTCCCTGCGTATATTCCCTCCGGGGTCTGTGCCTAAATCTGTGTTTAGAGCATTATGTGAACTAACATCAACTAGTTCCATATTTGGTACTCTCTCAGGGTCTATTGGTGGTACACCGACCCCTATGCTGTTGTTTTCTCCAAGACCTTCATTGTCATGAATATATGTGCTTTGTGAGATAGACATATTTCGCCCTGAGAATAAAAAATTCTTGATAAGAAAATGGGTGAAAGTAAAGTGTTATGAGAATTAGTAATGAAATAATCACAATTATCTTTATCCGCACGGTGGGCACCAAACTGTTTACCTCAAAAATATGAGTAACAATTAAATTTGATTAGTGGTTTTAAAGATATGTGATTTAGTTCAATACCAATTGATAATCAAGAAATATAAAGTAGGCATGAAAGAAATAAGTGAATCAAACCAATGTTACTCAGCAGTAGTGACCTCGAGATGGGTTTAGAACAATAAGAACAATTAAGCAAGAAAAGTAAAGTAAGAGCAGCAGAGCTAAAGGACAATTCTGATGAACAGTAGGCGAAAAAGCAGAGAGTATATTCTTTGCTCAATGATTAGATGATCTTACAACATGATTGGGGTCCCCTTTATATAATAGGGGAACCCTAAATAAGGTATATTTCTATTTACAATAAGGAATATTCTTGATATAGTTGTCTAACCGCCTAGTACAAAATCGTACAATCCTATTCCGGGATTTGCACCGTGATATTAGGGACATGGCAGGAATCCAGCTCATTCTGTTACAAATCCATAACGGTACAATTTTGGGGTCGAGCATACCGAACTTCGGTATTCCTTGCACTCCTATCTTCGGGCATTGCATTCCATCCTTGAGCTCTGATCTAGTCCGTCGACCTCGAACTTGAGCTTACTTGAACTCGGACCTAAGGCGATCCCTCGAGCTCGGGAAATCGAAGGCGTATGATTTTGACAGCATATAGTTATGACTACTACTCACTATGAAAAAGGAGTTCAGAACCAAAGTGTGATATTTTTTGACTCAAAGCACAAAAATAAGTGAAAAAACAACCTGTGAACATTTCATGTATAGCGCATGGATGGCATGCGCTATACCTTAATGACACGTTTGTTCGTTAAGTTATAGCGTATACAATCAATGAGCTATACCTGAGTTTTAAATGTCCGCGAAAGTATAGCTATAGCACATATATGGGATGCGCTATACCTGAGGTTGAAAAAATAGGTAGGTATTGCGCATCACATATATATGCTATACCTATATTAAAAAGGGCCTACTCTTTTTCCTCGTGACAGAACGTTAAAAAACGCCCCCATCCATTTTTAAAGCTTAAAGCTCCATTGGAGCTCACCCATCCTTAAAAAATCGTGTCCCCTCATTATTTTAGCGAGCAAACACCCGATCCAAGGTGTTCTCCTATAGTGGATCTCTTCTATTGCTCGTCTCGGTGGTCAAATCATCAATTTTTCTCAATTCAAAAAACTCTAAAACGTGGTATTCTGACTCATTTTTATAGTAAAACTCATGTATATAATTTATTAATTAGTTGTTTTACTGTGTTGTATGCTTTTTGTGATCGTTTTTTGATATAGTTATTTTTTTATTTTTATCCGGATTAGTTTATTTATGTGCCAAAAATTGTGAAAATTGTATATTGTTCTTTTGTTGAATAATTAGTCATATATGTGACTTTATTATTAGTTAGTGCCCTTTATTGTTATGTTGTGCCTTTTACTGTTATGTAGTGCCCTTCAGCCTAGTAAAACTGATAATAAAGTTTAGTTTATATTAGTTGATGTTGTTTATGGCTATTTAGAGTAGTGTGACTTTAGTGCTCTTTAGTCTAGTATAAAAACTATGTGCTCTCATTAACTAACCCGGTTAGAATACTCCATTATGGATTAGATTTATTACTACATAACAATCAAATATTATATATGAATCATAAAATAATTAGTTGACAGTACAAAAGAGCCGCTACCGAATTTTTGGGTAAAATATAAAAGCTAACAAATAAATCGTTGCTAATGAAATAAATTGAATATTATTTAGTATCAAGTTTGTAGTTTTTTTTATATGAATAATTATTAAATATATCTGATTAATTATGAAAATTAAATATTTAACTCTCTTTTAACCCAAAAAATCTGAAAAAGATGCAAGTTAAAAGAAAACCCTACCGAATTTTACTCAAAAAGTGTAAGAAACTAATATATAAAATATTAATATAGAAAATTTATCAAATTAAGTATTTTTTATATGAATAATTATTCAATATATCTGTAACGACCCCGACCGGTCGTATTGAGCTTTTGCACTTTGCTCGCCAGTTCTCGGGCATGACTAGACCCGTGCGAGGTATTATGAATTACGTAAATCATTGGCTTTGATTTTTAGGGTAATCGGAAAGAATTTTGAAGAACAGTTCTCGGTTCGAAGCTTGAAATTTAAAAGGTTTGACCAAGATTGGACTTGTTAGCAGATGATCTCGGATTGGAATTTCTATGATTTGGTTAACTCCGTTAGGTGATTTGGGACTTAGGAGCATAGTCGGAATGTGTTTTGGAGGTTCGCGGACGGTTTAGGCTTGAATTGGCGAAATTGAGATTTTGGTGTTTTCCGGTTGGTAGGTGAGATTTTTATATATGGGTCGGAATGAAATTTTGGAAGTTGGAGTAGGTCCGTTGTGTCATTTTTGATGTGTGTACAAAATTTCAGGTCATTCAGACGAGGTTTGATAGACTTTTTGATCAAAAGCAAAATTTGGATGTTTTTGGAATTCTTAGGCTTGAATCCGATGTGATTTTGGTATTTTGATATTGTTTTGAGCATTACGAAGGTTGTAACAAGTTAGAATGAGGTTATGGGATATGTTTTCATGTGTGATTGAAGTCCCTAGGGCCTCGGGTGAGTTTCGGGTGGTTAACAGATCAAATTTTGGACATTGGGCTTAGCAGTTTTGCTGGTTTTTGTTGCAAACATTTTTGTTCATCGCGTTCGCGGAGGTGCATCGTGTTCGCGAAGGTTATTTGGTGTGATGATACTTTTCGGTCTACGCGTTCACGAGTGGGATCGCGATCTCGAAGGTCCGTGCAGTGGTGCATCATGTTCGTTAGATGGTCCTCGCGTCCGCGTAGGAGGATCCTTGGTCAGTAGCAAATTGTGCTACGCAAGCGCGAGTGTGTGTCCGCATTCGCGAAGGGTTTAACCTGGGCAGTGTAAAATAGCCAATCCGCGACCCTTCTTCATTTTGTCAATATTTTTGAACGGGATTGAAGCTTTTGAGAAGGATTCTTGAGGAAACCAAAGGGTAATCTTTTGGAGGTAAGATTCTTGACTTCATAACTCGTTTATATGTGATTAAACGCATGATTAGTGGTGAAATTTTGGGAAATATCAGTGCAAAATGGGTAATTAGGGCTTGCGATTAAGAGACCTTAAAATGGGTATTTGAGAGGTCAATTGAACTCCGATTTTAGTGCTCTTGATATGTATAGACTCGTGAGAGGATGAAGATTCTATTGATGTGATTTTGATCGGATTCCGAGACATGGGACTGTGGGCCGGGTTTGAGCAAATTCGGGATTTTTGATGTAAATTGGATATTTTCGAGTGGGCTTTGTTCTCTTAGAATATTTTAATGGTTATGTGCTAATTTTTATTAGATTTGGAGCATCCGGAGGTCGATTCGAGAGGGCAAAAGCATCGCGGACTAGAGTTTGGACCGGATCGAGGTGAGTAATGATTGTAAATGTTGTCTTGAGGGTATGAAACCCCGGATTTGCACATCGTTGTGCTATATTGAGGTGGCGCACATGCTAGATGACGAGCGTGGGGTCGTGCACTATTAGGGATTGTGATTTAGTCCATCCCGAATGACTGTTTTACCGCGTATTTGATTGAAAACTATTTTCTATCATCATGTTTTAGGCTGAATGCCATATTTAGGCATCGTGCCAACTATTTGGACCCTTAGGGAATCTTTACTGATATTTGCTCACTGTTTTGACCTTATACTTGTACTCAGTCATGCTATATTCTACGGTTTTCATAACTCAGCCATGTTTACTATGTTTTAAACATTAAATGATAGTTTAAATGATAAATTGGGCCGAGCATCATGTTTTACTATTGCCGGGTGGCTTATGAGATTCTGACTGAGTAAGGTTGAGGGCCTGTGTTGTGAGGATACACTGATTATGATTATGAGGCCAAGGGACTGAGTTGTACGCCGCGAGGTGGCTTGATATGAGGCTGAGAGCCTATTGATTATGCCACGAGATGGCTTGATATTGCGCCCCTCCCGGAGTTTGCACACCCCTAGTGAGCACGGGTACCCATTGTGATATGAGATATAGCCCGAGGGGCTCGTATTGTTCCATGTGTTTCCCGAGGGGCTGATTTTGTTGGTATTGTGCCCGCGGGGCAGTTATTTATGTGTTTATATTTTCTAGCGGCCTGTCATTTACTTGCTTAACTGTTAAAAATGTATTTTAAAGAAGCTTAAACTGAATTAAGGTGACTTTACATGTTTTCACTATTTCATTGCTTTTACTGGCTTTTACTGCTTCTTTATAGCCTGTTGATATGCTTTTACGTGATTTTTTATCACTCAGTCTTCATTTATTATTATTAGTCACTGAGTCGAAGTACTCATATTACTCCCTGCACCTTGTGTGCAGATTCAGGTATTTCTGAACCCGGAAGCGGGTGTTGATTGCTTAAAGGCAGAGTCACCGGAGTTTAGCAAGGTAGCTGCCTGACGTTCGCAACACTACTCTTGTCCCTCTTGATTTCATTAGACCGTAGTTAGTATATTTTTCAGACTTTCCATTGTATTTATACCTTAGTAGATGCTCGTGGCTTGTGACACCTCGATGTCGGGCTGTATCTATTTTTGCACATGTTCTACTTCGCTTAAATTTTGGGATTTATTTCTTATCAATGACTTAAATTGACTTATTAAAATTTTGAAAAAATGAACTTGGGAATTATGTCGGCTGGCCTTGTCTTCATGAGAGGCGCTATCACAACCAGGTCCAGTTTGGGGTCGTGACAAGTTAGTATCAGAGCGTAGGTTACATAAGTCTCACGAGTCACGAGCAAGTTTAGTAGAGTCTCGCGGATCGGTACGGAGACGTCTGTACTTATCCTTAGGAGGCTGCAGAACGTTTAGGAAAAACTTCACATTATTGAATTCTTATCGTGCGTCGTTGATTCAGCTTGAATTATAACTCTTTTAATTCCTTCCATGCATTCATATGTGCGCATGAGCGCTCAATATCAGCTATGCATCGATGGCTTGTGATTCCCTGATCGAGAGGCGAGATGTGATTTTCTGTGCGTTGATGTTAGGCTAGTCTGGAGTACTTGAGGCCGAGTTTTGCATGCAACTTGAGCACCGAGGTGCTGATTGTGTGAGCATGTGTTTTTGAACTTATATGTTCAGTAGTGTCCCTATTAGTAGAAGTGACAGCTGAATGGCTATGTGATGAGTATGTTATGACTACGAGATGTATTAATATGATTTGGAAGCGACGAGAAGGGGTTGCTAAAGGATAAAAGAACTATTAGGTACTTCATTTCCTTCTTGATTTGAGGTATAGCCCCGAGTTATGGGGGTGTGTAGAATCTTTTAATGTTTTCTAGTTGGGGGAGTGAAGTGGATTTCACGTTGTGATATGAGTTCAGACTCAAGAAGATTAAGTGAGTGCGTAGTGTCTATAATGGTGGAAGGGTATAAAGAGATGTTAGTTGAGGAGAAGCAGGTGGGTTATCTCCTGTGGATTGTTCTGAAGTTTGTGTAATCCTTTATGTCGTTTATTGGAAGATATCTGTTACCAGAGAAATATATGGGTTTAACTGTTACAAGAGTGAATGCGAGACTGCAGAAGATTTAAAATACTAGATGGTCTGTGTTTCACGAGCTTACGAAGGATTGAGGTTGATCTCACTATTGTATTATGGCAACAATAGAGCATATGCGTTATGCGTTATTGTGTGTGTTTTGATCTATGGCTTCGAGCCTAATGGGGGAGTCTACTATTGATTAGTTGGTTGCACGGTTATGTACTATGTCGGTTACAGTTTGAAGCGTACAGGTGAATCAGTTATGGCTTGCATAGGTTGAGACCGAGGATGGATCGAGTAAAGGAAATTTCAATAAAGGTTATGCTATGCTTTATGGGTGTATGAGAGTCACGGAATGTCTTGAGTGGTTATTGGTAAAGGATGTGTGATATTTAGAGCAGGAAGTTGCTTGGTTGTAGGTGAGGTTACATCGTGCGGTGTCGGAATACTAATGAGGCACATGTTTTTATGTTCATTTGATCAGTCTAATTGAGGTTTTAGTAGAGTGGATGACTCTCGAGAATGGTCTTAATAAGTTTAAGATTTTACATGTAACAATTGGAATTTTTCAAGTGTATAGTTTTGCTAGAAACTGAGTTATGCATTGGAAGGTGTCAAGACTTGTGTTATTTCTATATCAATTGTGGGATTCTATATATTAGTATTAGGAAGGTAATGGCTTCGGATTCGCAAGAAGTCTCTTTAGGATAGGTATTTTGAATGTGGTGCTTTTGGGAATATTAAAGATAGTACTCAACGGCTTTTAAGCCTCACACGGTGTGGTTTTATGCTTGGGTCTCGTGTGGTGAGTCTGGGTTGAAGAATTGTGGTGTTATAACAAGAAGGAGTATCAATTTGAAGGTAAATCAGAAGGAAACTCGGATAGATGTGATAGCTTGGTAGTAGGCCGGATCGACATGGTAAGAATATGATTAGTTCTTTGGATGCTTATGAGGTATGAGTTTATACAAGTGATTCATGGCAATGCTATTAGGTTTTAGTGGCCTACGTAGCTTTGTTGAGTTAGAAAGATTCAGTCCTGACAGGGTTGGTTTTTGTGCAAAGGGGACTCGGAGAGTTCTTGATGATTCCTACCACGGTTTAGAGGTAAATATTTTCTACTGGCAGGAGGAGCATGTGATGTATAGTGATTTTCTCCTAGATGGGATCAAATGGAAAGTTCTTGGCCAGTTGGGTACACAACTGCTTGTGGCTCGGAAGGAATATGAAGTTCTCATGTTTATCATAGGATGGTATGGTATATGTGATATGTTGTAGAGGATTGATATTTGCGTGTGGAAGGTTACGGTTCAGTTCTCAAGGGAAGGTCATAAACTCTTAGGCAGCACATGCAGCTTCAAATGATTAGGGAAATGATATTGCTAATTGATGTGGCTCGATGAGGGTATACGTTTCAGAAAAAGGGCAATATGATTGAGTTAATGATACTTCATTAGTATTGCGGTACTCTTTTGTTGGATCGACGACAGATATTTGAGTTTACTTGGTGGCACAGAAGAATTTTTGGAGTACCTCTTGTGGGATGACTGGGTGAGAGGTGTGTTGTGTATTTAGATGGCGAAATTGGGATTAGATATGGTGATTTGTGTGCTATATGGATTTGGAAAATAAACTGGGAGTTCTCATAAATAGGTTAGGTTGTGGTTGTGGACCACGTATATTGGTCTTGTGTGGTGACTATGGGAGGTTTGGAGACCCGAGTGGATTTTTGTTGCTGGAATATTAGGTTTTGGAGGTGTTATTGGGTATAGACTGGTTGTCTCTATGTCGTGTTATTCTGGACTGTTGCGCTAAGGCAACAGCGTTGGCAACGCCGGGGATTCTACGGATTGAGTGGCGAAGTTCAACGAATTATGTTCTCAGTTGGGTGGTTTCATTTTGAATACCCAGCGGATGGCTGGGAAGGGTTGTCTTTCCTATTTGTCATTCGTGATAAATATCAGTGCAAAGACTCCTACTATTGATTCAGTTCCGGTGATGAGGGGTTTTCCAGATATGTATCCTGCTGCCAGGCATGTCGCCGGACAAGGTTATTGATTTCAGTATTGATTTGGTGCCGGGCACCGTATAGTATGGCACCGACGGAGTTAAAGGGATTGAAGGAACAACTTTAGGGATTCCTTAATAAAGGGTTCATTGGTAGGCCAATGTGGATGTGAGTTCTAACTTGAGTCGACTTGGTGGACTCCGAGTTGTATTGTTGAGGGATGTGTTGATCCAATTGTTATTGAGCTTATTAGTGATCTGGGGGGGATTTATAAGTTACGTTTCCGTGTTACGAGGCGTTCGGATTTGTTGGTTAGAGGCGCTTGTGGTGCGGTTTATTTGGAATCTCTCAGTGGAATTCGAGCGGGAGGAGTATGGAGTATTGCTCGGCAGATGGCGTATCGGTTATGTCCTTTCATATTTGTGTGGTGTTATATATTTACTTCACCGGGGTTATGATGATTTGCTTTGGTTCTAGGCATCAAATTGCACGTGATTGTCGATTTTGAGCAGAGTGACTTGAGGTGTTTCATGTTGGACTAGTGTTTGGATGAGGTCGCGCATTGGAGCGAAGCTATATAGAGGTATGATCCTTCGAGTTAGATTCGTGTGTTCTGTTTCTACGATGTGTGACAGGTTCTCAGTATTTTGTGGTGGTACTGGTGAGCTTGCGGTACAACTCTGTCCTTTGAGTCATTTTTCATGATTTGAGGACGTTCGGATTGTTGCTTATTGATGCGTGGGTTGCACGAGTTTTGGCTTTATATTGTATTGATGTGTCATGTCACTAGAGTAGTTGTGTTGGATTAGATGAGATTGTCGGGATCTAAAATGAATACAAACGGAATTGGTTTTGGCATGTTGGAAGATTAATATCGATGTTCGGTTCAGAAATTTGCTAGGGTCCTTGCCAAAGGAGAGTAGCTTCATGAATGGTTGATTTGAGGAATGGTTATGGACTTTCTATATGTTTCATTTATCACTAGCAGTATATGAAACTGTTGGAATGAGACTTTAGTTGATAAGAGGTTTACTATCGGTATTCGGTTGTTGTGTGCAGCTGTTGTGATTATAAGTTATCGCTACAAGTGTTTGAGTTATGTGATATATCATGTAATTGCATCTGAGGTTATAGTTATGGGTTATTACAGCTTGTTCGGGCTTATTCAGAGTAAAGATATGAGATTCTGATCTTGTGGATGATTTTAAAAGTGGAACTGTGGTTCTAAGGTTTATGGGCTAGGTTGGATTGTGAAACTTTAGTTGCATTGAAATGTGTAATCGGACCTATATGAGATAGGGTGACGTAGAATCACCCCCGAGTATATGCATGGTAAGGTTATTCAGCGATTGGTTGGCTTTTAGAACAACTCTGGGCACGTTCGAGGACGAACGTATGTTTAAGTGGGGGAGAATATAACGACCCGACCGGTCGTTTTGAGATTTTGCACTTTGCTCGCTAGTTCTCGGGCATAACTAGCTCCGACCGAGGTATTATGACTTATGTAAATCGTTGGCTTTGGTTTTTATGGTAATCAGAATGAATTTGGAAGAACAGTTCTCGGTTTAAAGCTTGAAATTTGAAAGATTTGACTAAGATTGGACTTGTTAGCAGATGACCTCAGATTCAAATTTTTATGATTTGGTTAGCTCCGTTAGGTTATTTGGGACATAGGAGCGTGGTCAGAATGTGTTTTGGAGGTCTGCGGAATGTTTAGGATTGAATTGGCGAAATTGAGATTTTGGCATTTTCCGGTTGGTAGGTGAGATTTTGATATAGGGGTCAGAATGGAATTTCGGAAGTTGGAGTAGGTCCGTTGTGTCATTTTTGATGTGTGTGCGAAATTTCAGGTCATTCGGACGAGGTTTGATAGACTTTTTGATCAAAAGCGGAATTTGGAAGTTCTTGGATTTCTTAGGCTTGAATCCGATGTGATTTTGGTGTTTTAGTATTGTTTTGAGAGTTCTAAAGGTTGGAACAAGTTTGAATGAGGTTATGAGATATGTTGGCATGTTTTGTTGAGGTACCGAGGGCCTCCGTGAGTTTTGGGTGGTTAACGGATCAAATTTTGGACTTTGGACTTGGCAGTTTTGTTGGTTTTTGTTGCAGACATTTTTGTTCATCGCGTTCGCGGAGGTGCATCATGTTCGCAAAGGGTATTTGGTGTGGTGATAATTTTTGTTCTACGCATTCGCGAGGTAAGATACGTGTTCACGAAAGGGAACCGAAGGCAAGAGAGGATTTGTGCTCCGCATTCGCGAAGTGGGACCGTGATCGCGAACGTTCGTGCAGTGGTGCATAGCGTTCGCGAGATGGTCCTCGCGTCTGCATACGAGGATCCTTAGTCAGTAGCAAATTGTGCTACGCAAACGCGAGTGTGTGGCCGCGTTCACAAAGGGTTAAATCCGGGCAGCATAGAATAACCAATCCGTGACCCTTCTTCATTTTGTCACCATTTTTGAACGGGATTGAAGCTTTTGAGATGGATTCTTGAGGAAACCAAAGGGTAATCTCTTGGAGGTAAGATTCTTGACTTCATAACTCATTTATATGTGATTAAACGCCTGATTAGTGGTGAAAATTTGGGAAAACTCAGTGCAAAATGGGTAATTAGGGCTTGCGATTAAGAGACCTTAAAATGGGTATTTGAGGGGTCAATTGAACTCCGATTTCAGTGTTCTTGATATGTATAGACTCATAAGAGGATGAAAATTCTATTGATGTGATTTTTATCTGATTCCGATGTTACGCCCTATAGTATTACATCAATGTTATCTTTTGCAGTATTAGGTTACGACAGTGTTGCACCCAGCAGTATTACATTATGGTGATGTCACATTTTGCAGTATTAAGTTATGACGATGTTGCACCCTGAAGTATTGTGCGTTAAAATTTCGTTTTCAGTTAACCGATATACACTCGGGGATGAGATCATCTTGATATTAACGTACTTACGCTATTTATAGCAAACAATAAATAAGTGTTATGAAGAATAAAAGGGTACACAGATTAAAGAAAACGAGTTTCGTTAAAAAATGGTCAATTTGGAATAAAATACGGGTCGAGCGATAATACCCGATAATTATGAACCAGTACCATGCAAGGTACCATATGACCACGGTAGTATAATATATAAAGTATATACGAAGTATTTTAAAAATAAATAAAATTTTAAGTAAGGTGTGATAATTTTTAAATTATGCGAATAATTAATTAATTATCGGGTAGCAGGACATTACCTAATTAACTAATAAATTGGATAAAGATTAAAATACCTACCCACCCCATGTGGCAGCAAGCCACCCAAATATATATATATATGACTCTTTAGTCATTATTGAGTAGGTGGCAAGATTTAAAGTCCTTTGAATGTGGTTAAGCCACCATTCCATATTTAAAGCATCTCTAACTTAAAAATCATGAAAGTAACGTAAGTCTTTACCTGGAGATTCATGAAAGCAGCGTTTTAGTCATTATCTAAGAGTCATGAAAGCAACGTACTAGTTTTAATCTCCGTGGACCAGCAACGTTGGATGCTAAGCTTGCTAACGAATTTTTTCGTCTTCGATCCGCCGTTACGTATTTTCGCAAAAGATGCATGATAGAGGAAATATTAAGAGAATCGGTTAAGGTATGTTAAGGCCCTCCCTTCTTTCTTTTGGCATGGTCTATATGATATTGAAGAATTGAGCAAACACATAATTTCCATAAATTACTCTAATCATAGAAATAGTAGGGGTGTCTATATTTTTGATTTTCCATGAAAAATATTATTATCTTCTGCTCGTGGGTCTCAGAATAATACGCAGTTGGAAAATTTTATCCGGAAGGAATATTGAGATTATTACGTATTTTTTATGCATTTCATACATGTGCATTGACCCATGACCAGATGGTGTTATATACGCGTATATATGTAAATATATGTATATGGGATATGGAAAAAGGTTACGGCATTATATACGCATCACTACCTGATCAGCTGGTATATGATGATGATGTTGCCCGCAGTGGCTGAAATATGATTCAAACGGCGTTATATACAATATGTATGTATATATATGTTGGGATATGGGGAAGGTTATGGCGTTATATAACACCACCACCTGATAAGCTGGTATACGATGATTATTTTCCCACAGTGGCTGATATGATATGATGGGATGCCCTCAGAGGCAGATGATGTTTTGAAACATATACCTATACACGACATGACATTCATACGCATATGCATGATGCTAAAAGTAATTTATGATTTACAAAGTTATTCAGACTTACAGGTTGAGTCATGTACTCTATATGTCTTCCATGTCTCTTATGTATTTATTTATGTGCCTTAAATACTCGGTACATTATTCGTACTGACGCCCCTTTTACCTGGGGACGCTGCGTTTCATACCCGCAGGTCCCGATAGATAGGTCGAGAGCCCTTCAAGTAGGCTATCAGCACAGCGGAAGATGTTTGTATGCTCCATTTGCTTCGGAGTTGCTCGTTTGGTTAGTATGATTTAGACATGTATTGTTTGGTATAGCGGGACTCTGTCCTGACCTTTATGACATTTATGTACTCTTAGAGGCTTGTAGATATATGTCGTATACGTGAAAAATTGTACGGCCTTGTCGACCTATGTTTTGAGTTTATAAATGATTATGCTGGCCTATTAGGCCCGTATGTCACGTGTATATGATGATGTAATAAGAAAGATATGTTACGTTGGTACTCGGTTGAGTAAGGTACCGGGTGCCCATCGCGGCCCATCATTTTTGGGCTTGACATCCGAGACATGGGCCCGGGGGCCGGATTTGAGCAAATTCGGAATTTTTGATGTAAATTGAATATTTTCGAGTGGGCTTTGTTCCCTTAGCATGTTTTAATGGTTATGTGCTGATTTTGGTTAGATTTGGAGCATCCGGAGGTCGATTCGAGAGGGAAAAGGCATCGCGGGCTAGAGTTTGGATCGGATCGTGGTGAGTAATGATTGTAAATGTTGTCCTGAGAGTATGAAACCCCGGATTTGCACATCGTTATGCTATATTGAGGTGACGCACACGCTAGATGACGAGCGTGGGGTCGTGCACTGTTGAGGATTGTGACTTAGTCCATCCCGAATGACTGTTTTACCGCGTATTTGATTGTAAACTATTTGCTATCATCATCTTTTGGGCTGAATGCCATATTTGGGCCTCATGCCAACTATTTGGACCCTTGGGGAATCTTTACTGATATTTTCTCACTGTTTTGACCTTATACTTGTACTCAGTCATACTATTTTCTATTGTTTTCATAACTCAGCCATGTTTACTCTGTTTTAAACATTAAATGATATTTTAAATGATAAATTGGGCTGATCATCATGTTTTACTGTGGGCGAGTGGCTTATGAGATTCTAACTGAGTAAGGCCGATGGCCTGTGTTATGAGGATACACTTATTATGATTAAGAGTCCGAGGGGCTGAGTTGTACGGCATGAGGTGGCTTAATATGAGGCAGAGAGCCTATTAATTATGCCACGAGATGGCTTGATATTGCGCTTGGGCCGTAAGGAGTCCCTCCCGGAGTCTGCACACCCTTAGTGAGCGCGTGTACCTATTGTGATATGAGATATAGCCCGAGGGACTGGTGTTGTTCCATGTGTTACCCGAAGGGCTAATTCTGTTGGTATTGTGTCAGAGGGGTGGTTGTTTATCTCTTTATCTTTTCTACTTTCCTGTCATTTACTTGCTTAACTATTAAAAAGGCATTTTAAAGAAGCTTAAACTGATCTAAGGTGACTTTACATGTTTCATTGTTTCATTGCTTTTATTGCTTCTTTATAGCCTGTTGATGTGCCTTTACGTGATTTCTTATCGCTCAGTCTTCTTTTATTATTATTACTTAGTGAGTCGGTGTACTCACATTATTTCCTGCACCTTGTGTGCAGATTCAGGTATTTCTGAACCTGGTAGCGGGTGTTGATTTCTCAGAGGCAGAGTCACCGAAGTTTAGCAAGGTAGTTGCCCGACGTTCGTAGCAATGCTCTTCTCCCTCTTGATTTCATTAGACCGTAGTTATTACATTTTTCAGACTTTTCGTTGTATTTAGACCTTAGTAGATGCTTATGACTTGTGACACCCCGATATCGGGTTGTATCTATTTCCGCACTTGTTCTACTTCGCTTAAATTTTGGGATTTATTTCTTATCAATGACTTAAATTGACTTATTAAAATTGTTAAAAAATGAACTTGGGAATTGTGCCCGCTGGCCTTGTCTTCATGAGAGGCATCATCACGACCGGGTCCGATTTGGGGTCGTGACAATATCTTGATTAGTTATGAAAATTAAATATTTAATTCTCTTATAACCCAAAAATATCTAAAAATCGAATTTTAATTTTAAATAAATGTAAGAAACTAACATATAAAAATAATATAGAAAATTTATCAACCTAAGTATTTTTATATTATTAAATATATCATGAGTAGTTATGAAAATTAAATATTTAATTCTCTTATAACCCAAAAATATCATAAAAAAGAAGACAGTTCAAACAAAACCTTGTCGAATTTTAGTTAAAAAATGTAAGAAACTAACATATAAAATAATAATATAAAAAATTTATCAACCTAAGTAATAATATAGAAAATTTATCGATCAAATATTAATATAAAAAATATTGCAATATATTTAAAGATGTTAAATAATTAAAGAGAAAAATATTTTAATTAATATTATTCAATTTATAGACATCATCATAGAGCTTCCCACTGTGCATCCTGGACCTGCTGTTCGAGAGTTACTGTTGCTCCAGGGTGGTCATAGGTCTTCACGCATTTGGGATGGACAGTGTCTGTCCCAGACCTTTAACCACATACGTATAGACGATCTTTGGGAGTTTATTAGGGACCACCCACTTCATCCTCGTACAATTAGATGCCTTGAGCGGACGAAGTTTTACTGGATTATAGATATCGGTTGGTTGCAGTTCGAATTGCCCCTGATAAGAGCGGTGGCGGAAAGGGATGCACACATTTCATCTGCCTATTGGCGAGGCTACCATCACGCTAGAGGACGTGGAGGTTCTATTCGGGTTGCCCGTTGATGGTATGGCTATCAGCTACCTGCATGCTTAGGGAGTATACGGGAGAGGACTATCTACATATGTTGCAGAGGCTCATCGGTTTCCAGCCTGCGGAGGCGACTGCTTTGAGTGGTGCCAGTCAATTGTAGTTGTCGCCCATTAGGCAGCATCTGGTGGCGCTGCACGATAACTAGGGATTCTAGTTCATTTTACCCTCCTTTTTACTTGAGTTTTGATTAAAAATGATTACAAAATAGTCCCAAAGGCTTACATGTTGTACTTGTTTGCAGTGTTTGGTCAAAAAAGTAACAATTAGTCAAAACCAACTCAACAAGGAGTGAAACATGCACAAGTACCAAGAACAACTCCAAACACAGTTAAAACAGATCCATTACGGCTGCAATCCATTTTGTGCGATCTGTAGTGAAGAGATTCAAAGAGGTGAAATTTTTGGTAACTCAAGAACTGCGGTCGCAAATCATTTTATGCGGACCGCAGTAGCCTCACCGCGGCCACACTTTATTTTGTGCGGTCTGCGGAGATGAGATTCAGAGAGTTATAAAAAATGGAGATTGAAGCCAGCGTAGTCCGCAAGCCATTTTGTGTAGACCGCATTGAAGCCACTACAACCGCGGTGGGCAGATTCAGAGAATGCAGAATCAAGCCAAAATGTCTTACCGCGGTTCGCAGTGCATTTTGTGCGGATAGCAATACCTCGTTAGGGGTATTTTTGTTCAAAAAATTCTGCCCAGTATAAATACTTTCTTTTCACATTTTTAGGGCATCTTTTGTAATATAACTTTCAGCAGAGCATGTGAACGGTGGTTTTTGACTATTTTGAGTAATTGTATAGTGGGTTTATCATTGAATCATCAATTGTTAGCTTGTAATTAAATCTTATGGGTTATTCTTCATCTATTTCTCTATTTTTTTCCATTATTATGAGTAGCTAGACGCATTAGCTAGGGTTGTGGCTCAACCTTAGTGTGGGTATTTGATGGGTCTTTTGATGTAAGGCTTAGATGTTTATGGGTAGTTGATATTTGGACTGATTTGTGTTTTTCATGTTGAATTAGTGGTTGCAAACACTAATTTGTGCCTATTTGACTTAGGCTCTTCTTGAGAAATAGAGCTTGAGTCTAGGAAAATCAGTCCATCAAGGAATTGTGGTGTAATCAAAAGATTGATAGCCCCAATTAATGGTTAAACCTATAGATAGTAATACCCGAGTTGAGCCTATATTGCTTGCACAATTTTGACAACCAATTGGTCTTGAGAAAGTTAGTTAGGGCAAAGTCACTCAAGCTATCGAGAGGTATAGAGTGAGTAATTCCGTGCATTGGGTATATCACAATCCCCAACATAACGTCTTTTCCTTAGGCTTTAGATCCCATCAAGTATTCACCTAGTATAAAGTCAGTTCCCTAGTGCCTCTTTAACTAATTAGAAAACCCTACAAGCAATCATTCTTAGTATAATTTAACTTATCAGTAGCGTAATTATTAGAAGTAATATCCAAACAAAAGATGATTGGAAGAGTAATTAAGAGCAATACACATCTCTAGTTTAGTTAGGAATCCAATTCCCTCTTCTAGCTCCCTGTGGATTCGATCCCGACCATCTCGGGTAAAAGCTGCTTCGACCGCTCTCGCCACTTCGTAGTGGTGTAGGGTTGTCACCGATCACTTTTTGGCGCCGTTGCCGGGGAGCTAACGGTTTTGGCTATCTATCTAAATAGTTTTTGTATTGTTCTTCTTTACTTCTGCATTTCTAATTTGTGAGTCTCGCAACTTCAGGTACAAAATGGCAGCAAACAACGCACCTTTTGGAGATCTTCCGCCGGGGGAGGAGGTAGATAATAATATTGATGATGAGCTTCCTATTGTACCTCAAAGACAAAGGAGAGGCTGCCAGGCCAATGATAATATTCCTAACCCTCCCCCACCACCTCCAAGAGTGGCTGCTCGAGTGCTTTCCAACCAAGCATATGCTAGTGCAATTGTCCCACCCCAAATCTGGGCAGGCAATTTTCAAATTACAAATGTGATGTTGACATTATTGGAGTAGTGAGGGTATTTCACGGGTGCTCCAAATAAGAATGCTTACAAACATCTCTAGGGTTTCGTGGATACCTGTTGGGGGAGTAAGCAAAATAATGTGTAAGAGGATGCACTTCGGTTGAGATTATTCCCTTTCTCACTTAGAGGGAAGGCATTGGATTGGTTTGAATGACTTCCCAACCATTCCATTACTACTTGAGATGAGTTGGCGGATAAATTCATTGCAAAGTTTTTCTCACCAGGGCACATGGCAGCATTGAGGGATTAGATCTTAGCTTTCAAGCAGGAGCCCACCGAACCATTACATGAGATATGGGAGAGATACAGAACCATGGTAAAGAAATGTCCCAACAATGATATGACTAAGGCAATGATACAACAGATATTCTACCGGGGCATTAACACAACAAATCGGTGCATAGTGAACCAACTTGCTGAGGGTAATTTCATGAAGCTGTCTTATGATGAGGCTTGTGACATTCTTGATGAGATGGTTGACATGTCCTCCACTTGGCAAAGTAGAGCCAATGTGCCACAGGGTGACCCCATGACCAATCACTTGCACAAAGAGTTACATGATCATGGGTAGGCAATAGTAGAGCTGACAACAACAATGAACCAGCTAGAAAAAGCACAGTTATATCATGTTCAAAATCTGCGCCAAGTAAATGCTATGGAGTGTGTCAACATGATAGTGAACAAAAGAAGACAAAGAGGTCAACAGAACAAAGAGAATTCGGATCAATATGATAAATGATTGTGGTAGATTCCAAGATGATGGTTATGATAGGCAGAATGAAGAAGTGCAATATGTGAACTGGGGCAATCGGCACAATAATCAAAACAATCAAGGTAATTGGATTGGCAACAACAACAACTGGGGTGGTAACAACAATCAGGGTGGTTGGAACAATGGCAATCAAGGAATTGGAGGCAAGGCTTTCAAAGGCCCCCAATGTATCAACAATCGAACAATCCACCTCTATTTCCATCCCAAGGTCCTAGTTTTTCCAACAATGAAATGGGGAGAATTGAAATGATGTTTGAACAGATGATGAAAAAGAATGTGGACTCTGATGCTCAGTTGGCTTCCTATAATACTTCAATCAGAAATTGGAGGTTCAATTAGGCCAAATCTCACAATCCTAGAATACGCGTCCTAAGGGAGCTCTACCTAGTGATACGGTAGTTAACCCAAAGGGTGGGAACAATCATGTTATGGTGGTAACTACAAGAAGTGGATGATGAGGTGATGTGAATGCCTAAAAAAAAAAGAAATTTTAAGTGATGAAGTGGACTTGCAAGAAGATGAGATTCCTTTGGTGATTGAAAATGTGATTAATGAGAACGTAAATGAGGAAGTGAGGATTGATATCCAAGATGCCTAGGTGGAAACTCAGAATGACGTGAACCCGTCTAGAGAACACGTAATAGACATGCCATAAACGGTTGTGCCTAATGCCAAGGCTCCTTTGCCAAGGACACCTCCACCTTATCATCAAAGGCTCGCGAAGCAGAAAAATGAGAATCAGTTTAAGAAGTTTATTGACATGATGAAGAGCTTATCCATTAATGTGCCTTTGGTGGAGGCTCTAGAGCAAATGCCGGGTTATGCTAAATTCATGAAGGACTTGATGACAAAGAAAAGATCCATAGATTGTGAAAATATCAAGATGACCCACCAAGTTAGTGCAATAGTGCACTCAATGACCCCGAAGCTAGAAGATCCCAGTGCTTTCACCATTCCTTGCAGCATTGGGAGTGCAGACTTTGCAAAATCTCTATGTGATTTGGGGGCAAGTATCAACTTGATGCCCTACTCAGTTTTCATGACTTTGGGTATTGGAAAACCTAGGCCGACTTCCATGAGATTGCAAATGGCAGATAGAACTGTTAAAAGACCATTGGGTATTATTGATGATGTCCTTGTCCGGGTGGACAAATTTATCTTGCCAACTGACTTTGTGATCTTGGATTATGAGGTAGATTATGAGGTTCGAATCATATTAGGAAGACCTTTCCTTGCTACTAGGAAGGCCTTAGTTGATGTGGAAGCAGGGGAAATCAACTTCCAGGTGGGTGATCAGAAAGTGGTCTTTCATGTGTGCAAGTCAATGAAGCAGCCCAATAGTTTTGAGGTGTGCTCCTTTGTGGACCTTGTCATGACAGTGGTAGTTGATGATACTAGTGCAATGATCAATGTGGAGGACCCTCTAGAGGCAGTATTATTGAATCTTGATGTAAATGACGATGAAGGCCGAGTGGAGTGTGTGAATGCTTTACATGGAATGGGCTCTTACTCTTATGAGCCTAGGAAACTCTCTTTGGATTTTGAGAATAGGAAGACTCCACTAACAAAACCTTCAATCGAGAAACCTCCGGTGTTGGAGTTGAAGCTATTGCCTACATACCTCAGGTATGAGTTCTTAGGCCCTAGTTCAACTTTTCTAGTTATTCTTTCCTCTTGTCTTACTAACATGCAGGTTGATGCCACATTGGCAGTGCTCCAAAAGAGGAAAAAGGCAATTGGATGGACCTTGGCTGAAATTCGGGGGATAAGCCCCGCATTCTGTATGCACAAGATTATTCTGGAAGATGATGCAAAGCCCTCCTTGGAACATCAAAGGAGTTTCAATGAGGCAATGCAAGAAGTTGTGAAAAGGAGGTGATCAAGTTGTTGGATGACATGGTTGTGTTCCCCATCTTTAATAGTTCTTGGACTTCTCCAGTGCAATGTGTGTCGAAGAAAGGTGGTATGACCGTGGTTACAAATTCACAGAATGAGTTGATTCCAACAAGGACTATCACTGGGTGGAGGGTATGCATAGACTACCGCAAGTGGAATAAAGTGACCCGCAAGGATCACTTTCCATTGCCTTTTCTTGATCAGATGTTAGATCGACTTGCTGGGCGTGCCTTCTACTGTTTCTTGTATAGGTATTCTGGGTACAACCAAATTTTGATTGCTCCGGAAGATCAGGAAAAGCCCACCTTTACTTGTCCATATGGCACCTTTGCCTTTTCTAGGGTTCCTTTTGGGTTGTGTAATACACCGGCTACATTTCAGCAGTGTATGATGGCCATTTTCACCGATATGGTGGAAGATATTTTGGAGGTGTTCATGGACGACTTTAGTATTGTGGGTGACTCGTTTGATGAATGTTTGAAAAATCTTGATAGAGTGTTGGCCCGTTGTGAAGAAACCAATCTTGTTCTTAATTGGGAGAAATGCCACTTCATGGTTGAGGAGGGCATAGTTCTTGGGCATAAAATTTCAAAGCATGGTATAGAGGTGGACAAAGCAAAAATTGATGTGATTTCAAGGCTCCCTCCCCCTACCTCTATCAAGTGAGTTAGAAGTTTTCTTGGGTATGCGGGGTTCTACCGGAGATTTATCAAAGACTCTTCGAAGGTAGTGAATCCTTAATGCAAGTTATTGGAAAAAAATGCTAAGTTCGTGTTCGATGAAAGATGTATGCAAGCCTTTGAACTTCTAATGCACAAGTTGACTACCACTCCTATTATTACCGCACCCAATTGGAGCTTTCCTTTTGAGCTCATGTGTGACGCGAGTGATGTTGCGGTTGGGTTTGTTTTGGGTCAATGAGTGAACAAAATATTTCATCCGGTGTACTATGCGAGCAAGACAATGAATGATGCTCAAGTGAACTACACGGTGACTGAGAAAGATCTTTTGGCTATTTTGTTCGCAATGGAGAAATTTTGGCTGTATCTTATGGGTGCAAAGGTCATAGTTCATACCGATCATGCCGCATTCCGGTACTTGATGATGAAGAAGGATTCCAAATCTAGACTGATGTGATGGGTCTTGTTACTTCAAAAGTTTGATTTGGAGATTGTGGACCGGAAGGGTAGTGAAAACCAAGTGGCGGACCACTTGTCCCGCTTAGAGGAGGAGGGGAGGCCTTGTGATGGCCTAGAGATCAATAGTTCATTTCCTGATGAGCAACTCCTTTTTGTGTCAGTGAATGGTATGCTATGGTTTGCGGACGTTGCTAACTTCCTGGTGACTGGTATAATCCCGTGTGATCTCTCTTTTAACCGAAGGAAAAAGCTCAAACGAGATAGTTTGGACTTCTATTGGGATGAGCCGTACTTGTTGAAGATCTGCACGGATGGTGTGATCCGATGGTGTGTCCCGGAGGAGGAGCAATTGAGTATCTTAGAGGCTTGTCATTCCTCTCCCTATGGTGGCCATCATGGCGGGCGAGGACGACTTCCAAAGTTCTTAGTTGTGGGTTTTATTGGCCAACTTTGTACAAAGATGCAAGTGAACTTGTGAAGAGATGCAACGAATGTCAAAGAGCAGGTGGAATTTCGAAGAAAGATGAGATGCCTCTCAATACCATTCTTGAAGTTGATATTTTCTATGTATGAGGCATTGATTTTATGGGCCCGTTTGTTAGCTCGTGTGGGAACACATACATTCTTGTAGCGGTTGACTATGTGTCAAAGTGGGTTGAAGCCGTGGATTTACCCAACAATGAGGCCTGGAGTGTTATTGCGTTTCTCAAGAAGAGCATTTTTAAAAAGTTTGGCACTCCTCGTGCAATCATAAATGATAGAGGGTCTCATTTTTGTAATAGAGCTTTTGACACTTTGCTTGCAAAGTATGGTGTCAATCACAAAGTTTCTACTCCTTATCATCCTCAGATGAGTGGCCAAGTTGAAGTCTCAAATAGGGAAATCAAGAGTATATTGTCAAAGACAGTCAATGCAAATAGGACCGATTGGTCAAAGAAGTTGGATGATGCTCTTTGGGCTTATAAGACTGCTTATAAGACTCCGATTGGTATGTCTCCGTATCAGTTGGTGTTTGGTAAAGCTTGCCATCTACCGGTTGAGTTAGAGCACAAGGCCATGTGGGCTTTGAGGAAGTTGAATCTTGAATAGGATGTGGTAGCAAATCTTTGTGTGGAGCAGCTTAATGAACTTGATGAATTCCAATTCCATTCCTACTCCAGTTCGTCCTTGTACAAGGACAAGATGAAGTACCTTCATGATAATTATGCTCATGGCAAGGAGTTCAAAGTGGGTGATTTGGTTCTCTTGTTCAATTCTCGGTTACGTCTGTTTTCAAGAAAGCTTAAGTCGAAATGGAGTGGACCTTTTGAAGTGGTATTTGTGACTTCGTTTGGTGCGCTTGAATTGAAGAACAAAACTGGGGAGATTTTTAGAGTTAATAGGCACAAGGTCAAGCATTACCTGGGTAAAATTGATGACAGCCATGTGCTGGCACTGCTCCATCTAAAGTGATTTGAGGGTAACCTTTGTCGTGTCGTGACGTTATATCAAGCTCTTCTTGGGAGGCAACCCATATGTCTTCTTTTTGGTTTTCTTTGATTTTCCTTGTAGTATAGGATTTGCTTTTGGACTAACTGGTTGTGAGATGTGTGTATGATTGTTTTGATGTAGTGCAGGACCAAGTTGGGAAATGTGCACTCTCTGAAGTTTGAACTGCTGCCGCATTGCATTTCTTGCAGCCGCAAAGGCCTTATTGCGGGGCCAACATTTAAATGCGGTCCGCAAAGTGGATTGGTAAAAAATGGGGGTTCTCTGAAGTTTTCCTCCGTAGCCGCAATACAATTTGTGCAGTCCGCGGTGGACCACTGCGGCCGCACAACATTTATTGCAGTCCGCAGTAGACGTCTCCCCAGAGCCTCATGTTTATGAGTACCACGGAATGCAGTGCCATTTTATGCGGTCTGTGGTGGGTAGGTGAAGTTGTCCCCAGGTACTTTTTTTATAAATAGGACTTGAGGCCTTCATTTAAAACTTCTCGTTCTTCTGTGCACTAAATAAAAAAAAATCACTGTTCATCATGCCTAGCTGCACGAATTCAATTGCTGAATCTCATTCATCTACATTGCATCTCATTTCTGGTACTTTTAATCTTTCCTTATCTTTTAAATGTGTTTTATTTTCTTTTAAATTGTTAGTTCCACGTTTCTTCTCCCCTTTTTCTTTAATTTTTTAACTTAGGTTTTTTTAAGTTGTTTAGATTAGGACTAATTAGTTAACAATACTGATTTAACAGCTAGGGGATCAATAATAGGTAAAAATTAGACTAAAAATGTGAAGAAAATTGAAACCCTAGGTTGGTGTTGCTGGGTATAACTTACCGCGGTCCGCAGTGCCTTAATGCGGACCACTGTACTATTTTGTCGGTCCGCGGTGGCCTTTTTGAGAGAGTGGGTAGTCTGACCCCTACCTCAATGTAGACCACAATGCTATTTTGTGCGGTCCGCGGTGGTCCTTTTACTGCCGCACTGCATTTTGTGCAGACCGCAGTCTGCTGTCTATAACTGTTTTCTTCTATTTACTACAATTATGCCTTTCACTGATTCTTCTGATACTAACAAGCTTCAACTGAATGATTCCTTGCAGATAATGGTGAAATCACGAGGCAGAAGTGATAAACAGAAAGGCAAAGAAGAGTTCTCCTAGGGTAGGGGACGAGGCATGATCAGATTGACCCCACAAGTTCGGCAGGCAATCAAAGATACCAGAAAATTAATAAGGGCTGCCGATAGAGTTGCTTCCCATTCGGGAAGTGAGTCTGCGCCCTCCCAGGAGGGATCCGGCTCTGAATCTGTGCCAGAATATGTTCCTGACTGGCTGGAGATGCCTAGATTGAGAGATACACCTCCGGGCACTCCTACTGCTCAAGCTTCAGTTGCTATTTCTTCTGAGTCATTTGAGGGCTCAACTGAGAGCGGTGACAGTGCCTCTTCCACCTCACATACAGCTTCAACTCCCAGTGAGGACCCCGTTGAAGAAGATGGATGGGGTGAGCCCCAAGTAGGAGGGGTGGCAAGAACCAGAAAACCAGAAGCGTGGTAAGATAGATTTGTGAGTAAAGTGGCATACCATAAGTTCAGAGAATGGTGGCCCGAGAGGAAGTTTATACATGAGCGGTAATTCATTACAAAAGATCTTTTGCCTCACAACCCCAATGTGCTGAGGCAATTCAGAGAGAGAGCAGACTGGGACTATTTCATAGGCCACGTGGAGGATGCCAATGGGCACTTAGTCAAGGAGTTCTTCACCAATGTTGCCCATATCAAAAAGGGCACTACAGTGACTAAGGTGCGAAATTTGAAAATAATGTTTGATGGAAAAATGATCAATGACTACCTTGGCTTCCCGGAGGAGGATGAGACATTGTACTTAAAGAAAGTAGCTTTGGGGGAGGATGCCCGTCCGTGGTTAGCAGAGTACTTGTCAATCCTAAGTACCACCCCAGCATGGTTGACAGCGGAAGTAAAATTTTTAAGGAGAACCCTGAACTTCGAAGCAAAAGGGTGGGAGATAATTGTGTGTAGCAGGATAGACCCCACCACTGACGAGAAATCTCTTCCTATCTCTCGGGCTATATTGGTGGCATCTATCATGGCGGGGTACCCGATCAATATCGGGAATGTGATGTCCAGGGTGATTATACTGGTGCTGAACGAAGGTGATAGATCCTACCCCTTCCTAAATTTCCTGACTATGTACTTCGAGGATCAAGATGTATAAAAAAAGAGATTTAATGTGAAGGTGAAGCCGAAGGCACCTTTTTCCTAGTACAGCCTACAGGGTGATGACAACCCTAAAGGAAAGGACCCCAAGGTCAAATACACTGCTTCTACTGGCCAGTCTGAAGAGCCAGTAGTAGTAGTGGCTTCTACTCAGCCTCCTTCAGTTACCCTATACATGGCCCCAGGACCCTCCACTTCTACAGTTACAGATATCCCCTCATCCGCAGCATACCCTTTAACTGCCCACCGCTTGAGCCATACCCTTGCTAGTATCAACAACTGGATGCAGGCAGCCACTTCTAAGCCATCTGTACTGTCTACCTCGGTGGCAACCCAGTCGGTACCCCCTCAGCCATAGGTCCCACAGTCAGTGGAGGAAACTCTCAACGAGCTTTTGGAAAACCAGAAGAAGCTCCTAAAAAACTAGCAGTTTATATTGAATGTTGTTGGTACACATGGAAAAACAATGAAGGAGCTCACAAAAGAAACAAATAAGTTGAGAAAGACTCGGGCATCCAAGGAGTCGGTGAAAGATTTGAGGGTGGAGGTGGAGAAATTGAAGGCTGATCACTTGCCTTTGGACCTTTTATTGCATGACCTAGCTCCAGCAGTCCAGCTTGAGCCGGAGCAGGAGACAGAGAGGCCAGTAAAGAGGAAGAGGGTGATTCCCCGTGCTGAGGATGTTGTGATAGAGTTGGAGGAGCTGCAGAGAGGTTCCTCTAGCCAGCCTCAGGTCCCAGTGCAAGACCAGGACCCAGTACAGGCCCAGGTCCCAGTGGAGACACAGGTTACATGGATCCAACCATAGGTTCCCGAGCAATCTGAGGACCCAGCGACCTAGACTCATGATCCTATGCAGACGGAGGGCCAATAGGGAGTTTCTCTTTACTCTCTATCTTTTATTGTGCTTATTTTGGTTAGTTAGTATTGAGGACAATTCTAGCTCTCATTTGAGGGGGTAGACTCTATTTTGGATGATTTGGGTTGTATATATATATGACATTACTTTCTTTTTATTATGCTTTCTTTTTAATTTTGGTATGTACATAATTTTACCATTTTAGTTCACTTTTCGTACTTTGCAATTTTGGTCTGTATATAAAGTTACTTTCTGATGTATATATTCATTCCCCCTTATGTATATTCATCTAAATCCCCTCTTGTACATATTCATTCTACTTTCCACATTTTTTCTTTCATAGCTTCTTATTTCATTTTGATAGCTTATTTTATTGAGTTTTGCGTTCAATAAGCCTTTGGTTTTCTTAATGCCACGGTTCTTTCCAAAGGTGGAATTTGTGTGAACTGGGTGGCTCTTCCCGATAATGGATGGCATGATAACCTTCTTAAGGTTTGAGTCTGTTTTCTTTTACTTTTTGTGTAAATAGTAGCTAGGTAGTAAGGGTACCTCAAGCAATGCTTCACATTGGCCTAACACATTTGCCTTTGATCCTATGGTTAAAAACAAATTGTTATGTATAGGATGGTGAAAGTTGTGACCTTGAGACTCTTGTGTTGGCCGATAATCATCAAGTAGTTTTTCGGGACCATTCGTGTTTCTCAAATCTTAGCTAAGGTTGTTGTGGTCCCCCGACTCTGTCACTTTAAAAATCCTATATCTTGTGTGGTGAGAATTTGAATTGCAAGTCCAAGTCCCGAGCCATTAGTCTAGAACTTGTCTTGAATGTTTGTCTAGGCGAAATTCTAAGTGTAGCTTGAATTGAGATGCGATTATAGGCTCTCCTTAATCCGAATAATATCTTGAAAACTTCCATAGCCTACCAATGATAATATCCCTAGTCAACCCTTTTGATCCATAAACCTTTTTCTTTCAAAAACCACGATACAAGCTTTTACCCGATCTTAAAAATACCCTCTCTTGGCACACGATCTTTCCTTAGCACAAGGCAAAAACATAAGTTTGGGGGGGGGGAGACGAGGAATGTAACAAAGTGGTAAAAGGTACAAAATGAAGAAAAGGAAAGGCAATGAAAAAGAAAGAAAATCAAAAAGTCAAATTGAATGATCAATATAGAAAAAATGAAGGGATTCAGTAAAAGTAAAGGGATGAAAGGTGTGGAAAGTTAAGAAAGGAGAAAAAGGTTTGAAATGAACAAGAAAGAGTGACAATGTGTCTCTCTAACCCCTAAGAAAAAAATTAAATGACTCAAAAAGTCAAGAGAATGTGTGCCAAAATGAAGTAAATAAAGTGCTAAAGGGAAGATGGAACCTACCTAGACCAAATATTTCTTACCCTGAACCAAAAGCCTTCACTATATCTCCACAAAAGCCCTATATGATCTTGAGTTGAATGAAGCTTACATTAGTGGTGACTCACATAAGGGGCAAGCTTATGGTATTTAGAGCCAGACTTGTGACCTTTCTTTGAGAGAGATGAGTGTGTTTTCCACAATCCTTTTTCTGAGTGCTATAATCTAAAAGTGAGGTTTGCTTAGGGAGAGTTGAGGAGTATGAGTTTGGGTTCCACAATGACCAAAGTAGTAGAGAGAGTTTTTTTGATGGGTTGAGTCAACTCTTGATGCTCTTGTATCGCACTAAAACTATGGTGCTTCGAAGGTCGAATGTTGTTAATGATTCATTTGAATTGAGGGCAATAGTTAGTCCCAATTGATGCTAGATGAGGTCCCTTTAGGTCAGCTGAATTTTCTTGGATTTACTCTTAAGGAGGTGGGTCTTATTTTGTTTGCTTGAGGACAAGCAAAAGCTTAAGTTTGGGGGAGTTCATAACTAGGGATTCTAGTTCATTTTACACTCCTTTTTACTTGAGTTTTGATTAGAAATGAATACAAAATAGTCCCAAAGGCTTACATGGTGTACTTGTTTGCAAAGTTTGGTAAAAAAGGTGACAATTAATTTAAACTAGCTCAACAAGGAGTGAAACATGCACAAGTACCCAGAACAAGTCCAAGCACAGTTAAAACAGATCCACTGCGGCCATAATCCATTTAGTGCGGTCCACAGTGAAGAGATTCAGAGAGGTGCAGTTTTAGGTAACTCAAGCACTACGGCCGCAAATCATTTTGTACGGACCGCAGTAGCCTCATCGCGACCGTACTTCATTTTGCGGTCCATGGAGATGAGATTCAGAGAATTATGAAAAATGGAGATTGAAGCCAGCGCGGTCCGCAAGCCATTTTGTGTAGACCATATTGAAGCCACCGCGACCGCGGTGCATTTTATGCGGCCCATAGTGGCCAGATTCAGAGAATGCAGAATCAAGCCAAATAGTCTTAGCGTGGTCCGCGGTGCATTTTGTGCGGACCGCAATACCTCGTCTGGGGTATTATTGTCCATAAAATTTGGCCCCGTATAAATACTTTCTTTTCACACTTTTAGGGCATCTTTTGTAATCTAACTTTCAGTTGAGCACTTGAGCGGTGGTTTTTGACTATTTTGAGTAATTTTATAGTGGGTTTATCATTGAATCTTCAATTATTAGCTTGTAATTAAATCTTATGGGTCATTCTTCATCTATTTCTGTGTTTTCTTCCATTATTATGAGTAGCTAGACCCATTCGCTAGGGTTGTGGCTCAACCCTAGTGTGGATATTTGATGGGTCTTTTGATTTAAGGCTTAGATGTTTATGGGTAGTTGATATTTGGAGTGATTTGTATTTTCCATGTTGAATTAGTGGTTGCTAACACTAATTGGTGCCTATTTGACTTAGGCTTTTCTTGAGAAAGAGAGCATGAATCTAGGAAAATCAGTCCAACAAGGAATTGGGGTGTAATCAAGAGATTGATAGCCCCAATTAAATGGTTAAACCTAGAGATAGTAATAATCAATTTGAGCCTATATTACTTGCACAATTTTGACACTCAATTGGTCTTGAGAAAGTCAATTAGAGCAAAGTCACTCAAGCTACCGAAAGGTATAGAGTGAGTAATTCCGTGTATCGGCTATATCACAATCCCCACCATAACGTCTTTTCCTTAGGCTTTAGATCCCGTCAAGTATTCACGTAGGAGAAAATCACTTCCCTAGTGCCTCTTTAACTAATTAGAAAACCCTACAAGCAATCATTCATAGTATAATTTATCTTATCATTAGCGTAAATATTAGAAGTAATATCCAACCAAAAGATGATTGGAAGAGTAATTAAGAGCAATGCACATCTCTAGTTTCATTAGGAATCCAATTCCCACTTCTAGCTCCATGTGAATTTGATCCCGACCATCTCGGGTAAAAGATGCTTCGACCGCTCTCGCCACTTAGTAGTAGTGTAGGGTTGGCACCGATCACTGCACGCGGAGATTACTAATGATTCATGGCTAGAGGCTATCGACTGGCAGACAAGGCTGTTGTTGCTGATGATATTTGGTGGTATTATGTTCCCGAACACTTCGGTAAACCTAGTTAACTTGCGACTTTTGCATCATCCGGAGCGTCTTGGTGAGTTACCTGATTACAGCTAGGTTGGAGTTGTTCTAACCTACCTTTATAAGTAGCTATGTCGATCGTCCATGGGAACCATGAGAGACGTCGCCGATTTTATTCCGCATGCTGCAGGTGATAACATAATCAATTCTTTTCATGATTATAACATAGATAGTAAAAAATAACTTGAATTAATGTCCACAATCAGTATTAGGTTTGGTCCAAGGAGCGGTTCCTGCAGATCCATCCACCTCTGCCATCGATAGCTCTAGATGTACCACCTCCACCGTTTCAACCACTAGCTATGAGGTGGGTAGATAGGCGAGGCCACGCCTGTAAGGTCGAGGCTCGACATCATCTCCCTTATTATAGGGATATGTTGGATTTACTTGAAGATATTCAGGTACATAGATGGCTATGTTTGTTTGATAATGCTTGATCTATCTTGCATTTACTCACGATTCTTGTGTTTAATAAATAGTTCATATGGAGGCCATACAACGACGAGCTCATAGCTGGATTGCCATATTATTGCTCCGGTGGTTGAGCTATGTGGATGTCTTTAGTCCCACTTATATGTCTCGATATAGTCGAGCATCATGCCACCGAGCGAGTTATTCGACAGTTTGGTCGACGCCAGTTTATACCTATTATGCCCACTTGGCACATGACACAGTACCAGCGGGATGATCGCTGCAATGTTGACCAGACATACTTTGCCTACCTAGAGGCCCAAATAGAGGATTGGGATCAGAGGTATGGCCTGATTCCGCCATACCCTCCACATGACCGTTTGGAGGGGGAGCATGAGTACATGGATTTGTATTGCAGCTACTCCCATTCGGGAATCCCGTTCATCGCGCTGGTGGTCGGTACGTTCCATATGGCGGGAGGCATGAGGCACTGGTATATTATTTGTTATACTTACTTATAATGCTACATTACTTTAACATTCTTCCTTAATTAATATGTTATATGTTATGCAAGCTATTGGCTTACACAGGTTCTACTAGTTGGGACTGGAGATGCTAGAGCATATATGCGACGGAGCGGTAGTTATGCACGAGCTTGGTCGTGGGGTTGCTTATCTTGCTGATGGCACATTGAGAAGTGCCCAAGAGGATGCACGGTTAGGTTATGAGGCTGCGTATGTGTAGCCTGAGGAATACCATCATGGGCCACACGTGGCCCCATAACATGGTAGACGTGGTAGACACGTGGCCCCATGGTCGGCGAGATGGGTTCCCCAGCAAGGGGGCACTAAGGCACCCATGGAGGGTATTGGAGCTGATCAACCTGGTGACTACCCTAAGCCACACAATACTCTTTATGATATGCCATCATTCAGACTTCAACTGTCACTAGGGACTTCACAGTTGACCCTATCAGCTCTATGTTGATAGCACGCACAAACATTACGCAGCATGATTGGGATCAGTATTTTCCTGATCGTCTAGAGCCATTGAGGGTTGTTGAGGATCCTCCGATACGAGAGGTGCATAATGGGCGACAACTGAGTTATGGCTCATCATCGAGGGTTCTGAGGATATTCCAGGCACATATAGGGAGACATCATATCGGGTCGGGACGTCACAACCTTCATCTACTCCAGTGCACCTCGGAGTTCCCATAGAGCATTATGTGGCTACTCAGCTGCAGGTTTGTTTGTATTACTATTACTTCAATTTGTTTTTACCTTATAGATTATTCAGTAATATCTAAAGTGTTTATATTTTTTTAAATATATCTTCATCACCCATCACGGAGGCCACATTGTGCGATACTCACTGTCGGAGACGGATGATCTTATTCAGGAGCCCGCTAGGACCATGGTTTGACCATTAATTTTTTTGCCAACACGTACGTTACTATTCTATATTTAATATACTAAAATATCTTATTATTTAATAGGTTACTGATGGCCCAACGGCCGCTTCTATTGAGCCCGCTAGCCTAACTGACGATCATGCTGCAGTGCATCCTCCGATAAAGAGGCGACGTGGTGAGGATGTTTTTGATAGCGTAGCCGAACGGGATGGTATGCTCCTTGGCCAATATGCTTTAAATCATACATGTTGTGGGACTCATTTATATGTATTTTGAGTTGTATATATGACATTAAATATCTAATAGTAAAATTATTGATGTTTGGCATAATTTGCACATGTGTTTATATTTTTCGATTTTTTTATTGGTTTAAAACTAGAACACAAAAAATAAGACAGATTAACATAAATTTAAATTCGTTAAAAATTATAGATAATACATGACAGGTACAACATAAAAATAAAAAAGTACACTTAACACATCCATGTGTTTGTTTAGTCACTAACACCCATTATTCTACGCTTCAACCATAGAAATTTTTCTTCCAACCGATTACTTTCTTCTTCTTCTTCTTCTTCTTCTTCTTTCTTTTTCAGTTTATCTTTCACTGGCACAAGTTGTTCTTGGAGTTTCAAGATCCGTATATCGAACTCACCGGTCAGATTTAAAATGTTTAGCAAACACGATTTGTAGTATTCCTAATTAATGGTTTCATCATACTATTCTTCAAAACCACATTGATTTTCGTCCTACAAATGGGGATGACAACAAAAGACTATTAATTAACATGTTATAAATAATATATTAACCAACATAACTTTCAATAATAATAAGTTACAACTTGTTTCCACATCAAACGTCTGCGTCCTAGATTGCAATTTGACCAACTTGGATTTATAATCGCACGTTAGCCACAATAACACCTTGGTACATCTGCTTACCTCGAAAAATGGGGGTAAAAATTAAATGTAATTTATAATTTTAAAGATATGTGATTTATTCTAATACTAGTGAATATACAAATAGTATTAAGTTTTAATAAGAATAATTGATGGACCAAACCAGTGTAGCTATAACAATGAGGACCTCGAGATTGACTCTCTTAGGGGCCTCGAGGTCAGCAAACAACAATGAAGTATGAATAATAAAGTAAAAGTAATAAAGCTGAAGAACACTTGTTGAGCACGTTAAAGAAGAAAAGCAGAGTAGAATATTCTATTGCAGTGAATAATGTGTGATACAAATGATTGGGGTCCCCTTTATATAGGAGGAGAAAATCCCAATATAGTACATTACTGATTGAGGTAAAGAATTCTATTGGTACAGGGGTACAACAACCTAGTACAGACCTGTACCATTTCATACAAATCTTATTTTTTAATTTATGCCCTGATCCACGTTTCCTTGAGAAATTCCCACTCTTTCTTGATTGCCCTCGAGAATGTACTACCCTCGATATAGTTCGTGTCAAGCCTTCGATCTGCTTGCTCGAGGTGTGTGTCTTTCAACCGGGTCCAGCCTCTACTTTGAATCGCCCGAACTCGAACTCATAGCCCAATCCAAGTCATCAAAATCGGGCTCCTTGATTTTGACCGTATACACATAATCCCCGAGTTTCATAAAATGAACTGATATGAAATGATTTGAACTCGATTTTCTCGAGCCTCTCGCGATGATGTCATGCTCCTGACGTAGGTGTTTGAAGTGATCAAAATGTCCCATCGGTCCATTTCCCCAAAAACATTGAATGTATCGCCGGTCCATTTCCCCAAAAGCATTGAATGCGCCACTGGTTCCATCGTTGGCTTTCTATAAATAAGGGGTTACTTGGATAAAAACAACTACACTCATTCCTTCTGAATCAACTTTTAGCCCTTTCCTTTCTCTATATCCTCCTCAAGTCACCAATTTTTATGGTTCAAACCTGTGACCACAAGGTCACATAGCAGCAACTTTACCAGTTGTGCCATCGCTCTTGTAAGGCCCTGTGAAATTCTTACTCAAAAACCCGAAATCTCATAGTGCCAAGTTAGGAATATGTGTTAGAAATTTATAAAATTCTTCGCGGCGAGCATTCGGACCTTTTAGATTGATCTGTGCATTAAAAGTTAAGGAAAAATATTTTTCAGAAGAGCGCATTTTTGCGGCCTATTATGCGGCCGCATATTAGTAATGCAGACTGCATAGTCACCACAGAGTGAGGCAGAATGTTGGCTAATTTTGAGGACAACTGTGCGGCTAATTATGCGATTGCATAATCGATATACGGACCGCATAGTCGTCCTATAACCTCTTTGGGATTTTTGCGAAGGGCGGTTCTGCGGTGCATTATGCAACCGCAGAACAGGTATGCAGACCACATATTTGTCGCATATCCAGGCAGAATAGTCAAGTTTTGAGGGCTACTTTTGCGGTCCCTTTTGTATGCGACCGCAGATTGAGTCGGGGCTCCTATTTTCTAACTTAGAAAACCTGACCCCATTCCGTTAAAAACACCCCATTAGACCCTCTTGTGCCATTTTCTACTACATTTAGAGTGAGAGAAAGAGTTCTAGAGGGAGAAAGTGATCCTCACCAAGTCACTATCCAATCCTTGCCCAATTCTTTGAAGATTATCAAGTAAAGTTACTAAGCCTTCATCCTAAGAGGTACGAACTTGTGCCCTAACCTTTGATTTCGAAATTCATATTAAAATAAGTAATTAACAAATGGGTTCATGGGTACAAGGGTTGATTATCTTGCATGCATGTATAATAAAAGAGTATGGGGAGATTGTGATCTAAAAATGTAACAAATGGGGTGTAGGATGATAGTATCTCTCACAAGAAGGACCTAAAATCATAATGCACACTTAATGCTTGAAAATGTGCCCAAATGAGCTAGAATCTTGATTATACCTCTAATTTTTGGTTCAATTTGTAATTCTCCTAAAATATATCAAAGTTGCTTGGAGTTTCGGAATTATTGTACGAATTTAAGGGAAGCTCTATTGAGGAATGTATGGCTAAAACCCCCTCTTCTTAGAAATTGAGCTCCCTTGGTGTCCATGCAAATGTTGTAAGTCCGAAATTTGATTGATATAGTGCCAAAAGGTCAGTTTATTTCTTACCTAAAGGCCGCAAAGATGATCAAGAAGGGGTGTATCTATCATTTAGTTTGGGTTACGAACATCGATGCCAAGGCGCCTAGCCTTGAGTCCGTGCCAGTTGTGAATGAATTTTGGAAGTCTTTCCAGACGAGCTCCCTGCGATCCCACCAGACAGGGAGAGTGATTTTGGGATCGACGTGATGCCAGGCACGCAACCTATATCAATTCCACCTTACAGAATGGCACCGACAGAATGAAGGATCTAAAGGAACAATTAAAGGATTTGTTAGAAAAGGGTTTCATCCGGCCGAGTGTGTCACCATGGGGCGTACTGGTTTTGTTTTTAAGGATAAAAGATGGGTCGCTACGGATGTGTATTGACTACCAATATCTCAACAAAGTCACAATAAAAAATAAGTACCCTCTACCAAAGATAGATGATTTGTTTTATCAATTGCAAGGTGCTAATTGTTTCTCAAAAATTGGCTTGCGGTCCAGGTATCATCAATTGAAGATAAGGTAGCAGGATATTCCGAAAACAGCTTTCAGGACTCGGTATATACACTTTAAACTTCTGGTGATGTCCTTCGTGCTATCAAATGCCCCGACAGCTTTCATGGATCTTATGAATCAAGTCTTCAAGCCTTTTCTAGACTCCTTTTTGATAGTGTTCATTGACGATATTCTTGTATATTCCCAAAGTTGGGAGGACCATGTTGACCATTTCAGGGCAGTTATGCAGACTCTCCAGCAGTACCAATTGTATGCAAAATTTTTGAAATGTGAATTTTGGCTTGAATCTGTCACGTTATTGGGTCATGTCGTCTCCAGGGAAGGAATTATGGTTGATCCTCAAAAGATTGCAGCAATAAAAAATTGTCCTAGACCTACCACTCCAACAGAGATCTGCAGTTTTTTAGGTTTGGCCAGGTACTACAGAAGATTTGTGGAGGGATTTTCTACTCTTGCCTCTCCATTGACTAAATTGACATAGAAAGCAGTTAAGTTCCAGTGGTCCGATTCTTGTGAAAGGAGCTTCTAGGAATTGAAATCAAGATTGACTACAATGCCGGTATTGATCCTGCCAGAGGGTACAGAGGGATTTGTGGTGTATTGTGATGCTTCGAGGATCAGGCTTGGGTGTGTGTTAATGCAACATGACAAGGTTATAGCTTACGCTTCTAGGCAACTCAAGAATCTTGAAAAGAACTATCCAACCCATGACTTAGAGCTTGCGGCAGTGGTGTTTGCACTAAAGATTTGGCGACATTATTTGTATGGGGTCCATAAGGATGTTTTTGCGGACCACAAGAGCCTTTAATATATTTTCAAACAAAAGGAGTTGAATCTAAGACAGAGAAGATGGCTTGAGTTACTCAAGGACTATGATATCGATATTATCTATCACCCAGGAAAGGCCAATGTTGTGGCAGATGCTCTTAACCGGAAATCTATGGGAAGTTTGGCTCACTTGAAGGCGTATCAAAGGTCGTTCGCCAGGGAGGTTCACCAGTTGGCTAGTTTGGGAGTTCACCTTGCGGACTCTAATGAAGGAGGAGTAATCGTGTAGAATAGGGTTGAATCATCGCTTGTGGCGGAAGTGAAAGAGAAGCAATTCAACGATCCATTGTTAGCACAACTGAAGGAGGGGATTCATAAACACAAGACCACAATTTTTTCCTTTGGCATGGATAATGGTACCCTACGGTACCAAGGCCACCTATGTGTTCCAAATATTGACGGTCTTCGGGAAAGGATCATGGCAGAAGCTCACACTTCCAGGTTTTTCGTACATCTAGGTTCTACAAAAATGTTTTATGATCTCAAGTAAGTTTATTGGTGGAACAAAATGAAAAGGGATGGGGCAGACTTTGTGGCAAGATGTTCGAACTGTCAGCAAGTGAAGGCCGAACATCAAAGGCCTGGTGGATTGGCTCAAAGCATAGAAATTCTAATGTGGAAATGGGAAATTATCAATATGGATTGTGTGGTTGGGTTACCGTGCACTCCGCGTAAGTTTGACTCAATTTGGGTAATCGTGGATCGACTCACGAAATCAGCACACTTCTTGCTAGTCAAATATACCGACACAGCGGAATAGTATGCTCAGTTGTATATCAAAGAAATAGTCAGGTTGCATGGCACTCCAGTCTCAATCATTTTAGATCGAGGGGCTCGGTTCATGGCCAACTTTTGAAAGAAATTTCAGCAAGGCTTGGTTACGCAGGTAAATCTTAGTACAACTTTCCACCCTTAGAACAACGGGCAAGCGGAGCGGACTATTCAGACGCTTGAGGACATGTTGCATGCTTGTGTTCTTTATTTCAAAGGTAGCTGGGATGATCATTTGCCACTCATAGAGTTTGCTTATAACAACAACTTCCATGTTAGTATCCAAATGGCACCATTTGAGGTGTTGTATGGTAGGTTATGTAGGTCTCCCATTGAGTGTTTCGAGGTTGGAGAAGCTGAATTGATAGGGCCAGACCTTATGCATCAGGCCATGGAGAAAGTCACGATTATTAAGGAAAGGTTAAAAACTGCTCAGAGTCACCAAAAGTCTTATTCGGACATTCGTCATAGAGATTTAGAGTTCAAAGAAGATGATTGGGTATTTTTGAAGGTTTCCCCCATGAAGGGTATCATGCGATTTGGAAAGAAAGGAAAATTGAGTCCGAGGTATGTCGGGCCATATATAATCATTCAGAGGGTCGGTGAGGTGGCATACAAGCTTGAGTTACCACCCGAAATGTCATTAGTACACCCAGTCTTCCATATGTCTATATTGAAGAAGGTAGTGGGAGATCTGTCCACTATTGCGACGATTGGAACTATTGAGGTTAATGAAGAACTGTCATATGAAGAAATCCTAGTTGCCATTCTAAACATGCAAGTCCAGAAGTTGAGAAATAAAGAAATTGCCTCCGTGAAAGTATTATGGCGAAACCAGCAGGTTGAACAAGCCACTTGGGAAGCCGAGGAAGAAATGAAAAAGAAGTACCCACATTTGTTTGCATAGCCATGTAATAGCTTCTATGAATTTGGTTCCTATGGACTTTGTATCACTTGATTAGTCTATGTAAAACTGTTCCGTTTTGATTATATATTGCCTATGGGGCCCTGGTTGTTGTGGTTATGAGTTATGTCATGTCAATAGATTGTGTACATGCTGTTCGGATATGTTTCTGGGGCTCTCTGACAGGTGGATAGACCTAGATACAAAGGAAAATATGGCAAAATTTCTGAAAATTTAGAGAGTTAGCCAAATTTGGGGGCTGTTGGTATGTGGTGTGAAACTAAAGTTGCATAAGGTGCTGATAAGTGAACCTTGTTCCTTATTCGAGGACGAATGATCTTAAGTGGGGAAGGATATAAGGCCCCATGAAATTCTTACTCAAAACCCCAAAATCTCAAAATGTAAAGTTAGAAATATGTGTTCTCGCCGCGGTTCGGATCTTTTGGATTGATTTGTGCGTTAAAAGTTAAGGAATAATATTTTTTGGAGAGCATATTTTTGCGGCCCATTATGCGGCCGCATAATATCAATGTGGACCGCATAGCCACCATAGAGTGAGGGAGAATGTTGGATAATTTTGAGGACAACTGTGCGGCCAATTATACGATCGCATAATCAATATGAGAGCCACAGAGTCATCACACAACCTCCTTGGGATTTTTTGCGAAGGGTGGTTCTGTAGTGCATTATGCGACCGTAGAACAGGTATGCAGACCTCATATTTGTCGCATATTCAGGCAGAATAGTCAAGTCTTGAGGGCTACTTTTAAGGTCTTTTTTGTATGCGACCGCAGATTGAGTCAGGGATCCTATTTTCTAACTTTTAAAACCCTATCCCACTCCATTAAAAACACCATATTAGACCCTTTTATGCCATTTTCTACTATATTTAGAGTGAGAGAAAGAGTTCCTGAGGGTGAAAGTGATCCTCACCAAGTCACTATCCAATCCTTGCCCAAATCTTTGAAGATTATCAAGTAAAGTTACCAAGCCTTCATCCTAAGAGGTAAGAACTTGTGCCCTAACCATTGATTTCGAAATGCCTATTAAAATAAGTAATTAGCAAGTGGGTTCACGAGTACAAGGATAAATTATCTTGTATGCATGTATGATAAAAGAGTATGGGGAGATTGTGAGCTAAAAATGTAACAAATAGGGTGTAGGATGATAGAGTCTCTCACAAAAAGGTCCTAAAATCATAATGCACACTTAATGCTTCATAATGTGCCCAATTGAGCTAGAATCTTGATTATCCCTCTATTTTTTGGTTCAACTTGTAATTCTCCTAAAAGAGATCGAAGTTGCTTGGAGTTCCAGAATTATTGTAAGAATTTAAGGAAAGCTCTATTGAGATATGTATGGCTAAAACCCCCTCTTCTTAGAAATTGAGCTCCCTTGGTGTCCATACAAATGTTGTAAGTCCGAAAATTGATTGATGTAGTACTTGTTATTTCAAATGAATTGGTGTTGCAAGAATATATGTCAAAGGTGTGTCACAATATGTTCAATATGCTATTCTTGGTAAATTGAGGATGTGTGAAGAATGTGAACTATGAGCTTAAATGCCTAGATTTCAAGTCGAGTTTATACTGTGATTATTATGCTAAACTATGTGAAATCCTCTCTATGCTAACAACTTGAATTGCTCTCATATGTGCCCCATTATCTTAAATTGTAAAGTTAATGTTGAAAGTGGATATATTGTGAAATATGGGGGGAAAGAGTTTGAGTTATGAAATGTGGCCTAGTGCCAAGTATGATGTGATAATTGTGGCCCCAAGTGCCGATGAACTGATATATGTGAAACACAAATAGAAGTGAGATGATTGATGGAAAATGTGGCATAGTGGTATTGTGCTGATATTGTAACCAGAAAGTGAGAATGAATTTGTGATTGAGGTATATGTCTCAAATGTGGCAGCTTAGCCGATCGGGTCGTGATCGGACTCCGCGTAAGAAAGCGGTGGTATTGTGAATAATGATGCAGCAATATTAAATGGCCCAACCTAAAGCAATGGAAATTATGTAAAATCTATGTGATACCTTTTATTTGATGATATAGTGATTGTTTAAAGCTTTTGTTGATCCTTATGATTTCTTTATTCTTGTATGGATGTTCTTTCTAATGAGATGGTGTTTAGTTATACATACTAGTACTATTCCATGGTACTAACGTTCCTTTTGTCGGGGGCGCTACATCTTTGAATGTATGTAGGTGGTTCCATAGCAGACAGTGTCGGCCGCAGGTAGCGGAGCATCCGCCTCTCTGTAATCTTGGTGAGATCCTCTTCTTGCAGGGGTTATGCAGTATATCTTTTGTTATAAATTACTACTTTTGGAGGTATAGCCGGGGCCTTGTTGCCGACATTGTCATAACTGTTTTTTGTATCTTTAGAGGCTTTGTAGACGTTTGTGTGGGTTATGTACGGGCGTTGGATGGGTCACTGGATTATGTTGTAATCCTAATCTCTAACTGTATGAAATTTTGGAAACTTATCTATGGTTTAAGGGTTGCAATATAAAATGAACTAGAAATGATATATGTACGATCTTTTATACTATCTAAATAAATGAAAGCATGGTTTCTTGATCATATTGAGTTGGGTAGGAAGTATCCAAAAAGGCTTGCTCAGTTGGGTTCACTCGATTGAGCGCCGATCACGCCTCCCGAGATTGGGGCACGACAGCTCCCTTTTTCAAAGCTTTACCCCACTAAGTGGGATTATACTGAGTTGTTGTTGTTGGCTCGAAACAACGAGAGAAGGGCACTGAATTGTTCCCTTATTAGAAGATATGCAAACATTATACTACTGCTCATCTCTCTTAACTTCAACCTGGTGTGGCGCTTCATTCCTTTTGCTTTACATGGAATGAGGTGGCATTATCATCTACTAACTTTTGCATCCCACACTGGTACAACGTCTCAATAAGTGGCTTCAAAATAGTTGTGCTGATAAGATCCATACTCGCCAAGTTTTTCACCATGCCACAATTTTCTCTAAAGATCGAGATGGAGTCCTTGAGGATGAGATTCTCAAAGATGTCACTCTCAAGGATATGCCCCCAAAAATAGATTAGGTTCTTGGCCTTTCGTTTTTGCTTCTTTGTATCTGTGTAAGGGTCCCTCGTGGGCTTTGTAAATATCTTTTGTCAATATAAAGAATTTCTCTATTTCATCTTTGATTCGTGTTGAATTCCATTCTGCCTTTGTTTGTGAAAAATCCGAGTATATAACTCTAACGATTGTCTGAGTATTGGACCCGGAACATAATAAACCCTTATGTTTTAAATCGACCAATATAATACCTCTTAAGGTTATTTGCTAATCCTCAAGCTAAGCTTAAATTGACTTGATGCGAGCTCGAGACACCGAGATTCCTGAGTCCGAGTTGAGTGAGAGCAAGGTCTCGAATTTGAAATAAAGTTAGCTCTTTAGGCTTTGTTGATAGTCCCCGAGTGAGAATTTTCTCAAACTCAGATAGCCCTTGGGTTTAGTAGTCGAGTGAGTACGTGCTCAAATTCGAAAATAAAGTTAGCCCTTAGACTTCTTGGATAGTCCCCGTATGAGAATTTTCTTGAACTCGGGCAGCCCTTGGGCTTACTAGCGAGTGAGTACTTGCTCGAACTCGAAATAAAGTTATCCCTTAGACTTCATAGATAGTCCTTGAGTGAGAATTTTCTCGGACTCGGGCATACCTTATGATTTTTAACGAATTAACACTTGATGCCTTGGTCCTGACGCAAATATCGCAACGTTAGCGGTTGAAGCGACTGAAAAATTGCTCTTTGTGCAATTCCCAAAGTCATTAATTGGAGATGACTGACGGTCGGCCTTTTGGCTTCCTCGGTACGCTTAAGTGACTTTTATAAATAGACAGATTCCACAACCTTACAAACTTTATTCCCATATTGTTTCAAAGTCTCATTATCCTTTTTTCAAACTCCTTGAGATTTCCCTTATCTTCACTATCAACACTTTTCACTTTCTTGGATCTTCCGTGTTGCGATGGCTAAAACCTCCAAACCGGTTTCCCAAAAGGAAAACGTTTCATCATCTTCTCGATCGGCCAAGGGTAAACCAGTAGTGCCCCTTCGTATCGAGGAATGTATTCCCCTGCCATGTGACATAACATCCAATTTTAAAATCGAGAAACCTGTTTCGACACCAGGACGATACCAGCCCATGTCTCGATATGTTTGTCTAGTGACCAAGGCTGAGCTCAAGCAAGTAAAGGAAGATTTTAAATGGACAATAAAGGAATAATGATTCCTTCCTCCGAGGAGTATATCACCACGTACACAGCATGATACCTGAGCGTATACACCTACCCATTGACGTTGGGCCCTACAATTCCTGCTCAGGGTCCTATAGATCCAGTTATTCTTGACTTTTCCAATGATTCCGAGTGATGCTAGGCCAGATCTACCCCTCATTCTGGCGAATCGTTTACTTAATCAGGTTCTTTTCGAGACAAATTGAGGGGATGTCCTTTACCCTCGATTATCTGATCAGACTGTACAGTCAGCGACTTTATCGTGGGGGTTTGATAAAAGTGCAACGCCGATCCTTAAAATATCTATTTGCTAGTATCAATGAGGACAAAGACCATGTGTGGATGAGCCGGTTTGTCCGAGTAAGGACCTCCAATCTCATTCATGCTGATTAGATGTCGTTCCTCGAGGAGTGTAATATGATATGTGAGTACGCAACAGGTTTATACTTTTTTCCCTAGCTTTATATTTTTTGTCAGTCTTACCCCTTTACGATGGTGCAGCTGCTGCTTGGTTTCCTGGTGGGGTCCTAGACCTCGAGGGCTAGGTCCGAAAGCTAACCTTCACCTCCTCTTAATCAGAGTGTTGCTAGCGAGATCTGGCCAAGGGTCGATGGGAGGCCAAAAACCATGGTGAGCTTGCTTGTTTGTATTCTTGTGCTTCTGCTACAGAATACTGATCTCGGTTTTATGTAGGTATTGGAGACGCCGTTGAGTTGCGGCCGGAAAAAAAACATCGACATTTTTTCTTTGGGAGCAGGAGGAAGAAGAAGATGATGACTGCCTGCTGGTAACCCGTGAAAAAAGAAAAAATGTCGATGCTCTAACGCCCATCGAGTCGGTGGCAGTTGATGTGGCTCAATCCAAAGCCGAAGAAATTTTGGAGGGGAGTTCGAACAAAGTCCCCCAACCATCATCCATATAGAAAGAACCTCGCCTAGGAGATCATTTGGAGGGCGAGGCCGAACAACCTAACCCCGAGCCTCTTCAGATAAGAGAAAATGCCCCAAGTGGATCACTTGGTGTGATCAATGTGGATGATTTGCTTCCTGGTCTCAATTTCTCCGAGGAACAAATCCGAGATGCCCACAATATGAGGTCTTCTAAAGTGGATGCAAGCCAAGAAGGGCATGATATCTTTCGAGAATGTCTTGCAGGGCTTGACGATGGTCCTGACCGCGATGCCTCTTTTATTTTTGATGAGGCTCGTAATCTCTTCAAACAAGCGAGTTTTCTATTTTTTATGCCTGCGCCTTTGTTTTAGCTGTTCTAAACCCATCTTCCCTCCTTTTTCGTGATGGCTCTGGTGCTCCATAAGAGGGAATTATGCTAAGAAGACTTTGGAGGAGAGGGACATCATGAAAGCCCTTTATGCTAAGAAAGAGATGAAGATCCATGATCTTCAAGTTGAGTTGATGCAGGCATGCCAAGGTCGAGCCGAGTATGTGGAGAAGATAACAAAGCTCTAGAAGGTCTGTTATGTACTTGTTTGTTTTAGCGACTGACATTTTTAATTTCGTAGTTTTGGCAGAAGGCCGACTTGGAGGTGCAGCTTTGGGAGGAGCATAAGATGAAAGAAAATAAGACCTTGGGGTTGAGGCAACGTATGGACAATATCGCCTCTGAGAAGGAAACTTTAACAGAGAAGTTAGCTTCGCTCGAACGCCAGCTTCGAGGTGTGAATGAGGAGAGCCAAGCTCGGGGCCTCGAGATCGCAGAGCTTAAAGACAAATATGCTGCTAAGCTGGCCAAGGCTTAATCTGATCCTGCGGCAACTATTGCTTCGTATCGAGCCGATGCCGAAGCAACTATTGCTCGGGCAAGGGAGATCTCTTCTATGGCGGAGGTTAAGTTATCAAGTGCCCTTGACCATGCTAGGTGACAATCCCAGAGGATGACCCTCGAGAAGATACATGCTCGTGGCTTCGACCTTTTGGCCGATATTGAAGCGGAGAAGATTTTGGAAGAAGAGGCGGCCATTCTGCTTTCCAATGATGATGATTCAGCCGGTGTCACTAAGAGTGAAGTGGATGGGGATGAAGTCCCCAATGGGTGAGGCTCTTGAATATGTGACTCTTGAAGATGCGGCTGCTAAGGATGTGATCTCGAAGTAGTTTTAGGTCACTTTACTATATTTCCTTGTAATCCTTCCTTGTATAAATAGTTCATGTAATCGTCTTTTGGAAGTACGAGGGGAACTTTTATCTTGTCTTTGGTTTATGCTCGATTTAACATTGTCCTTATTCATGGGTGACTTCGTTTGAATGATTAATCCGAGGATTGGTTTATGGTTCGGGGTGTTACCAAACACTTAAATCTTTATCGATAGATATAATAATTTTCGAGCTAAGTTTAAATCGATCTGATGTAAAACTCGAGATATTGTGAACCTTGTGTTCGGATCGAAGTGAGAGCAGAGTCTCGAACTATAAGTTTTTGGCTCTTAAGCCTTTCGAAGTATGCCTATGGGCTCTTGTATATCGGCCTTTAGGCTTTTTTAAGGTTGGCCCTTAGGTTTTTCAGAGGCTAATTTATCGAAGCCTTTAGGTTTTTCGGGGGCTGAATTTATCGAAGCCCTACATATTTTGCTTTTGCCGAGGGTAGCCTGATTTAATCGGTTTTTTAATAGTCGAAGGCCTTTCATTTATAGTGGAATTCGGATGTCTCCAAGCTGCATTATTTCGGCCGTAGCCTTTTTATATGACCATAGTCTTTTATATGGTCGTAGCATTTATTCCCCGAGTGTGATGGCCTTAGCCTTAATATCAAGGGGATGCCTCTTCGAGGTCTTATGAGCTCTAATGTGCTTCTTTGAGGTCTTGTGAGATCGAATGTTCCTCTTTGAGGTCTTGTAAGTTTGAGTGTTCGGTAACTCAGTATGTCGATAGTCAATAACTGTCCCCGAGTGTTCGGGTGCATTCGGGGTTTTGGCCCTTGAGCCGTTAAGTATGAAAATAATTGACTTCTTTGAGGCACAAAGTTTTTTTATGTAAAAAATGCTCCCCAGTATTCGAGGTTTATCAAAAAGAAGCCTTGAATACTTTGTTGAATGTTCCTTAGGTAGCATATACGTGTTGCCTCGTTAAGAACCTTGCCGGTAAAACCCATTTGGGACAAAATTCATGCCAAGGAAAAAAGAGTGTAACGCATGCTTTAAAGCCTATTACCTTCGTGTAAGAAGGGGTATCTTCGAGCTCGCGAGCCTTTGAAAGCTCCTATTGTGCCAAGCTTGTTAGATCCTTTATCAACGACTCCGAGGCCTTGCTATCCGTGGTCATGGTATCTTCAAGAGCCTTGACCTGGTCAGGGATGATTCTTAATGCCTTAATTTGACATCTTGGGGCCGAGAAATTTACTCGTGCCAACTCCAGAGGCACATTTCTCTAGGTTGAGCTTCATGCCGCGTCGCCCCGAAACATTGACTGTTTCCTACAAATGAATTAAAATGGTCCTCTACGCACAAGGATCTAAATAGTCATATCATCAATATAGTCTTTTGTTACTTTACCTATCCGTTCTTCGTTCATCTTGTTGACTTGATGTTGACAAGAAGTTTTTCGAACTGGGTGTCTCCCTCTTTGTTTTACTAGGTTGAACTTGGGTTGTTGCTCAGTCTATGTGTGGTGATTTAAGGCTGAATCCCTATCATATCTGAACGGGGCCAAGCAATGCAATCTATATCATTAATAATAAACTAAATGAGTTTTTTCCTGAGTTGGGGGTTAATCCCATTCTTAGGTGTACCTTTCTTTTGAGCGGTTGACTTGGCAATATCGATCTTCTCGGGGACAACAGAGGTTCGAGGAGCTAAGGAGTTCCCTTCTTCACCTTTGGTTACCGTTTTATCCTGCTTTCGTCTAGACTTGGAGTTGTGGTTGCTACTTAGCCACCTGTTTTATCTTTGAGACTTGACTTCTCCGAGGTTAAGGGTCCCGACATTGGCACCGCTTCCTCGATTGCAAACATCTCTTTTGAAGTATGCTGTTCTCCATGGACTATTTTCACTCCTTCTAATGACTGTAACTTCATCATCTAATTGAGGGTCGATGATGCTGCTCTCATGTTGTATATCCATGGCCTTCCGAGGAGTGCGTTATACCTCATGTTGCTTTTGATGACATGGAACCTGGTGTCTTGTATGGTCTCCGCTATGTTTACTGGCAAAATAATTTCTCCCTTTGTTGTTTCACTTGCCATGTTGAAACCATTCAGCACCCGGGATGCAGGTACAATCCGATTTTACAAACCGAGTTGTTTCACGACCCTCGTTGATTATGTTTGCAGAGCTACCTGGATCCACTAAAACACATTTAATCTGAACTTTATTTAAAAGGATAGAGATTACCAGGGTGTAATTGTGAGCCTGGGATACTTCCTCGACACAGAATGATAGGGTGTCCTCGGCACATAGCTCCTAGTCAGTTTCTCTTTCGTGATGGATACTTTGGTATGTTTGAATATGGTTCCCTATGGGATGTTGACTCAATCGATGATCATGTGAATGACCTGTTAAGGTTCTTTGGGTTCATTCTTCCTGTTTGTATCTCTTTCTCGAAAATGGTTCTTAGCCCGGTCACTAAGAAATTCACGAAGATGCCTTCATTAAACAACCGATCTACCTCCTCCCTAAGCTGCCTGCAATCCTCGGTCCTATGCCCGTGAGTACCATGATACTTACATATTAAGTTGGGATTCCTCTGAGGAGGGTTGGTCTGTATGGGCTTGGGCTGTCTAGTATCTTTAACTTTGCAAATGGCTGAGACGATACCTGAGGCATTGATACTGAAGTTGTATTCTAACAATTTGGGTGCCTCTATTAGTCCCGAGTTCCTGTTGAACCCGATTTTGCTCATGATCCCTCGAGCATTTTTGCCTTGATCTACTCTTCGATCCTTTCGAGGTGTATTACGCCTTGAAATGTTCCTTCTATCTTCAATGTACGGTTGATACCTTTCCTTGTTGAATCTTGATCCTCGGTCTGAGTCCCTTGGGGGCTTGGCTACAAATCTGATAGGATGAATTGAGCCCGAGGGGTCTCCTAACTGGTTGTCCTCGACCATGATTTTTGACTAATAACTATTATGCACATGCGACCATTCACAGCAGGATATTCAATCAACTTATGCTTCAACTATCGAGATGCAATCGAGCTTCTTTCTTTCAAACCTTGCATAAAGGCCTGGACTGCCTAGTCATCGAAGACCGGTGGTAATTCCATCCTTTCCATCTGAAATCGGGACACAAACTCCCTTAGCATCTCATCATCCCTTTATTTTATATTGAAGACATCCGATTTTCTTGTGGCCACCTTTATAGCCCTGGTATGTGCTTTCACGAAGGCGTCCGCCAACATAGCAAATGAATCTATTGAGTTAGGTGCTAAGTTGTGATACCATATCATAGCTCCTTTTGATAGTGTTTCCCCAAACTTATTCAATAATACTAACTCAATTTCATTGTCATTCAAGTCATTTTCTTTGATTCCACAAGTGTATTAAGTAATATGTTTGTTAGGGTCAGTTGTTTCGTTGTATTTTGGTATATCGGGCATGTGAAATATTTTGGGAATGGGAATCAGATCCGCACTTGGGGGGAAAGGTTTTTGTATGAATTTCCTAGCATCTAGACCTTTCAAAACTGGAGGTGCTCCGGTATTTGGTCTTTCGTGAGTTATAACTTTCCACCTTTTTATCGTTGTCTTCTATCTTCTTTTATTCTGACTCGATTCTTTTAGTCAGTTCCTTAAGAATTTTCATGATTGTGGGGTCTGTCTTCGAGCCGCTTTCGTCGGGCCTTTCTAGCGTTGGCTCGTTCCAGGCGTTTACTGGTTCAGCGGTGTTAGGAGTTCTGTTCTGACTCTGAAGCTGAGCGATGGCGACTTTCTGAGCTTGGAGCATCTCTAATATCACTTGGAGGCTGACTCCTCCTTCTTCCATCCCTCGTGTTTCCTGGTCTCCTACTCGGGGTTCCATTTGTGCGTTCCTTGCGGGGTTTGTGCCTGCGTCTGTGTTTAGAGCATTGTGCGAACTGATATCAACTGGCTCTACATTCGGCACTCCCTCAAGGTTTATGGTGGTACACCGACCCCTATATTGCTGTTTTCTCCAAGATCTTTGTCTTCATGAATAGGCACATTCTATGTGCTAGACATGTTTAAGCCTAAAATTAAAGAATCTTTGACAAACAAAAGTATAAAGAATAACGTGTGTTATCAGAAAACTAGCACTAAAACAATCACTATTATCTTTAGCCCCACTGTGGGTGCCAAAATGTTTACCTAGAAAAATGGGGGTAACAATTAATTGTAATTTGTGGTTTTAAAGATATGTGGTTTATTCTAATACTAGTGAATGTACACATAGTATTAAGTTTAAACAAGAAGAATTGATGGACCAAAGCAGTATAGCTATAACAATGAGGACCTCAAGCTTGACTCTCTTAGGGGCCTTGAGGTCAGCTAAGAACAATGAAGTATGGATAATAAAGTAAAAGCAATAAAGCTGAAGAACACTTGTTGAGGACGTTAAACAAGAAAAGCAAGGTAGAGTATTCTGTTGCAGTGAATAATGTTAATACAAATTATTGGGGTCCCCTTTATATAGGAGGAGAAAAACTCCAATATAGTACATTCCTAATTGAGGTAAATAATTCTATTGGTACATGTGTATAACAACCTAGTACAGACCTGTACCATTTCGTACAAATCTTATCTTTTAATTTATGCCCTGATCCACATGTCCTTGAGAAGTTTGCGCTCTTTCTTGATTGCCCTCGAGAATGTACTACCCTTGATGTAGGTCTTGCCAAGACTTTGATCTACCTTCCTCGAGGTGTGTTGCAGCTATCTGGGTCCAACCTCTACTTTTACTCACCCAAACTCGAACTCATAGCCCAATCCAAGACTTTGAAATCAGGCTCCTTGATTTTGACCGTATATAACGTCATAGTGTCCAGATATGTCGTAATGATTGAACTTGAAAAATTTATAGAAAGTGTTTTCTTCGTTTGTTTACGCCGCAAATAACAATGCAAATGCGCATCATTTTTATAGGCAGCTAAGTGTGCTTTTAGGTTGCGTAATGCATATTGTTGATGCATTATGTTTCGCGTGCTAACGATTCTTTACGATACAAGTCGGTGCAACTTTTTCATGTCGACATCTTTTTCAGGTCGACATGGTAATACACATAATGCATATTGGTGATGCGCTACGTTTCGCGTGCTAATGATTCTTTACGGTACAAGTCAGTGCAACTTTTTTAGGTCGACATGACAATTCACGTAATGCATATTGGTGATGTGCTACGTTTAACATACAAGTTCGTGCAGTTTAGTTCTTTTCAAGTTGAACCAACATTCTAGAATTCAAAAACCATTTCAAGAACCATTACAACATCCATTTAAGAAACGCCACTAACATTTAATAAGTGGTTTAAGAAGAGGCAAGAAAGTAAAGGTAGTTCAGCAGATCCACATAGAACACGTCGTAACACAATCGATCCCCACCTTGAAAAAACATGCTAGGTTGCTATATTGATTTGGTTGATGACAAGTGGTAAGGTGTTCTACATCCTTGGAAAATAAGCCTATCAATATACACACTGATCTCAAAGTTGCAGGGCACATTATATAGGGGGAAGCACATTCTACAAAGCCTGAGGTATGTGAATTTGGGGTGAAAAACTACAATGGGTTCCCTTTACTCAAAAAGGTGTGATATGAAGTACTATGCCATTGGCATGGGCTAGGTGTACCACAAGCACTATCTGTAACATTCCAAACAAACATACACAAAGATGAACCAGAAGTGATTCGGCATGTGATGAAGGAGATTTTAGAGATGGAAAAAGCACTAGCCGTTCATCATGCACTGGATGATCTTAACTACCTCCAAGGAATAGTGGATGAGATGGATTTATTAGAAAATGAAAAATTACATAGAGACATTGATTATCCAATATTTCTAACAGTTGTTGAGTGGGAGGGACAACCTAAGTTTCTACCGCAGACATTGGAAATAAGAGTCCCATATTATTGTGGAAATCAAGTAAGTGGTATTGTGGATGATAGCGATGAAATACGAGAAATGTATGCCAGCTGGGGACTAGATTATGATGCCCTCAGTCCGGACAGATGCGTACAAGATATTGACAAAGAAGATAAAGAAAATGACAATAACATAGTGGCATACATTGATGATAATGACGAATGAAAATCATTACTTATTTGTTGAAGTTATTTTTAATTATTGTATTAAATCTTCAATGTTAAATGTCAATCAGATATAATCCTATTGAAAACTTAATTTTATTTCATACATATTGCAAACAACACCATTACTGACATATAGTAAAACAAAAATACTGCAACTAAAACACTAAGTTTATCCTTGAAAATTGGGCACATCACTGCTACTGGGAGCTGAATTACCGCCACTTCCCACACTAACTGAAGGACATTTATGACGATCGTGTCCAGTTTGGGAACATATACCACATTTACGCACATAAATGATATCACCAACATCCATTTGATTCCGTATCTGCGTTCTTTCTTGCACTTGCCTGTGACATACATAATCCTTATTACATACCATTTTAAATGGTTCTAGCAGCCAATAATGCTCAGTACCCACTAGTTGGATGTGGCCACCATAGGTGTTTATGTATGCAACAACACTATATTCTTTATCAACGTACCTCATCGCAGCAAAACCTGTATGTTGAAAGCACTTCATGGCATCTAAGCATGGCAAGTGATAGATTCACCATTTCCCACATGAACATAATATTTTGGATTCATTGATGGTATGGGTATTATTACTGCGGTTTTGATGTAGACCTGGGCGAACTTCAAAAATATTTAGCTCGTTGCACTACTTCAAAAATGTATGCTACTGTGCTCGCTTCCTATATTTCTCAAATTGTTAATCGGCTGTGGCATAAATTCAACACCCCTTTCCATCAATGATGATGCACTTCGGGATCTTTCAACAAACCTCTCCACTATCTGCTTGCATGACATCCACACCATGGTAGTGACAGGCAATCCATGGGCAGACTTTAACAACCCGTTGAAAGATTCTGACACGTTTGTAGTCAAAATTCCCCATCTTCTACCACCATCCTTATGCAAAGTCCACTTATCAAGCTCATGTCACATCAACCAACGATAAGCTTCTGAGTCTTCCTGCCTAATCAATTCCATTCGCCTCTTGAACTTTTGCAACCATCCACATTAAATCATATAAGTTTTTATTTGGATGAGCCCGCTGAAAGTTGGACTTTAAGTGCCTAACACAGTAATGGTTTGGTAGGCATACAGTTCCTGCCTTGCATCCAAAGTCTATATACAACTTAACCACCATGCCGATCAGATATTAAACAAATACCTGATCGATATCCGACAACATGCTCCTTCAAGTGGTTCAAAAACAATTTCCAAGTCTCTTTACTTTCACTGGCACAAATAGAAAATGCAAGGGGAAATATGTTTCCATTAGCATCTACTGCAATGGAGATCAATGTCTTAATATCATACATTCCATAGAAATGAGTGCCATCTATGGAGAATACCAACCGACAATGCACAAATCCATCAATGGCTGGTTTAAATGCCTAGAACACATATCTGAATATGAATTCTGGTATTCCCGGACTCCGCTCAAGCTTCCATTCAACAACATTCGCGGGGTTAAGGTGTTGCAAAGTAGCCATGTACCTGGGTAGAGCGACAAATGACTTATCCTAGTTATAATAAGCAATCTCAAATGCACGTTTACGTCCGAGAAATGCCTTTTTTGGGTAATGGTACAACCGTATACCTAGTAGACAAATGTTATACACTCTTTAATCTTGTACCTTATGGATGATTCAATGGGTGGAATCAATACAAGAGAAATTAAGTAAAAATTCAAATAAAATGATTCCCACTGAATATGCCCATATCACAAGTATGGGTGCCATTGTATTTCCCTACAATCCACATATTTGTTTTCAATTTTCTCGCACGCAACATCCATCTACAACCTTGAAACCATCTACGACAAATAACCTTATATACTTTCAGAGATGACTCATGAACCTCGATCTTACGACACTCTTTTATGTTGTACATTCGCACCGCCCTGCTAAGGCACGCTTTATCACCAAAAAGCATATTCTTTTGACAGCGTCGTTGATCTAGATTCATCCCACATTGCTATCCGAATGTCATCAATATCCCTTGTGAGGGCATCCATATCCGGCATACTGGACAATGGATCACAGTAGGGAATCATCCTTGAAAGAAAGGGCACATGGGACTCGTACACTCTGGGTCTAAGGGGAGGTGGAGTCTACATATATAGAGCATGATCATTGGTGGCATCACGCTCCCTTGGCAAATCAGGTTGCTCATTCTCATTCTCATAAGCAAAGGGCATTTCCTCTTCATTGTCGCCCTCATCAGGGAATGGTGTATCATCTCTAGACTCATCGGCATTGTTGTCATAATCACTATCATCTTTATGACTCTGTGCATCTACCAGATCCTGATTAAATATATCGTCTTCGGGCAATTGAGTAAGGACAAGATCTTCAAGTTGCTCGTTTTTACTACACAACAAATAAAATAATGAATTTCTCAAATTCATCCCAATATTATATATTAACTTTATCTCTAAACTTACAATTTATAATATGTTGATATCCTATGATACACATTATGGAGTTGCTAATGACTCCCGGATGGACTACCATGATCTAAAACACCAAAATTGGGCATATTCCGACTGTTGGTTGGTTCATAACTTGTAAAATTCTTATTTGACCGGTACCCTCCTTGGACTATATGAGTGTTAGTGCAAACATGATGCATAAAAAAACATACTAAGAAAAGGAAAATTAAAATATACCACTCGGCAGGTGAATTATGTAAACTTTGGGAGAAATTATGTCATCGCTTCTCAGTTGCCCGTGGAGATAAGTTTAGATCTAGCAAAACTCTTTCAAACGAAACTTGTTCGGATAAAACTGCTCCAAAAACATCACCCGAGAATTGAGGGTTATCCCTATTTTGTGAAACCTCAATATTGTGAACGTCTTAAGGCTTAACGTACATTTCCAATATATTTATCACAAGAAGTTCCCGGCATTCATCCAGAGTCCTCAAAAAATCTTTTAGAGTTTCACCGTCTTCGATGTTAAACTCAACATAACAAGCAACTCCTTGCGGAGTTAGAGAATATGGATATTTTTCGGTTACTTTAATATTAACCGAACGTTTCCTTACACTCATTATTTTACATATAAATGATACTAATCTATCATACTATAATATAAGTGGCAACATAACAATACACTATGGAGAAAAACAATAGTGTACTGAGTTATTCTCCACGGTAACCTCACCCCCAATATAATGCAACCCTAATTTTTCGCTCTTCATACATTATGGCAAAATGCAGAAAAAGTTAAGTAAACAAATATTTAGGAATGAGCAAAGGAAAGTAAAAAGGATGCAGAAGACTGAAGTTTTGAAGAAAGAATGAAGCTCCTTAAATAAGCAAAAAAGTTGTGCGGGGGTACTGATATTCAGCTTAATGTATGCATATTTTGATGTATATTGCCTTGCATTATGTTCATGTCTCGTATATTTTGGATGTATAATATAATGATTTGTGTTAATTTATGGTATTTGTATGTGTAGGAATTATTCTGATACGATTTGGGACGAAAGTGCGCGAATTGGAGCGAAAATGGGAAGAAAAGGAAAAAGTTCCCAATTTAGCGCCGCAGGCAGCTTGGGGCGCTACCTGTAGTGCACAAAACAAAATGCTGAAGAAGATGAGCACCAAGGCCAGTGCCCCACTATTCCCTAGGTGCTCAAGATGTGAAAGTGTCCTATTTCGTCCGGGACTCAGTTATTTTGAGGAGGAGGACGTGACTTTGAGAGAAAAACAAAAGTATGAAACACTCGGGAGCACGAATTTGATGAATTCTTCCATTCTTCTTCTAGTGTTCATTGATTTTATATTTGAAAACATTATTTTTCATAATTGTATGAACTTGAGTGGCTAAGAAACCTATTATTCTGGGGTCATGGGTGATACATGAATGCTGATGTTTGAAGTTTTATTTGACGAGTTTGATTTTATCATATTGGGTTGTTTATTTAACATGTTTTTAATTATTTTTCTGAGTAGCTAATATTGAAATACTATCTACGAATCTAGATTTGAACTCAAAAGTGGGAATTCTAGATTGCATGTAGGATTAAATAGAGCAAGTTCTCGAACTCGGGCATCGGCAAACAAATTCGCAATTAGGATAGAAATACACCTAATTGCCCTGCTTGGTTGAAATGCAGAAAGTGTAAATGCATTCTTGTTAATCTTAATTCCACAGACATATCGACATTAAATTAGCTTGAATAGTCGAGTAAGAACTCGACAGATTCTTATGAGTAATGTCAACCCTGCCAATCAACAATCCGGATAAATCATTTAGTCATTTAATCCAAGAACGCAACAAGATTGTTAGCTAGCCTATGACCTTGGAATATCCTCTTCTACTGATTTTTATCCAAATTTGCTTAAGTGTTGTGGTTGATTTTTAGTTATTTCGTTGCTTGATAGTTTCTTACATAGTAAATTAGTCACTTACATATTTTGTGAGAAATCTCTTGAATCGATAAGTTTTTTGAGTTTGAATCAGTCAAAAGTTAATCATAAGTCTCTATGGGAATGATACTTTCCTCACTACTCTATTAGTTGACGACCACGTTTACTTACGTGAGTGTGCTTGGTCGCAACAAGTTTTGGCACGGTTGTCGGGGACTTAGAAATTAGCTACTTGACTGAGTTAAGCTTTTATTAGTTATTTGTTCAATTTTTAATTTTTAGTTTTCCTTGTTTGTGTTAACGCTGGCTCTTCTCTTAAATGCGGAGGAGTAGAAGCGTAAACAACCTCTTTCCTCTTGATCCTGAAATTGAACGAACACTTCACAGGGTGAGGAGGGAAGTCGAAGCTAGAACTAGAATAGAAAGAGAGATGGACATCGTAGTTCAACCACAGCCACTAGAGATGGCAGGTAATGAAGAGCGTCCGGTGATTGAAGTCGTAAGGCCCAATCTTGCTAATATGACTCATGCTATTGTGAAACCTGAAATCACAGGTCACTTTGAACTCAAACAGTACATTGTACAACTGATTCAGTCCACAAGGCAATATGTGGGTACATCTCATAAAGACTGCAGCGGCACATTCAGAACTTCCTGGAAATTATGGATACTTACAATTATCCTAACATTTCCAAGGACTACATCAGGCTGACAGCTCTCCCCTTTTCACTGCTGGGGAGGCTAAAGAATTGTTGCAAAAGGAGCCCATGAACTCGATCCACACTTGGGATGATCAAGCAAGAAAGTTCTTAATCAAGTTTTTTCCCATTAAAAAGACAAAGTCACTGATGATCCAGATTCTTGGGTTCCAGCAGCGGGATAGCGAGACTCTTCATCAAGCTTGGGAAAGATACGAGAAGCTACTCAAAGACTGCCCACATAACTTTCCAGACTGATGAGGTTTTGGGTCATTGATACGCTCAAATTACACTTTAATAAATAGTGTAAGGCGGTCGGTGTCAAATATAATAACCCAACAAGGTTGGGGTCGAATCACATAGGGAATAGGTGTGAAAGGGTTACTCGATTAGTGTGTTGCTTGACTAAAGTCGTAGTTCTATCCAGTTAACGGTAACAAGAGTATGAATTGAGTTTGATTTGAAGTAACAACTAGTTGAAATATTGAGAATGTAAATAATTTGATTAAAGAAACCAAGGTTGTGTCCCCTTAAATGAAGTGTAATGCTATCAGTGTTAATATGATATATTTCTAAGGAAGGTCCTTTTGATATGCAAATGATGTCTAAAAGTCTACCCAATATTTTCCAATAGTTGGGTAGTATTTCCTCTTTATGATTTTTTCCAAATATAAAAGAGTTGTAATTAAGAACAATCAATATATGCCAAATAAAACTCACTTATTCCTAAGCGATTCTATTAAACAAGGTTTAAAGCCTTGAGTCTTTGATATTTACTTCTTCCAAATTCCAACTCACTTTCCCAAGCAAAGTAAGAATTTAATGGCACTTGTTAATGTTTGCAACCACCAACAATAAATGAAGAATGAGAAGTAAATAAATATCAACCAACTATTATATATATATTCAATGTTAAACATTCATTAACATAATACCCATTTAGGGTCCACAACCTTAGTATTTAAAGTTAGCTACACAAGCTAAAATACAAAAAGAAGACACTATTTAATGCCATAAAGCTTACAAATTGAAAGATTCTTGACCTAAAAGCTTCCAAAAGAGAGGAATATTAATGCCTTGTATTGTAGCTTCAAAGTCAGACCAGATGAGCCCACAAAATCACAATAAATCTATTTATAGAGTGCCAAAAATCGACACAAAAAACGGACAAAAATGGCTTTTCAGGTCAAGTATGTGACCGCATTTCTGTCACAAATCAGACATGTGGTCCGCATTCTCTTCATGTCCATTGAACTTCAAAACCCTAGTTTCCAGGCCGTCGTCGCATTATGGGTTTGCGGACCGTATTCCAGCTATGCGATCGCATTCTGCGTCGCATTTTCCACCATCAGCACTTCTCTTCATGAGTTTGCGAACCATTATGTGATCCGCAAACCTGTTATACGATCGCATTTTGGACCGCATTTCTTGCACCAGATTTTGGCTAACTTTATGTTTTGATTTGCGATCCTTTGCACCTTATGCGGCTCGCATGTAGGGTTTGCGATCGCATAATGCATCGCATATCCACATTTTTGCTACATTTTGCTTTTTTCTTGTCTTTTTGTGGCTTTTTACTTTCTTTTCCATGCTCTTGGGTTCTTAAACCTCATGTACTGCAAAAACATTAAAATTACATAAGTAAGGGAGGTAATTGCATTCAAAACAAGCTAAAATCTAAGCAACTAGTATTGAAATGTGCCGAAATTCTCCGGCACATCAGTCATACTTTTGTTGATGGGTTAGATGAGACATTAAAGATGAATCTTGACTCAGCTTGTGGGGGTATTTGCATGGTGAGGCCGTATGGTGAAATGCAGCTCTTGCTAAACAACTTCACTGCTAATGATCATAATTGGAAAGGAGATGCAGAATCACGAAGAGCACTTAAACAGAAAGTAGCAGGTATAATTGAGCTTGATGACTTCTCAACCTTGAGAGCAGATATAGCAAAATTGGCAAATCGGATGAATAGAATGACAATGCACCAAACACAACAGATGAAATATGTACAAAAGATGTATACTTGCTACGAATTATGTGGTGACAGTCACACGAGTGACATGTGCCCACGAATCCTGAATCTATCTACTACGTGGGAAAATAGAGCAGAGGTCCGATAAATCAACATGCATAATATGGGAATACTTACAATCTAAATTGGAAGAATCATCCTAACTTCTCCTAGGGTGGAAATTAATGACTCAGAATCATTATAGGCCCCAAGGAAATTTTAATCAACCTTAGAAGCCACCCCAACAAATAGAAGAGAGCACAAATGACTTGTTGAAGAAGCTGTCACTTGATAATTAACAACTCAGGACCGATTTCAAAAATCTTGAGAGACAAATGGGGTAGTTAGCATCAAATCAAAATACTAGTCATGCAGGTGCTCTTCCCAATGATACAGACAAGAACCCTCAAGTTAATGCAGTTACACTTAGAAATGGGAGGGAATTAGAAGAAGTGCTAAAGAAGAGAAACGATAAGCCTATACCTGAGGGAGAGTTGATTCCTATGGAAACACATGAGTCAAAGAAATATGATGCAAGTTCAGAGCTAGTGAATGCTGCAAGGCCACCACCACCTTTCCCCCAAAGATTGCAGAAGAATAATGATGATCGCATGTTCAATAAATTTCTCTCTATGTTGAGCCATGTTCAATTGAATATTCCATTGGTACATGTACTTCACGAAGTTCCAAAGTATGCTAAGTACATCATAGATATAGTGGCTCACAAGAGGAGATTGACTAAATTTGAGACAGTCACACGTACTGAGGAGTGCACTTCAAAGGTAAAAAACAAGCTCCCTCAAAAGCTTAAGGATCCTGGCAACTTTACCATCCCTGTACGGATTGGTAATATCGATGTGAGTCATACTCTTTGTGATTTGGGGGAGAGCATAAATCTGATGCCCTTGTCCTTGTTCAACCAATTGGATCTGGGAGCTCCAAGGCCAACCACTGTGAGTGTGAAACTAGCTGATAGATCCATAGCCTACCCTGAAGGACTCATTGAAGAAGTGTTGCTCCAAATTTGAAATTTATCTTCCCAGTGGACTTCATTATCCTAGATTATAAGGCTAATGAACAAGTTCCAATCATATTGAGACAACCTCTCTTGGCTAAAGGCAATGCAATTATTAAAGCGAGAGAGGGAAAAATGATTTTGAGGGTGGACAACGAGGAAGCAGTTTTTAATGTCTATAAGGCGATCCAACTTCCCTGCTATTATAAGGAGTTCTCTATGATATTTGTTGTGTAGGTGGATGAGTAACTTATTGACACGAGTGTATGTCTAGAAAATTCTCTAGAAAAAGCACTCATGTTGTTCAATACCTGGAGATTGATGATGAGGTTGAGGAGATGATGCATATACTAGATGCATCCTATGCTTATATGCAGGGATTAAACCATTTGAGACCCTAAATAAGCCAAGTGGGCCAGCTCCAAAGCCGTCGATTAAAGAAGCTCCAAAATTGGAACATAAACCCTTGCCCCCTCACCTTCAATATGCTTATTTTGGATGGTTCTGACACTCTATCTGTTATTATTTCTTCTGACTTGTCTAAATAACAGGAAGAAAAGATGTTAAGAGTACTGCGTGAGCACAAGCAAGCAATTAGGTGGATGATGTCTGACATTAGAAACCTCAGTCCAACCTTATACATGCATAAAATCCTCATGGAGGAAGGGTATAAGCCATGTGTAGAGCAACAACACTACTTAAATCCAATCATGAAAGAGGTGGTAAGAAAAGAAGTGATTAAGTGGCTTGATGCAGGTATTGTATTTCAAATCTCTGATAGCAAATGGGTAAGCCCCGTCAAATGTATACCTAAGAATGGGGGGAGGATGATTGTAGTGGTTAATGAAAATAATGACTTAATTCCCTTAAGAACTATGACTGGGTGTAGAATTTGCATAGATTATAGAAAATTAAACAATGCCACCCAAAAGGACCACTTTCCCCTCCCCTTTATTGATAAAATGCTTGATAGATTAGTTGGACATGAATACTACTGTTTCCTAAATGGCTATTCGGGATATAATCAGATTGCTATAGCCCCAGAGGACCAAGGGAAGACTACATTGATGTGTCCCTATGGCACATATGATTTTAAGAGAATGCCTGGTCTTTATAATGCACCTGCGACTTTTCAAAGGTGTATGATGACTATTTTTACTCATATGTTGAGAGATTTGTAGAAGTGTTCATGGATGATTTTACTATGTTTGGGTGTTCATTTGATAATTGTTTAATGAACCTTTATAAAGTGCTTGCTAGGTGTGAAGAGACAAACTTTGTTTTAAACTGGGAAAATGCCATTTTATGGTATGTGAAGGTATAGTCTTAGGACACAAGGTGTCCAAAAATGGTTTGCAAGTGGACAAAGCAAAGGTGGAGGCAATTGAAAAATTGCCCCCACCGACATCCTTCAAGAGCATTCGGAATTTTTTGGGCCATGCAAGTTTTTATCATCGTTTCATTGAAGATTATTCAAAAAATTCTTTTCATCTATGCAGGTTTCTTGAGAAAGATATCCCCTTCAGGTTTGATGATGCCTCTCTAAAAGCATTTGAGGATCTAAAGGGAAGATTAGTGACTGCGCCAATTATCATTGCCCCGGATTGGGCGCAACCATTTGAGTTGATATGCGATGCGAGTGACATAGAAATCTAATCCCTTTTGGGGAAAATGAGGGATAAAATTTTTCACTCCATTTATTAAGCGAGCAAAACTCTAAATCCAGTTCAAATGAACTACACTGAAAATAGTTTCTTGCGGTGGTGTGGGCATTTGAAAAATTCAGATCCTATTTAGTAGGAACCAAAGTCATCGTCTATACAGATCACACAGCTATAAGGTATTTGTTTTATAAGAGAGATGCCAATCTGAGGCTAGTTCGATGGGTCCTCCTCTTGTAAGAATTTTTCTTCAATATCCGATATCAAAAAGGAATAGAGAATCATGTGGTTGATCACTTGTCTAGATTAGAAAATCGGAACCATGTGGCTGTGGGATGTTCGATTAAGGACACATTTCCGGATGAGCAGTTATTGGCAATCACTTCGAGTGAAGCCCCGTGGTATGCAGATTACGTGAATTTTATTGCAAGTGGATTGCTGCCACCAGAATTGACACCCGATAATAGAAGAAGGTTTCTACATGATGTGATGCTCTGCATGTAGAAAGATCCATTCCTATATAAGCAGTGCGCAGATCAATTGGTACGAAGGTGTGTTTCTGAGGAGGATATGAATGTAATATTGCATGACTATCATGCTTCTCCATATGGAGGTCATCATGGCTGGGATAGAACTACCCAAAAGTGCTTCTATCGGGTTTATATTGGCCAAAACTTTCTAAGGATGCACACGCCTTTGTTAAAAAGTGAAATAGGTGCCAAAGGACCGGAATAATCACGAAGAAGCACGAGATGCCTTTGCAAAATATTCCGGCAGTAGAGCTCTTTGATGTTTGGGGTATTGAATTCATGGGACCATTCCCATACTCTAATGGTCGCAGGTACATCTTGTTGGCACTCGACTATGTGTCTATGTAGGTTGAGGCCATTGCTCTTCCTACTAATGACGCAAAGGTAGTGGTAAACATTGTAAAGAAGCACATCTTGAGACGCTATGGGATTCCAAGGGTGCTGATAAGTGATGGAGGAACTCACTTTTGTAGCAAATTATTGAAAAATGTTCTAGCAAAGTATGGAATTAAGCACAAGGTTGCCACCAGCTATCAACCCCAAACGAATGGTCAAGTCGAAATGTCAAACGAAGAGGTGAAGCATATTTTGGAGTGGGACTGGGCCAGAAAGCTTGACGACGGATTATGGGCATATAGAACTGCATACAAGACCCCCATAGGTACATATCTGTATAAGTTGGTTTATGAGAAGGCATGCCACTTGCCCGTCGAGCATAAAAACAAAGCCTATTGGGCAATTAAAAAGCTAAATATTGATATGGACTTAGTCGGCGAGAAGTGGTTGTTACAACTCAGTGAGCTTGATGAGTTTCGATTGTATGCATACAAAAATACTAAATTGTATAAAGAAAAAACTAAGAGGTGGCATGATAACCACATCCACCATCGCAAGTTTGAGCCAAGTCAAGAAGTTCTCTTGTTTAATTCGAGGTTGAAGCTTTTCCCTGGAAAGCTTAAGTCTCAATAAGTAGGTCCTTTCGTGATGGTAAGTGTAAGTCCTCATGGAGCGCTGGAATTGCGTCATATGAGCTCAAGTTGTACCTTCTTGGTAAATAGGAAGCGAGTGAAATATTATTGGGGTAGCGACATTGCACGTCACAAGACCTCGGTGGATTTGGCCGATGCTTGAAAAGCGTGTTGAGTCGTGCCGCATTGTTAAATCAGGCGCTTGTTGGGAGAACTCAATTTTTAATACTTTCGTAGCTTAGTTTTTTGTTTTCTTTTAGTCAGAGTAGACTAGTTTTTTATTTTCTTTGTAGTTATAAAAATCATAGTTGGAAACGGTGTGAGGTGTATAATGTATGTATTTAGTGCTCGGGTAGGAGGGAATTGTATCCAAAAAAATGGAAAATTTCGGCGAACCAACGCCCAACGCCCAGGATAGCGCCCCACGATATCTAGGGCGTAAATTCCAGTATAGGCATAACCCCAGTGCCAAGCCCATCGTGGGGCGCTGGGCTGGGGGGGGGTCAACTAAGTTAATTTTTTTTTAATTTTCATTTTTTTACTCTTTTAATTTCTTTAGGACCTAACCCATTACCCGACCCGATTACCCATATACACTAACATAATGACCCAACCCATTCTCCCATTTAACAAACATAACTCTAAACCCAAACTCCCACTCTCTCTCCCCGTTACTCTCTAAACCCCTCTGCCCGCTCCTTCCTCTCTCTCTCTCTCTCTCTTGAATTCTCCACTCTTGCTTGTGTTTTGTATTCTCAAGACTCAAAGGTATGTTCCTCATCTCCTTCTTCTCTTGTGTATTGTGAATTGTTTTTGTGTGTTTTTAGTGTGCACAAAATTGGGTGCAAATTTTGGTTTTTAAGTTGTATTTGAAGTAGTAAACTACAATTCCCTGTACTTCATTTAAATTTGAGAGGGCCACCTTGCTCCGCCATTGTTGAAATAAGAGAAAGCAAAATTGATCCCCGCAAGGTGTTTTCTAAAATGCCTAAAAGAGTGAATTGAACACCAGTGAATTCTGAGTAGCCACGTGTAGTTGTATATGATGTTGGGTAAAGTGTTGGGTGTTTGGGGGTATTGTATCTTGTTGTAAACTGTTGTAAGTAGTATTTAGTGTACTTTATTATTGTAGTAATGCGGACGTTAACATTGCTTGCTTGCCCTACGATTAAGTTATGGCCCTGTTCGACTACTTGAATTGTACGACATGGGGAAGTCTTGAGTACCTATCGCCTTGTGATGACACATTGGTACACGTTGAACCACTACTGCGAGTAGATTATACATAGCCTTCGGTTTGAAGTGTGGGGGTCCTCTTTGCCTCTCACGATGACCTTGGGTGAATTTCTTGATTCTTTCTCACCTTTGTGTTTGTTGTTTAGGTTGTTATAGCTCATATTAGTGCCTCCAAAGGAAAAGCGGTAGGAAAGTCCTCCGCTATTGCTCTCCCTCCCAAAAATTGCAACCAAGGTGAAGGTTCTTCCATGCAAGCTAAGGTAAAGCAGGTTACTAGCGGGTCGACGAGTCCACCATCGGTCCCACAGCCTCGGTGGATCTAGTTCAAGAATACGCCGTCAAATGTCATGATAACTTTGTGCCATATGGGAGATATGTCTTCGAAATGGGGATTAATGTGAAGGCCCTAAAAAGAACTTTCCGGATGTGCTTGCCCCATTGGTAGAGATGAAGATAGATAAGCTCATAGAATGTCCAGGCTGTGCAAATATGAGAATGTACGGGAGTTGTATGCCAACTGGAACGCGGACCCGTTCCAGTCATGGGTTCCAGGAAAGGATATACCACTGGATAGACGATCCTTGTGTGAATTTTTAGGTGTTGATATCCCTAATCCACGGAGGCTACAAAAGTTTGTCAAAAGCCCAAATGTGAAGTGGCGTTGATTCTAATGTGAATTGGACGTGGACTAAGGGAGATACCCACCTTCACTACTACAAATAAGACTTTCAATAGCAATACAAAATGGCTTTAGCGGAAATAATAATAATAGCCGCTATATCGTTTACCGACCATTAGCCTTTTGCTGTTGAAACTGGGGTCGGCAAAGCCTTTAGCGGCTATTCTCGCAAAAGCTGGTAAACAATATGTTTTATTGCCGCTAAAAGTTATTATCTTTAACGGCAATTATTTACGGCAATTATAATGACTACTAAGTCCAATCCAAAATAGCTAATTATACTTCTTTAGCGTCCATTATTATAGCCGCTACATTCAAAATAATTTCCGCTAAAGCAATTATTTGAGGCAATTATAATGGCTAATAAATTCAATCCAAACGGCTAATTATACTTCTTTATCATCTATTTTTTATAGCCGCTAAATTAAAAATAATTGCCACTAAAAGTTCTCATCTTTAATGGCAATTATTTGTGGCAATTAAAATGGCCATAGTATCTCTTCTGGAAAAAATCTTAGTTCCGCCCTTTTAGCTTCGATTCTAATGGCTAATATGTTTAACTAAATTATCGCTAAAAGTCAATGTCTTTAATGGCATTTGTTTTACATCAATTATAAATAGTTTAGCCATAGTTAATAACAGTTACTACATTCATACATAATATGACTCAAATAATAAAATATATTAATATTAATTCAAAAAAACACACAATGTATCTCATTAATTTTAACAAATAAAAGGAAGTACTAATCAAAAACATTAATATCACAATAACTTGAACAATAAAAATATATTGTTTAGACAAAATAGCTAATGTCATTATATAACTAATCCAAATGATGGTCTTCAAATGATTTTCGCAACTTTTGATCATTTTGAAATCTTTCACCCGCTAAATTATCCAACATCAGACTGTATGACCTGAAATTATAAAATAATTGTGTCAAAAGATAAAGTATAATGTGTAAAAATAACTTGAAGATTCCATAACTGTTAGAGTAGCCAACTCCCTCACCTAACATCTATAAGCAAAAACAACTAAGCTAAAATATGAACATTTCAATCAAATTGATTAGAATAAACAGGGAAAAAGGAAAAATAAAGTAAACTTAAAGCGACTGTTAGCAGGGTCATTTGTCAAATTACATCCACTATGTAGTCTCTCATCAAATTAAGGAAGCAAGATCAGAATATAGGTCAACAAGCAACTCTTGTTCAGGTTTCTCAAGAGCTGAAGGATACTAATGTTTTTGTGATGGATCGAGCAGTTGCGGATCACGCTTTTGGAAGAGGCTTGGAAGTTATTAAGCCACAAAATACAACAACCATTTCTATGCATTCTACCGTTCTAATTGACGCTGCCGACATTTCACATAATTCTAATGGAGTTGATTGTGTGACCGAGAAGCTGATTGCATGTTTTAAAGCAACATTTACAGAAGCTAAGAACTCTCAAAATATTGTACTTGAGCAGACTAAGTCTCCTAGTGTTTTATCACTTGATGGTGTGGTGAGGTTGACAGAGGTTGGTACTACTACTGCTGAGCAATTCTCTAATGACCAGAACCAGGCGACTAAGGGTGCAAAAATAACTGTTGTTACTATTGAAGTTGGTGCAGAAACAGTTGTTACTGCTGATGTTGTTACTAGTGATGCTGGGACAACAAAGAACACAACTAGGGATGGCTAGAAGGAAATGGTGTGATATTCAAGTAGTCAAGGTAACTCTCCGATTGTGGAAAATACGCAACAACAGTTAACCTTTCCAATTGTGCGATAGAATGTCGCAAAAGCTATCATAACTCAAAATGTTTTTGATGCGCTAACACACGAGGAGGATGTTGGAATTAACTAACCAAACTTTGGAGATGATAACATGCAGCAACTAATTCTGCCTCGTCCTAGCAGTGAGGATCATGCCCAACACAGTGATGCTTCGAGTAAAAATTTGGGTGTTCGACAAGTTGCATCAATGAGCGTCTTGGCAAAGGTGTCAAAGGGTGATCATGTACCTATTTTAATCACTCCTAGGCTACAATTTTCTAGTCCACAAGTGGAGAAAATCATCAAGGATCTCAGATTGATATGATGTTGAATGCCAATTATATGGTCAAGCAACCATTGGTCACCTTGAACACATCGGCGCATGAGATCCTATCTCAATCAGTGGAGTCACTTGGTAAACATGGAAGTGAATCTGGGCAGCTACTACTGTCCACAGGGAATGACAATTATGTCATGAGAAGTCAAGATTCAATGATGGAGGACAGTGATGGTCATGGACAACATGACCATGATCTAGCTCGTGTTGTTGTATACGGCTAAAATTAAAGAGTTCAATTTTATGATCATTATGATATTTTATAGCCCGTCTTCAGAAAGCCCAAGGCACAACTCGAGGTTCGACCCCGAGGGTTCCCTATGCTCGATCTCGGGGCAGTGCAGATTGGTGTCTATCTTAGACAAGCGGGAAACTCCCAAAAGGCACGTGGCTAAAGCTGACCAGGTTTACAGAAATAGTACAAGTCCGTACCGTGATATTAAATAGTTGTACCAGCTGTATCTCTTTGTAATAAATGCATATGTACTATGTTGGTATTCCCCCTCCTATATAAAGGGGACCATTATTATTTTGTAGGATACATGATATTCAATACAAGAATAAGAACATTCTCTGCTCTCTAACTTAAACATTCTCCATTGTCTTTCATTTGATTTATTGCTTGCATTTATTGTGTTTCATTGATTGTTCCTCATTTATTATTCATCATTGATCAAAAAGAGCCATCATTGAGGCCCTTGGAACTGCTAGCCCTTTATCAATCATCTCCAGTCAAGCTCATTAGCTGAACCTTGTGGCCCTGCTTAGGCCAGTCTGAGTCCCAGATTCGTAGCCATTCGGTTTAAATAACAACACTGCCTCTTACTCTTATTTTACTTTCCTAGCTCACATTTAGCATCTATTGCCTAACAACTAGCATTAAAATAAATTATGTATTTTTAGAACCACAAAATCAAATTCAATTGTATTTACCATTTTCAAGGTAAACTGTTTGGCGCCCACCGTGGGCTAAAAATAATAGTGATTGTTTTTGTGCTGGTTTATTGAAAACACAATTTATTCTTCACACTTTTTCTTGTCGAAGAATCTTTGATTTCAGGTCAAAATGTCTAACTCAGTGAATGCACATGAAAACAACTGCCCTAAGGACCATGGAGAGAATGGTGTAGCTGTTCTAGGCGTCGGTGTACCACCGCGAAACCCTGAAGATGCACCAGAGCCAATCCCCGTGGATGTGGTCTCATGCAATGCCCAACACGTCGATCTAAGCTCCCACACTAACGGGAGTATACGCCAAGAAAACCAACAAGAAGCTCAGAGAACCCTAGCTCGGGAGGAACGAGATTTTAGCCTTCACGTAATTTTTGAGATGTTGCAGGCACAACAGCTGGCGATTGCTCAACTGCAAAGCTACCAAAAAACTCCAAGCACAGCATCATCGGAAATGGATCCTCGAGCCGAATAGGTACCGGAAAGATTAAGCAACAAAATGGTCAGCGACCGACCTTGCTATTATGAAGATTCTCGAGGACCTCACAAAGAGGATTGAATCAGACGAAAAGAAGATAGAAGCCAATGAAAAAAAGGTGGATACCTACAATTCAAGTGTCGATCAGATCCCGGGCACACCCCCGATTCTAAAGGGTGTAGAATCTAAGAAATTCGTACAAAAGCCATTCCCATCGAGTACTACTCGAAAGCCCATACCTATGAAATTTAGAATGTCCGATCTCCCGAAGTACAACGGAACTTCAGACCCCAACGATCACATCACTGCTTACACTTGTGCTGTAAAGAGAAATGACCTGAAGGACGACGAGATTGAATCCGTCCTGTTAAAGAAACAGAACTTGGTCGAATATCCCTTTGTAACTTGGGCGGATGTCCACAACCAGTATCAATCAAAGATTAGGGCCAAGGACGATGAACTAGGATCCCCCTCGGGCTCCATATATCCTAGCAGTCTCCTAGAAAAGGAACCAAGGCCAAATAAGGAAAGGTACCAACCGTACACTGAAGATCGAAGAAACGCCCCAAGGCATAACGTACCCCGAAATGACTGAAGGGCAGATCGAGGTCAGAATCCTCGAGGACTCGTGAGTAGAGCCGGATTCGACAGATATGCAGGACCATTGGAGGCACCCCGATTATCTGAGTACAACTTCAACATTGATATTTCGGATATCGTATTAGCCATAGGTAAAATCAAAGACAACAAATGGCCAAAACCCATAACATTAGATTCGTCACAAAGGAACCCCAACCTGGTGTGCGAATTTCATGGCACACACGGTCATTGGACCTAAGATTGCAGACGGCTCCGAGAAAAAGTAGCCCGACTAATCAACAAAGGGCACCTTCGAGAGTTCCTCAGCGACCGAGCCAAAAATCAATTTTGGGAAAAAGAGGCGAATAGGAAAAATGAAACGGGAGAGCCACAACATGTCATACATATGATCGTTGGATGAACTGACATCCCACAGGAACCCATTATCAAACGAACAAAAATATCCATCACCAGGGAAAAGCGAACTCGAGGTTACATACCCGAGGACGCTCTCACATTCAGTGAAGAAGACATCGAGGCCCTGTCTCAGCCTCATAACGACGCATTTGTAGTTTCTTTTCTTGTGAATACATTTCAAATTAAACGTGTGCTTATGGATCCAGGTAGCTCCGTCAACATTATTAGGTCGAGGGTGGTGGAGCAGCTAGGACTACTCAACTAGATCATGCTCGTGTCTCGAGTCCTCAATGGATTCAAATGGCAAGCGAGACAATGAAAGGGGAGATCACCCTCCCGGTCAATGTGGCTGGCACAACCCAAAATGTCAAGTTTCATGTCATCGAAGGAGACGTGAGGTACAATGCCTTGCTCGGAAGGCCATGGATACACTGCATGAGAGCAGTTCCATCAACCCTTTATCAAATGTTGAAGTTTCCAATTAAGGATGGAATAAAAATGGTATACGAGGAGCAACACGCAGCAAGAGAGATGTTCTCGGTGCACGACGTGCCACCGGCATCGACACCTTCAACATCGAAGGAGCCAAAGGATAAACAAACAACGAAGTAGCAATCACAAGCTACATCCTCGGATATACCCAAGTGAATGAGTAAAGGACCGTACTGCATCCCTGGAGCGAGTAGTTGAAGCATATCGAGGCTCAAAGCGCTATCACTATTAAGGTATAACCCTCTCCCTTTTAATTTACGTCTTACACTAACCTGTGTTCAGGTGTCTAGTTAGAAAAATCGAAGCACCTTCCAGCCTGAATACATTAGGTTTTAAATCATGCATTGCACTCTTTTCCTTCTATTGGATTTTATCCCAAGAAGGGTTTTATCGGCAAGGTTTTTGACGAGGCAGCATCTATATGCTACCTAAGGAGAACTTAACAAGTATTCAAAGCTCCTCTTCAATCAACCTCGAATACTAGAGGGCATCCCCATGGGATATCACCTCCCCAGAGAAATCAAGATGAGCCAAAGAGGGTCTCGATAAAAAAACCATGTATCAGGTCAAATGGTCAAATGAACTGTGTCCGCTGATAATAGTCGAACCCCCGACGACAAAAACATGTATACTTGTACCAAGTAATCAAAGGAGTATCTTTTACCATCAAAACGCCTTGCACTTCAAAGAAGTTTGCTATTTTTACATAAAACGGCCCTAGGGCCAGAAATTTCCGGAGCACTCGGGAATTGACATCAAAAACTCGAAGTCGTAAGACCTCCGGGCCGGAAACTTTGAGCTCATAAGCCCTCAATGAGGCAACATCAAGTTTACAAAAAATGGCTCCATAGCCAAAAACCCTCGATGTCTAAGGGATTGTCGCTGACTTTCACCCCATTGAGCTATCAAAAACTCGAGGCCATAAGACCCCAAGCGGGCAACATCGAGCCTGAAGCTCTCCATGTGGCAATGCTAGAAAATGTACGACCTCTATAAGGCTATACCAAATATATAAGACCTCAAGCAAGGCATGAATTATACTTGTACCACGTAGCCTATCTATAAGACCTCAAGTAAGGCATGTTCAAAATTTATAAGACCTTACAAAATGCATAATCCAGATCTTAAAGTCAAGGCTATTTATTCGAACTTATAAGACCCCTAAAAAGGCATAACCTCGATATAGACACCGAGTCTACCTCACTCGGGGACTAAAAGGCTACGACCATAAAATCACAAGCCTTCAATTACATCGAAAATACTTCGAAAAGAGCTGGTTAATCAGGCTACCCTCGACATAAGGAAAAGAGCTTCGATCATGTTAGCTCCAAACAATAAAAAGGCTTCGAGACAATTCAGCCATCGAATGACACCTCCGAAGGTGCTCATTTATCGTTACACAACGGCTCACAATCGAAATTCTTATTGAATTGTTGAAGAGTCGGATGAACATTAAAACTTTAAAAAGTCTTTAATGAGGGAAAAATAAAGCCACATTAGAGGTCGTACTGATCCAACACGTTAAAGACTAAGAGCCAGCTTATGTAAGAGGTCATACCGACCTAACACGTAAGAGCCTAAGAGCTAGCCTATATTAGAGGTCGTACCTACCAAATGCGTAAGAGCCTACGGGCCAGCCTAACAAGCCTCAGTGCCAATTTGTAATCCTAAGGGTTTTACCCTGAAGACCGATTCATTTGGCTAATCATTGACGAATGTCAAAATTCAAAACAAAAGAAAGACATACACAAGTAGATGGAAATTCATGAAAGGAGAAAATCAAAAGGTTTCCTTATATATATACATGATATAATACAAGGCTTCATTTGCAATTCTCTCTAAGAGCCCTACACACAGAATCAGAAAAGAAAGCCTATTGTACTTTCCCCTTGGGGACCACGGCTCAGTTGGCCCTTTCCTCATTGTATTCAGAATCGGAAGCGAGGAACTTGGCATCGTGTTCATCCGCCTTGGCTTGCTCTATATATTCCGAGAGATCAAGCCCCTAGAAAGGATCTTCTCGATGGTTTCCCTCCGGGATCTACATCAGGCATACTCATTACTTCTGCTCTCTCGATCGAAGGCCCCTCTTAGCTCAGCTCGAGCGTTAGCAGCGTCTTTTAAATAGATGGTCACTTTCTTATCAGCCCTAGCTCGAATATCTTTGCCTTCAGCCCGGGCATCCACGACCTTGGCCTTCATCTTCAATAGGTCAGGCTCAAGCCTTACAAACTTGCTCATCTGGACCGAGATGTTTTATTGAGCATTCCAGAGTTGCACCTCGAGGGCAGAAGCCTTGGCCAAAACATTCTTCTTGGCAGAACCTTGGGCATCTAACTAAGCTCTTAGCTCATTACACTCATACTTGGCCTGACCAAATTTACCCTAAAGGCGTTCCAGGTCCTCCATCTTTCTCTGCAACTAAAGTATCAAAGTATTAATCTCTGAGGGTAGAAAAAGAAACATGCATCCCCTTGAAGCAAGGGTTACCTATCTCTCAAGGCGGCCTTCATAGTTCAGGCTTTGATTCATCTCGTACCGAAGGTGCATCAACTCCTTTGCCCTTTTATCTCAAAGAAGCCTGAGGGTTTCTCCCCGTCCAAGGCTTTCCGCAACCTGGCTTCACGGCGGAACAACTCAGAATTGAGCTTGTCAAAGGCCTATGAAAAAGAAGCACAATGAGAAAATGAAAATGCAAAACCAAAAAACCAACAAAGTCAACCAAAACTCACTGTAAAACAGAGCCGCTAAGCCTCATCAAAAGTTGAGCGTACATCTACTGGCCTTGTCTTATCGGCCCCAATCGAACCGCTCTCGGTGGGGATATGATCGCTCGAGACCCCTCTTGATTTAGGCAGCCCCTGGCCTCGAACATCCCTTGAAGTACCTTCGAGGTGAGAAGAAGACGGCGGCAGAAAATCTTTATCCTTCGAAGTACCTTCGACCGGAAAAAAAGACGACGACAAATGAGGAACCATTTTTCCGAGGCTAGAAGCCTCGGGTGCTGCATGCTCAGCTGATACATCTTCTTTGATCCTCCGGGAAGGGCTTGCCTCGCTATGAGCACCCTCATCCTTCGAGGATTCCTTCCATTTGTTATCATTCCTCGACCCCAAAATCAACGATACTTCCTCATCTACGAGGGGACACGGTCTCATCTCAGAAAATTCTCCAACACCTGCGGTGACAGAGTTAATACACATAAAAGAAAGTACATTTCAAAGAAAATAAACCACACAGCATGTTCCATGGTGTTTTGCCTCCCATCTACCCTTCAACAGGTCTTGCCACTTACGCTCATCGTAGGTCGAGCAAGCTACCAATTTTTGAGTCTAATCCGCCAGATCAGGGACCTCGTGTGGCAACCACGGGATTACTGCGGAAAGGGAAAGAAAACAAATTTATGAAGTCTGCCTTCACTATGAACAAAAATGACAAAAGCACAAGTGTACCACTTACGTGTGAAGTTCCATTTCTCAAGGAATGGCAAGAATGCTTCGGGGATAATGTCAACAGTCTGCACTCGGACAAATTAGCTCATCTATCCTTGGTCCCCTTCTTCTTCATTACTGGAAACATAGGGCCGGGTGGATCAACGTCGTAGAGTGATTAGGCCTCGGTAATGCAAAGACCGGTACAATATAATGAGATGGCTAAGGGTGAACTCGAGCCCAGCTTTATATGAAAAGAACCTTATCATCAGAACTATCCTCCAAAATGATGGGTGAACCTGTTCTAGAGTAACCCAATATCTTATACAAAACTCGAAGCACGACCCTATCGAGAGGGCCCAATGTAAAGGTGTAGGTGTATATGTTCAAAAAAACCCTCTACATGGGCCATGATTCTCTCTTCCAGGGAAGGTACCTGCAGTACCGTCTTTTCTCCCCATCCGCAGTCTCTCCTAACTACCTCGAGGTATTCCTCTCCTATTGATGAAATGAACCTCGATGCATGCTCCCAATGGCTTTGAACATTGGAAGGTCTCTCTAACGTAAATTCCACTTCGAGACGCCGGCGGTGTACTATCGGCTGAGCGAGAAGCAGAGCCAGAACTATCCCCTTCTTGATGAATGGGTTTCGGCATGACAACCATGATTATGGTGAAACATGAAGAAGGAGGTGAACACTTAAGCAAAAGCTTTGAATTAAAATGATGGAAGCACTGATGCAAGAAAAGCAAGCTCGTATATAGAGTAAGCGGCGACTGTTCGCCTACTCTGAAGGCCAATTAATTCTGACTAGGACATTATCACTTTTAGGGATGTGTACCGGTGGGACCACCTTGGTCACTTCACCCGTCATGTCATACGGACGACACTGTCATGCAGCATTCGAGGGATCAAGATTCCCGTATCGATCTAGCCTCGAGATGGTGCCCGATCTCGAGGATCTCTGTTACTACAAGTGTGGGTCATTCACTCGATTATTTAGCCCTCGGGCTACCCGAGTCCGAGCCATTTCTCACTCGAGGACTATGTATAAAGCCTCAGGGCTAATTTCTTCTCTCGAGTTAGAACAAGTACTCGCTCAATTATTTAACCCTCGGGTTACCCGAGTCCGAGTCAGTCCTCAATCGAGAAATATTAACAAAGCCTCAGGGCTATCTTTGCCTTAAGTTCAATTTAAATGCTCTCTC